>NC_030682.2:153373000-153673000 GCF_000004195.4 Xenopus tropicalis | reverse complement strand
ACACCAGTCACCAAGTTTCTATAGAAACGCGTTTCACACGATGTTCTGCTGCCGGAACCCAAATCGCTTCCAGATGGTTCTGTTGGGACAGGATGAAGCAGTGACCCCTTAAACTGAAATAGTAATAAAGATTATTTAGTGGCAGCAGTAAATAAAGAGTTTGTAGTGGGATTCAAGCCCCCAACCTCCCTCCCTCCCTCCCTCCCAACCTCCCTCCCTCCCTCCCAACCTCCCTCCCAACCTCCCTCCCAACCTCTCCCCCAACCTCTCCCCCAACCTCTCCCGCAACCTCCCTCCCAACCTCCATCCCCAACCTCTCCCCCAACCTTCCTCCCCAACCTCCCTCCCAACCTCTCCCCCAACCTCTCCTGCAACCTCCCTCCCAACCTCCATCCCCAACCTTCCTCCCCAACCTCCCTCCCAACCTCTCCCCCAACCTCTCCCCCAACCTCTCCCGCAACCTCCCTCCCAACCTCCATCCCCAACCTTCCTCCCCAACCTCCCTCCCAACCTCTCCCCCAACCTTCCTCCCCAACCTCCCTCCCAACCTCTCCCCCAACCTCTCCCCCAACTTTCCTCCCCAACCTCCCTCCCAACCTCTCCCCCAACCTTCCTCCCAAACCTCCTCCCAACCTCTCCCCCAACCTTCCTCCCCAACCTCCCTCCCAACCTCTTCCCCAACCTTCCTCCCAAACCTCCCTCCCAACCTCCCTCCCAACCTCTCCCCCAACCTCTCCCGCAACCTCCCTCCCAACCTCCATCCCCAACCTCTCCCCCAACCTTCCTCCCCAACCTCTTTCCCAACCTTCCTCCCAACCTCCCTCCAAGCCTCTCCCCCAACCTCCCTCCCAACCTCTCCCCCAACCTCCCTCCCAATCTCTCCCCCAACCTCTCTCAACCTCCCTCCCAACCTATCTCACAACCTGCCCTCATCGTGCCTCCCAACTTCTCCCCAACATCCCTCCCAACGTCTCCCCCAATGTCCCTCCCAACCTCTCCCACAATGTCCCTCCCAACCTCTCCCCCAACCTCCCTCCAAGCCTCTCCCCCAACCTCCCTCCTAACCTCTCCCCCAACCTCCCTCCCAACCCCTCCCCCAACCTCCCTCCCAACATCCCTCCCCCAACCTCCCTCCCAACATCCTTCCAAACCTCTCCCCCAACCTCCCTCCCAACCTCTCCCCCAACCTCCCTCCCAACTTCCCTCCCAACCTTTCCCCCAACCTCCCTCCCAGCCTCCCTCCAAACCTCTCCCCCAACCTCTTCACAACCTCTCTCCCAACCTGCCCCCCAACGTCCCTCCCAACCTCTCTCCCAACCTTTCCCCAACGTCTCCCCCAACCTCCCTCCCAACCTCTCCCCCAACCTCCCTCCCAACTTCCCTCCCAACCTTTCCCCCAACCTCCCTCCAAACCTCTCCCCCAACCTCCTTCACAACCTCTCTCCCAACCTGCCCCCCAACGTCCCTCCCAACCTCTCTCCCAACCTTTCCCCAACGTCCCTCCCAACGTCTCCCCCAATGTCCCTCCCAACCTCTCCCCCAATGTCCCTCCCAACCTCCCTCCAAGCCTCTTCCCCAACCTCCCTCCCAACCTCTCCCCCAACCTCTCCCCCAACCTCTCCCCCAACGTCCCTCCCAACCTCCCTCCCAAGCTCCCTCAACCTCTCCCCCAACGTCCCTCCCAACCTCCCTCCCAACCTCTCCCCCAACATCCCTCCCAACCTCCCTCCCAACCTCTCCCCCAACCTCCCTCCCAACCTCTCTCCCAACCTCTCCCCAACGTCCCTCCCAACCTCCCTGCCAACCTCTCCCCCAACGTCCCTCCCAACCTCTCCCCCAACGTCCCTCCCAACCTCCATCAACCTCCCCCCCAACGTCCCTCCCAACCTCTCCCCCAATGTAAGGGGTATATGGAGCAATGGAAGGGGTTATAGGGAGGGGTATATGGATCAATAGGAGGAGTTGTAGGGTGAAATATAAGGAGCAGTCCATATAGTTCTAAACCAGTGATCCCCAACCAGTGGCTCAGGGGCAACATGTTGCTCCCCAACCCATTGGATGTTGCTCTCAGTGCCCCCAAACCAGGCAGTTATTTTTGAATTCCTGACTTGGGGGCAAGTTTTGGTTTAATAAAAACAAGATTTCTAAATAAACCCCCCTGTAAGCTGATAGGGTGCATAGAGTCCCCTAATAGCCAATCACAGCCCTTATTTGGCTCCTCCATGAACTTTTATGGTGCTTGTGTTGCTCCCCTTTCTACATGTGACTGTGACACACGAGTAAGAAAGTTTGGGGCCCCTGTTCTAAAGGACATGTAAACCCTGTACAATCGCTGGGTTTGCTCTTTTGCAATGTATATTTATTTTTCTTTTGTTTCCAAGAAAGTTCAACGGGCTCTTAACATTCATTTTATAAAAAGAGCTCCACCTGCTGGTCATTTTGGCCGACTGCCAAGTGATACAGAATAACCCTTGGAGATCCAGTGGGTTCTCTGAATGATCTGTAGCCCAGCAGCTAAATATTGGGATACATTTCCCATGTTCTGCCCCAACTCACTGCCAGTCACTGGGATAAGTCAACACTCGGGGGGCCTGCAGGCTGGGGTCCCCCACAGTGGCCCATTGGGGACATGTTCATCCCCCCGGGGAGCAGCAGTAGGTCCAGGCTGGCCAGTGTGGCCGAGTGGAATCCCATTCATCACGAATGATTTAGTGACGTGATGGCGAGAGGCGGCGAGGTCAGACCTTCAGGGTGGGGGGGGATTCGCTCATGGAAAGATCTCAGTAGGAGATAAAGGCATTAGACACATGAGAGAATGGGCCAACGGGACACCCCGGCAGGACACCCCAGGGATGGATAGAAGGGAGAGGCAAATGGATTTACAGTGAAGATAAAAAAGCCAGAGGAACAGAGCAAAGGGCTGAGAGAAGAGGCAGCCATGCTGGAGACTAGGGCAATAGGGCACTTGCGCTGGTGTGTGGGGGGACACTGCTCTTGGGACACAGTAAGGGGTCTCAGGACCAAATCTACACACTTCTCCACAGTTCAACTTGCTCAGGATTCCCAAAGCCTGACCTCTGCCAAAGCCCAGAGCCTTCCCTTCAAGTCTATTCCCTGCACCGGGCGCAACGCTTGGGCAAACCTAGCCCGTTACTGGAAGAACAACAGCTTCCAACAGCTGCACCTTGTCATGGAGGGCCACTTCCAGAACCTGGGGCCCATATACAGGTAGGCACCTACCAGCCTAGTACTTACCCTTTCATATGCACCAATGCACCAAGGCAACCCATTACAGAAGGTCAGAGCCTGGACCCATCTACAGGTGAGCACCTACCTATTTCACCCTACCTTACCCCTGCAGCACACAAACACAGTCACGGAGGGATGTTTTCAGTGCCCGGGGGCCCATTTACTAATAACCCCTGCTTACATCATACCTACACTGTGGTACCTACCCCTTCATTACACCTTGTTGCACCTGCCTTTAACTGCAGCCTGGTGCAATGTACAAAACACTATTCACCAAATTAGCACTTACCCATATCTAGTCTGTTTGGGTTTGTATGCTAGTGACTCTGGGTTAGTGATTGTGTGCTAGTGACTCTGGGTTAGTGATTGTGTGTTGATGAGTGTGGGTTAGTGATTGTGTGTTGGTGACTCTGGGTTAGTGATTGTGTGTTGGTGACTCTGGGTTAGTGATTGTGTGTTGGTGAGCGTGGGTTAGTGATTGTGTGCTAGTGACTCTGGGTTAGTGATTGTGTGTTGGTGAGTGTGGGTTAGTGATTGTGTGTTGGTGAGTGTGGGTTAGTGATTGTGTGTTGGTGACTCTGGGTTAGTGATTGTGTGTTGGTGACTCTGGGTTAGTGATTGTGTGCTAGTGACTCTGGGTTAATGATTGTGTGTTGGTGAGTGTGGGTTAGTGATTGTGTGCTAGTGACTCTGGGTTAATGATTGTGTGTTGGTGAGCGTGGGTTAGTGATTGAGTGTTGGTGAGTGTGGGTTAGTGATTGTGTGTTGGTGAGTGTGGGTTAGTGATTGTGTGTTGGTGACTCTGGGTTAGTGATTGTGTGTTGGTGACTCTGGGTTAGTGATTGTGTGTTGGTGACTCTGGGTTAATGATTGTGTGTTGGTGAGTGTGGGTTAGTGATTGTGTGCTAGTGACTCTGGGTTAGTGATTGTGTGTTGGTGAGCGTGGGTTAGTGATTGTGTGCTAGTGACTCTGGGTTAGTGATTGTGTGTTGGTGAGCGTGGGTTAGTGATTGAGTGTTGGTGAGTGTGGGTTAGTGATTGTGTGTTGGTGAGTGTGGGTTAGTGATTGTGTGTTGGTGAGTGTGGGTTAGTGATTGTGTGTTGGTGACTCTGGGTTAGTGATTGTGTGTTGGTGAGCGTGGGTTAGTGATTGTGTGCTAGTGACTCTGGGTTAGTGATTGTGTGTTGGTGACTCTGGGTTAGTGATTGTGTGTTGGTGAGCGTGGGTTAGTGATTGTGTGCTAGTGACTCTGGGTTAGTGATTGTGTGCTAGTGACTCTGGGTTAGTGATTGTGTGCTAGTGACTCTGGGTTAGTGATTGTGTGCTAGTGACTCTGGGTTAGTGATTGTGTGTTGGTGAGTGTGGGTTAGTGATTGTGTGCTAGTGACTCTGGGTTAGTGATTGTGTGTTGGTGACTCTGGGTTAGTGATTGTGTGCTAGTGACTCTGGGTTAGTGATTGTGTGCTAGTGACTCTGGGTTAGTGATTGTGTGTTGGTGAGTGTGGGTTAGTGATTGTGTGCTAGTGACTCTGGGTTAGTGATTGTGTGCTAGTGACTCTGGGTTAGTGATTGTGTGCTAGTGACTCTGGGTTAGTGATTGTGTGTTGGTTAGTGTGGGTTAGTGATTGTGTGCTAGTGACTCTGGGTTAGTGATTGTGTGTTGGTGACTCTGGGTTAGTGATTGTGTGCTAGTGACTCTGGGTTAGTGATTGTGTGTTGGTGAGTGTGGGTTAGTGATTGTGTGTTGGTGAGTGTGGGTTAGTGATTGTGTGTTGGTGAGTGTGGGTTAGTGATTGTGTGTTGGTGAGTGTGGGTTAGTGATTGTGTGTTGGTGACTCTGGGTTAATGATTGTGTGTTGGTGACTCTGGGTTAATGATTGTGTGTTGGTGAGTGTGGGTTAGTGATTGTGTGCTAGTGACTCTGGGTTAGTGATTGTGTGTTGGTGAGCGTGGGTTAGTGATTGTGTGCTAGTGACTCTGGGTTAGTGATTGTGTGTTGGTGAGCGTGGGTTAGTGATTGAGTGTTGGTGAGTGTGGGTTAGTGATTGTGTGTTGGTGAGTGTGGGTTAGTGATTGTGTGTTGGTGAGTGTGGGTTAGTGATTGTGTGTTGGTGACTCTGGGTTAGTGATTGTGTGTTGGTGAGTGTGGGTTAGTGATTGTGTGCTAGTGACTCTGGGTTAGTGATTGTGTGTTGGTGACTCTGGGTTAGTGATTGTGTGCTAGTGACTCTGGGTTAGTGATTGTGTGTTGGTGAGCGTGGGTTAGTGATTGAGTGTTGGTGAGTGTGGGTTAGTGATTGTGTGTTGGTGAGTGTGGGTTAGTGATTGTGTGTTGGTGAGTGTGGGTTAGTGATTGTGTGTTGGTGACTCTGGGTTAGTGATTGTGTGTTGGTGAGCGTGGGTTAGTGATTGTGTGCTAGTGACTCTGGGTTAGTGATTGTGTGTTGGTGACTCTGGGTTAGTGATTGTGTGCTAGTGACTCTGGGTTAGTGATTGTGTGCTAGTGACTCTGGGTTAGTGATTGTGTGCTAGTGACTCTGGGTTAGTGATTGTGTGCTAGTGACTCTGGGTTAGTGATTGTGTGTTGGTGAGTGTGGGTTAGTGATTGTGTGCTAGTGACTCTGGGTTAGTGATTGTGTGTTGGTGACTCTGGGTTAGTGATTGTGTGCTAGTGACTCTGGGTTAGGGATTGTGTGCTAGTGACTCTGGGTTAGTGATTGTGTGTTGGTGAGTGTGGGTTAGTGATTGTGTGCTAGTGACTCTGGGTTAGTGATTGTGTGCTAGTGACTCTGGGTTAGTGATTGTGTGCTAGTGACTCTGGGTTAGTGATTGTGTGTTGGTGAGTGTGGGTTAGTGATTGTGTGCTAGTGACTCTGGGTTAGTGATTGTGTGTTGGTGACTCTGGGTTAGTGATTGTGTGCTAGTGACTCTGGGTTAGTGATTGTGTGTTGGTGAGTGTGGGTTAGTGATTGTGTGTTGGTGAGTGTGGGTTAGTGATTGTGTGTTGGTGAGTGTGGGTTAGTGATTGTGTGTTGGTGACTCTGGGTTAGTGATTGTGTGTTGGTGACTCTGGGTTAATGATTGTGTGTTGGTGACTCTGGGTTAATGATTGTGTGTTGGTGAGTGTGGGTTAGTGATTGTGTGCTAGTGACTCTGGGTTAGTGATTGTGTGTTGGTGAGCGTGGGTTAGTGATTGTGTGCTAGTGACTCTGGGTTAGTGATTGTGTGTTGGTGAGCGTGGGTTAGTGATTGAGTGTTGGTGAGTGTGGGTTAGTGATTGTGTGTTGGTGAGTGTGGGTTAGTGATTGTGTGTTGGTGAGTGTGGGTTAGTGATTGTGTGTTGGTGACTCTGGGTTAGTGATTGTGTGTTGGTGAGTGTGGGTTAGTGATTGTGTGCTAGTGACTCTGGGTTAGTGATTGTGTGTTGGTGACTCTGGGTTAGTGATTGTGTGCTAGTGACTCTGGGTTAGTGATTGTGTGCTAGTGACTCTGGGTTAGTGATTGTGTGCTAGTGACTCTGGGTTAGTGATTGTGTGTTGGTGACTCTGGGTTAGTGATTGTGTGTTGGTGAGTGTGGGTTAGTGATTGTGTGCTAGTGACTCTGGGTTAGTGATTGTGTGCTAGTGACTCTGGGTTAGTGATTGTGTGTTGGTGAGTGTGGGTTAGTGATTGTGTGCTAGTGACTCTGGGTTAGTGATTGTGTGTTGGTGAGTCTGGGTTAGTGATTGTGTGCTAGTGACTCTGGGTTAGTGATTGTGTGCTAGTGACTCTGGGTTAGTGATTGTGTGTTGGTTAGTGTGGGTTAGTGATTGTGTGCTAGTGACTCTGGGTTAGTGATTGTGTGCTAGTGACTCTGGGTTAGTGATTGTGTGTTGGTTAGTGTGGGTTAGTGATTGTGTGCTAGTGACTCTGGGTTAGTGATTGTGTGTTGGTGACTCTGGGTTAGTGATTGTGTGCTAGTGACTCTGGGTTAGTGATTGTGTGTTGGTGAGTGTGGGTTAGTGATTGTGTGTTGGTGAGTGTGGGTTAGTGATTGTGTGCTAGTGACTCTGGGTTAGTGATTGTGTGTTGGTGACTCTGGGTTAGTGATTGTGTGCTAGTGACTCTGGGTTAGTGATTGTGTGTTGGTGAGTGTGGGTTAGTGATTGTGTGCTAGTGACTCTGGGTTAGTGATTGTGTGTTGGTGAGCGTGGGTTAGTGATTGAGTGTTGGTGAGTGTGGGTTAGTGATTGTGTGTTGGTGAGTGTGGGTTAGTGATTGTGTGCTAGTGACTCTGGGTTAGTGATTGTGTGTTGGTGAGCGTGGGTTAGTGATTGTGTGCTAGTGACTCTGGGTTAGTGATTGTGTGTTGGTGAGTGTGGGTTAGTGATTGTGTGTTGGTGAGCGTGGATTAGTGATTGTGTGCTAGTGACTCTGGGTTAGTGATTGTGTGTTGGTGAGTGTGGGTTAGTGATTGTGTGTTGGTGAGTGTGGGTTAGTGATTGTGTGCTAGTGACTCTGGGTTAGTGATTGTGTGCTAGTGACTCTGGGTTAGTGATTGTGTGCTAGTGACTCTGGGTTAGTGATTGTGTGCTAGTGACTCTGGGTTAGTGATTGTGTGTTGATGAGTGTGGGTTAGTGATTGTGTGTTGGTGAGTCTGGGTTAGTGATTGTGTGCTAGTGACTCTGGGTTAGTGATTGTGTGTTGGTGAGTGTGGGTTAGTGATTGTGTGCTAGTGACTCTGGGTTAGTGATTGTGTGTTGGTGAGTGTGGCTTAGTGATTGTGTGCTAGTGACTCTGGGTTAGTGATTGTGTGTTGGTGAGCGTGGGTTAGTGATTGTGTGTTGGTGAGCGTGGGTTAGTGATTGTGTGTTGGTGAGTGTGGGTTAGTGATTGTGTGTTGGTGAGTGTGTGTTAGTGATTGTGTGTTGGTGAGTGTGTGTTAGTAATTGTGTGTTGGTGAGTGTGGGTTAGTGATTGTGTGTTGGTGAGTGTGGGTTAGTGATTGTGTGTTGGTGAGCGTGGGTTAGTGATTGTGTGCTAGTGACTCTGGGTTAGTGATTGTGTGTTGGTGAGCGTGGGTTAGTGATTGTGTGTTGGTGAGCGTGGGTTAGTGATTGTGTGTTGGTGAGCGTGGGTTAGTGATTGTGTGCTAGTGACTCTGGGTTAGTGATTGTGTGTTGGTGAGCGTGGGTTAGTGATTGTGTGTTGGTGAGCGTGGGTTAGTGATTGTGTGTTGGTGAGCGTGGATTAGTGATTGTGTGCTAGTGACTCTGGGTTAGTGATTGTGTGTTGGTGAGTGTGGGTTAGTGATTGTGTGTTGGTGAGTGTGGGTTAGTGATTGTGTGCTAGTGACTCTGGGTTAGTGATTGTGTGTTGGTGAGTGTGGGTTAGTGATTGTGTGCTAGTGACTCTGGGTTAGTGATTGTGTGTTGGTGAGTGTGGGTTAGTGATTGTGTGCTAGTGACTCTGGGTTAGTGATTGTGTGTTGGTGAGCGTGGGTTAGTGATTGTGTGTTGGTGAGTGTGGGTTAGTGATTGTGTGTTGGTGAATGTGGGTTAGTGATTGTGTGTTGGTGAGTGTGGGTTAGTGATTGTGTGTTGGTGAGTGTGGGTTAGTGAGTGTGTGTTGGTGAGTGTGGGTTAGTGAGTGTGTGTTGGTGAGTGTGGGTTAGTGAGTGTGTGTTGGTGAGTGTGGGTTAGTGAGTGTGTGTTGGTGAGCGTGGGTTAGTGATTGTGTGTTGGTGAGTGTGGGTTAGTGAGTGTGTGTTGGTGAGTGTGGGTTAGTGAGTGTGTGTTAGTGAGTGTGGGTTAGTGAGTGTGTGTTGGTGAGTGTGGGTTAGTGATTGTGTGTTGGTGAGTGTGGGTTAGTGAGTGTGTGTTGGTGAGTGTGGGTTAGTGAGTGTGTGTTAGTGAGTGTGGGTTAGTGATTGTGTGTTGGTGAGTGTGGGTTAGTGAGTGTGTGTTGGTGAGTGTGGGTTAGTGATTGTGTGTTGGTGAGTGTAGGTTAGTGAGTGTGTGTTGGTGAGTGTGGGTTAGTGAGTATGAGTGTCAGGATACACATATCCCATTTCTATTTTGTGTCTCTTGGCAGGGAGACCCTAGGAACGCACAGCAGTGTGAATATCATTCACCCCCAGGACGTGGCGCGGCTCTTCCAATCGGAGGGGGTATTTCCCCGCAGGATGGGGATTGAGGCGTGGGCAGCTCACAGGGATCTGCGCAACCACAAGTGTGGAGTCTTCCTCCTGTGAGTGAATAACACTTATGGCCCACACAGGCACCCTTCCTCCAACTACTCTGCCCCCAATTGTACCCATTCACCCACCAACCCCATCATCCACACAATGCCCCATGGGAAGCCACACCCACACTCTGGGCCATAAGGGTAGATGCACCTTTGTGGGTATTTGAAACAATGGAGCTGCACTGGGGACTGGGTATGAGGTACAAACAGCAGTAAAATCTTCCAATTCTTGTGGTAAACAGTAAGGGGGTGCAGGATGTTGACATGTGAGATGGGGGGCACGTATATGGGTACCCTAGGATTGCAGAGAATTACGGCCCAGTCCTGGTCACCCAATCATTTCCCAGTCCCATTGCCCACAACGATGCCCACTTAGACAGATGGAATGATGCCCCAGAACTAGAAGCCCTAGACCTACCATGGGTGGGGGCAAGTCTAGAGGCTTGGAAGGGAAATCCAAGATGGCAGCCACAGACAAGAGCTTTGTTGAAACAGTAAAGGAGCAGAAAGCAGTGGAAAGAAAGTCAGTACCATAAAGACTCAAATGGCCACACAATAGTAATGCCAAAGAGCCCCAGTGTCACAGGCCCTGGGTTTGACCCTAAATGGCAATTTTGTATCAGCCTCTATATTCTACACCTTCCACCAAACAGTACAATCACCTTCTGATTCTTTCAGCTATAGTCTGGCCTCCATTGTTCCATCACATCTCTTCTATTTGTGTATCAGCCTCTATATTCTACACCTTCCACCAAACAGTACATTCACCTTCTGATTCTTTCAGCTATAGTCTGGCCTCCATTGTTCCATCACATCTCTTCTATTTGTGTATCAGCCTCTATATTCTACACCTTCCACCCAACAGTACAATCACCTTCTGATTCTTTCAGCTCTAGTCTGGCCTCCATTGTTCCATCACATCTCTTCTATTTGTTTATCAGCCTCTATATTCTACACCTTCCACCCAACAGTACATTCACCTTCTGATTCTTTCAGCTATAGTCTGGCCTCCATTGTTCCATCACATCTCTTCTATTTGTGTATCAGCCTCTATATTCTACACCTTCCACCCAACAGTACATTCACCTTCTGATTCTTTCAGCCCTAGTCTGGCTTCCATTGTTCCATCACATCTCTTCTATTTGTGTATCAGCCTCTATATTCCACACCTTCCACCCAACAGTACATTCACCTTCTGATTCTTTCAGCCCTAGTCTGGCCTCAATTGTTCCATCACATCTCTTCTATTTGTGTATCAGCCTCTATATTCCACACCTTCCACCCAA
Source organism: Xenopus tropicalis (assembly GCF_000004195.4). Taxonomy (NCBI): domain Eukaryota; kingdom Metazoa; phylum Chordata; class Amphibia; order Anura; family Pipidae; genus Xenopus; species Xenopus tropicalis. Next base: position 153,662,238 of record NC_030682.2, on the reverse strand, counting down.
CAGTACATTCACCTTCTGATTCTTTCAGCTCTAGTCTGGCCTCCATTGTTCCATCACATCTCTTCTATTTGTGTATCAGCCTCTATATTCCACACCTTCCACCCAACAGTACATTCACCTTCTGATTCTTTCAGCTCTAGTCTGGCCTCCATTGTTCCATCACATCTCTTCTATTTGTGTATCAGCCTCTATATTCCACACCTTCCACCCAACAGTACATTCACCTTCTGATTCTTTCAGCTCTAGTCTGGCCTCCATTGTTCCATCACATCTCTTCTATTTGTGTATCAGCCTCTATATTCTACACCTTCCACCAAACAGTACATTCACCTTCTGATTCTTTCAGCTCTAGTCTGGCCTCCATTGTTCCATCACATCTCTTCTATTTGTTTATCAGCCTCTATATTCTACACCTTCCACCCAACAGTACATTCACCTTCTGATTCTTTCAACTATAGTCTGGCCTCCATTGTTCCATCACATCTCTTCTATTTGTGTATCAGCCTCTATATTCTACACCTTCCACCCAACAGTACATTCACCTTCTGATTCTTTCAGCCCTAGTCTGGCCTCCATTGTTCCATCACATCTCTTCTATTTGTGTATCAGCCTCTATATTCCACACCTTCCACCCAACAGTACATTCACCTTCTGATTCTTTCAGCTCTAGTCTGGCCTCCATTGTTCCATCACATCTCTTCTATTTGTGTATCAGCCTCTATATTCCACACCTTCCACCCAACAGTACATTCACCTTCTGATTCTTTCAGCTCTAGTCTGGCCTCCATTGTTCCATCACATCTCTTCTATTTGTGTATCAGCCTCTATATTCCACACCTTCCACCCAACAGTACATTCACCTTCTGATTCTTTCAGCTATAGTCTGGCCTCCATTGTTCCATCACATCTCTTCTATTTGTGTATCAGCCTCTATATTCTACACCTTCCACCAAACAGTACATTCACCTTCTGATTCTTTCAGCTATAGTCTGGCCTCCATTGTTCCATCACATCTCTTCTATTTGTGTATCAGCCTCTATATTCTACACCTTCCACCCAACAGTACAATCACCTTCTGATTCTTTCAGCTCTAGTCTGGCCTCCATTGTTCCATCACATCTCTTCTATTTGTTTATCAGCCTCTATATTCTACACCTTCCACCCAACAGTACATTCACCTTCTGATTCTTTCAGCTATAGTCTGGCCTCCATTGTTCCATCACATCTCTTCTATTTGTGTATCAGCCTCTATATTCTACACCTTCCACCCAACAGTACATTCACCTTCTGATTCTTTCAGCCCTAGTCTGGCCTCCATTGTTCCATCACATCTCTTCTATTTGTGTATCAGCCTCTATATTCCACACCTTCCACCCAACAGTACATTCACCTTCTGATTCTTTCAGCCCTAGTCTGGCCTCCATTGTTCCATCACATCTCTTCTATTTGTGTATCAGCCTCTATATTCCACACCTTCCACCCAACAGTACATTCACCTTCTGATTCTTTCAGCTCTAGTCTGGCCTCCATTGTTCCATCACATCTCTTCTATTTGTGTATCAGCCTCTATATTCCACACCTTCCACCCAACAGTACATTCACCTTCTGATTCTTTCAGCTCTAGTCTGGCCTCCATTGTTCCATCACATCTCCCACACACCATCTACCTACCGAAAAGTAAATTCATCTTCTTGCATCTCTATTGGTCCATCACTTCCTTTCTATTTGCGTATCAGCCTCTATAGTGTTCACCTTCCCACCCACCCTACATCCTCCACCCACCCAACAGTAACTTTATATTCAGAAACCAGAACAAAGAAACATATAGACTTGGGTAAGAAATACTCAGAGAGTACAAGGGAGTTTCTGCTCTTTCAGTTGATCCAGGGTGTAAGTTACAAAAGGCAACGGGGGCTTCACACGTAAATCTGTATATAGAGGAAATTGTTCTTTCTCAATTGCCTTTCAACTATGGCCTGATCTCCCTGGTTCCATCGCTTCCCTTCTTATTGTTGTATCAGCCTCAATACTCTACAAGTTCTTCACCATCCTTTCCTCCCTCCTCTTCCTCCAGGAATGGAGAGGACTGGCGCTCGGATCGCTTAATCCTAAACAAGGAGGTGCTGAGCTTGACTGGGGTGAAAAAGTTCCTTCCCTTTCTGGATGAAGTGGCCAATGACTTTGTGTCCTTTTTAATGAGACGAATCAACAAAAACACCCGGGGGACACTGACAGTGGACCTTTATGCTGATCTGTTCCGATTCACAATGGAAGGTGAGACTATTTATTCTCCTGACCCCTCCAGTTACTCAGTCATGTGGGTTCCAACTGAAATAAACTGCCCTTTAGCCTCCTAGCTCTGTCCATACTGTTCCTGTCCCCAAGGGACCCTCAAGTCCTTTCCACCTAGAAAATAGTCCCTGTCCACATGCCTCTCCCCAAGTAGCTTTACAGACCCCTCATCAATTATTGTTGCACCAATATTTCCAAACCCCGGATGCATCAAACCCTGGATTTGGTTTGGGATTCGGCCAAATCCAAGCCTTTTTCAGCAGGATCCGCATTTAGCCGGGTTCAAGTGCTGGATGGAAATCAATCCAAAATTATTTTTTGGTCACACAATTTTCCTCATTCCTCGAGTTAGCCCTTCCTTTCCCTGGGGTTCAGATTCAGTTCAGGATTTGCCTGAATCTTCCATGAAAGATTTTGGATTTGGTCAAACCCCAAAATAATGGATTTGGGGCACATCAACTGCAAACCCATTTGATTGGCCTTGAGACATACGTACTTGGTCACATTTTCCAGTGTTTACCATTGCTCCCTTCTGTCCTTTGTGTCATACTGCCACGGCCACAACTAAGGGTAGGCAGAATGTGCCAAGGGCACCAACAGCAGGGGGGTATTAGGAATGCTTCTAACTCTGCCCCAAGGGATTATGAAGGGGACAGGGGAAGTGACAGGGAAAGTGATGGCAGACGGGAGGCAGCAAGGAGGGTAGGGGGGTGGTATGAGAGATGCAGAGTGGGAGGGGGGATTGCCACAGGGGCTTGGGGTTTGCCTTGGGTGCTCTGATGTGTTAGTCAGGCTCTGCATACTGAAGACATCATATTCTTTAATCTGTATGACCCTAAAGTGGGAGTGGCATAAAGCATGCCCAATAGCCCTTCTTTCTGTGTCACCCAGGAGTGGGAAGGCCACCATGTCCCTTGTTGTACAATCAGGCCCTTTCTGCCGCTATGACCTTACACCCAGGAGTGGGAAGGCCACCATGTCCCTTGTTGTACAATCAGGCCCTTTCTGCCGCTATGACCTTGCACCCAGGAGTGGGAAGGCCACCATGTCCCTTGTTGTACAATCAGGCCCTTTCTGCCGCTATGACCTTGCACCCAGGAGTGGGAAGGCCACCATGTCCCTTGTTGTACAATCAGGCCCTTTCTGCCGGTATGACCTTACACCCAGGAGTGGGAAGGCCACCATGTCCCTTGTTGTACAATCAGGCCCTTTCTGCCAGTATGACCTTGCACCCAAGAGTGGGAAGGCCACCATGTCCCTTGTTGTACAATCAGGCCCTTTCTGCCGGTATGACCTTGCACCCAAGAGTGGGAAGGCCACCATGTCCCTTGTTGTACAATCAGGCCCTTTCTGCCGGTATGACCTTGCACCCAAGAGTGGGAAGGCCACCATGTCCCTTGTTGTACAATCAGGCCCTTTCTGCCGGTATGACCTTGCACCCAAGAGTGGGAAGGCCACCATGTCCCTTGTTGTACAATCAGGCCCTTTCTGCCGGTATGACCTTGCACCCAGGAGTGGGAAGGCCAGTGAGGCATAATATACAGAACAGACACGACACCCCCAATTCCCCCACATAAGCATTTGCCTTGTGTTTTTGTAGCCAGTGGTTACGTTCTGTATGGGCAGCGCCTTGGGCTCCTGGAGGAACACCCCAATGAGGATTCTCTTCGTTTCATCCGAGCTGTAGAGACAATGATAAAAACCACCCTACCCCTTGTGTACCTGCCGCACCAACTCCTGCGCCTGACTGACAGTGCCCTCTGGACTCAGCACATGGAGGCCTGGGATGTCATTTTCCAGCAGGGTAAGATGTAGAATCTTCAGAATTTCTTTTGGTTTCAGTTGGCTTCTCCCAGATCCACACCCCATGGCAAAGAACTAGTCCCATGTTGATGCAGAGGGAAGTCCAGACTCCTGTCGTTCAGCTGCTGCTTAACTGGGAGTTGCCCACAAATACTAGAGGGAGGCCCCCAGTGGAAGGACCCCTCCTGCTCTGCCGGATGAAGGCCTGAGGGGCTCCAGAGTGCACATGTACTATATGATGTACTCATGCTTTATGGTTCCTGAGGGGCAACAGTTATGTTTTGTACTCTGGGTGCTCCCTACTGAACTCCGGTTCCTGCCTCTTTCTCTACAGCGGACAGATGTATCCAGAACATCTACCAAGAGTTCTGCCTTGGGCAAGAGAGGGGATACTCGGGAATCATGGCGGAACTGTTACTACAGGGAGAACTTCCTCTGGACTCCATTACGGCCAATGTCACAGAACTGATGGCTGGAGGGGTGGACACGGTGAGATGGGCACAAGGGGATCCCTGTCCCACTGCTACACATATATCTGCAACAAGTGGCCGAAATCCCCAGGGCTGTGATTGGATCACTGCGGAACATTCATCTATTTGTCCTCGAGGCTCCAGTGTTACTTTGCCTTGAGTTCATTGTCCTACTGAGAGATCCACTTTCTCACATCCACTTTCCCTTATGTTTAACAAGATGCCCGGTCCCAACTGCATGATGGTCCCAGGACATCAAGTCAAAGTAACACTAGAGGCTTATGAACAAAAAGGTCCTGCAATGGCCCAATCAGAGATCCCAGTACAGACAATTCTGTGGCCCTATCTGATGTTTGAGCTGAAAAATGTCACCTTATGGTTCTGAATAACCTGGGGTAAAACTGCCCGGAAGAATGGGCCTAGTCTGTCCCGACCAGAGTGCAATGGTGGAACTTACCCCAAAGGCCTTAGATGTGTTATTGTTGCATGAAACTATGGGAGGTGCTTGCGTATCTCTATCTGCCCCATTGCTAGAGGGATATTTGTTGCAGAGTAGGGCCGAACACTATGCCCCAAGATAACAAAAGCCCCGGTATCATTCTTTAATTCCAGACAGATCCAGCCTATAGAGTACATATCTCTGTACTGAGTGCCACTCAGCCCCTGTGCAATTATCTGAGTGAGTTGGGGATAAATTCTCCATATGTGAGTAAGTTCTTGGGGTCAGTGCCCAGGGTTGTTATTGCCCTGCCTATAAGTCCTACCAACCCATTGTGTGGCGGAATATGATGTATAAATGCAGAGTAGTAACGGCCAAGCCTTGGGCAATGTACATTGCAGCCCCCCATTTGCCTTCTGTACCCCTCATTAATCTCTCTGCCCACAGACGGCCATGCCTCTCCTCTTCACTCTCTTTGAACTGGCCCGGAACCCATCGGTGCAACAGGAATTGAGGGCAGAGATAAAGAGGGCAGAAGGTCAGTGTCCTAAAGATATGAACCAGCTACTTAACTCAATGCCACTTCTGAAAGGGGCCATCAAAGAAACCCTAAGGTAAGTACCCTAGGCCTTCCTTGAACCATAACCCAGGCCCATGCCCTTGTAAGATTATTAATATAACTAAAGTTCTACAGTATAGGGTGGCAAAGAGATCACTGAACAATAAGTGTAAAAATGATTTTATATTAATTGGAAACAAATATTTACATAAACATAAATCATAAAGCAGATAAAATGGATAAACAATAGACTACAATAACACAAAAGGGTAATACAAAACAATATACGACAAATATACACAATACTTACTTAACTAAATACACTCAAATGAAACACAGGGACCCAGCCACCTAAATAATAATAATCCCACACCACACCATATAAACCCACTCTATGAAACCTCTACTCTAGAAGATTATACAGCCTAAGTATACCTCTCCTTAGGTTTGATCTAAGTGTCTGGTCCGTGATGTCAGGATTCCCTCTGATCTGGTAAGGTGGTCACTTCTCTCCTGGCCCTGAGTCTCCATATGCCCTACTGAAGCCAACCTATATACAGGAGAGAGGGGTGGATTCTAGAACTTTCTAGAAGTCTCTCCTGATTGGTCCATTTGAATGATGCTAGCACATACCAGTCAGTTACAGGAAGTTACCCGTCCTCCATTTTGGATAGGCAAATTGTCATGTAGTCAACATCTGTCCTTCCTGAACTAACTGATTATGCATATCACCAGGGATCCATTCAGTGCTGGCTCCGGTGTCCTTGACTCTTTGATAATGTTAATTAGAGTTTAGGTGTGACCAAACCTTTCCCAGAGCAGTACCTTTGTTTCCCCAAATTAGGAAACTCCTATTGTTTGGACCAGACACCCAGGTGCTAAGCTAATTAGGCTGTTTCCTCTACTAAAGAAAGGTTTCATTATAGATTTGATAAAATATAGGAGCCCACAATATATATCTATATTTTACCAGAATCTTACACCCTCATCTCCCTAAAGAAACATAAATATGAGCAGCCCATCAGTTGCAAATGGAGCCCACCATAGTCAGCACCAGAATTTCTATGGGGCACCTCGTCAATGATACGTACCCATCCTTGCCCAAGATTGAAAGGACCTGCTGCAACCAGGAAACCAACCTGTTCCAATCAGATTATGTTCCAATCAAGAATCTACTTCCATGATCTTGTTTATGGTGATCCCTCCGCTACTTTCAATCAGCGCTCTGTGTCATTCTCTCCTGATTGACCAGTAAGAACCAGTGTTACTTCTCTAGTAGGCCAATAGCACTCCCCATGAGAAGCTCACTAATCCCTTTCATTCAGCGCTCTCCTGATTGACCAGTAAGAACCGGTGTTACTTCTCTAGTGGGCCAATAGCACTCCCCATGAGAAGCTCACTAATCCCTTTCATTCAGCGCTCTCCTGATTGACCAGTAAGAACCAGTGTTACTTCTCTAGTAGGCCAATTGCACTCCCCATGAGAAGCTCTTTAACCCCTTTCATTCAGCGCTCTCCTGATTGACCAGTAAGAACCAGTGTTACTTCTCTAGTAGGCCAATTGCACTTCCCATCAGAAGCTCTCTAATCCCTTTCATTCAGCGCTCTCCTGATTGACCAGTAAGAACCAGTGTTACTTCTCTAGTAGGCCAATTGCACTTCCCATGAGAAGCTCTCTAATCCCTTCACCCCTCTAATCCCCGAATGGCACGGAGTTCCCAGTATAAACACTGCCATTCCCTTCCATTAGGTTATACCCCGTGGGCATTACAGTACAGCGTTACCCTATGAAGGACATTGTTCTGCAGAATTACCACATCCCAGCAGGGGTAAGTGTGCAAATTGCCTACAGCCATGAGCTTAGTTTTGCGACTGAGTGTGGGGCTAATATTCATATCTTTGGTTTCCATCCACAGACTCTGGTGCAAGTGGGTCTGTACCCGATGGGGCGCAGCTCTGAGCTCTTTCAGAACCCCCTGCGTTACGACCCCACGCGCTGGATGCGCAGAGATGAAACCAATTTCAAGGCGCTGGCGTTTGGATTCGGTTCTCGCCAATGCATTGGGCGCAGGATCGCCGAGACAGAGATGATGCTCTTTCTGATGCATGTGAGTATTATGAACACGGATATAAAAGCCCAAACATATTCTGGGCATTAAGGGGTGCATAAACTGAACGTGCAGATTGGATACAAAAATCCAACCCATAACCAGCCCAGTGCTCAATAGAGCCAACAGTATATAATGTATCAGGTGTCAGGATATGGAAAGGATGCGACTAATCATTTACTGGGGAAACGTAGAACTAGAACGTGTGGGAATAATAGGCAATAAAACATCTTTACGTTCTCACGTTGAACCTTCCAGATGATCAAGAACTTCCAGATCAACACCGTTTGTAAAGACGACATCAAGACTGTGTTTCGATTTATTCTGATGCCGGAAAAACCTCCGCTTCTCACCTTTCGACCAGTATGAGCTGGAACCCAGGTCTCCGCAAATTGGGCAGCACCCTACAGCCAATAATAAGACTAGTAAAGCCAATAATAAGACTAGTAACAGAGAGTTAAACCCCAAAGAACATCTACCCACAAATCTGAAAAGAGCAATGAAAAAAGCACCTCCCAAAAACAAATCTTTGGTAACAAGATTTCACTTTCCAGGAACAATCTGACAATTTCATCTCTCAAGAATTATTATTTCTCAGGAACAATTTGTTTACAAGATTAGACATCTCCCAAAAATAATCCTCCGACAAGAAGTCATCTCCCAAAAACAAATCTCAGCCAAAAAATTAATCTCCCAAAAACAAATCTCAGCCAAGAATTAATTTCCCAAAAACAAATCTCAGCCATGAATTAATTTCCCAAAAACAAATCTCAGCCAAGAATTCATCTCCCAAAAACAAATCTCAGCCAAGAATTAATTTCCCAAAAACAAATCTTAGCCAAGAATTCATCTCCCAAAAACAAATCTCAGCCAAGAATTCATCTCCCAAAAACAAATCTCAGCCAAGAATTCATCTCCCAAAAACAAATCTCAGCCAAGAATTAATCTCCCAAAAACAAATCTCAGCCAAGAATTCATCTCCCAAAAACAAATCTCAGTCAAGAATTAATTTCCCAAAAACAAATCTTAGCCAAGAATTCATCTCCCAAAAACAAATCTCAGCCAAGAATTCATCTCCCAAAAACAAATCTTAGCCAAGAATTCATCTCCCAAAAACAAATCTCAGCCAAGAATTCATCTCCCAAAAACAAATCTCAGCCAAGAACTCATCTCCCAAAAACAGATCTTTGCCATGAATTCATCTCCCAAAAACAAATCTTAGCCAAGAATTCATCTCCCAAAAACAGATCTCAGCCAAGAACTCATCTCCCAAAAACAAATCTTAGCCAAGAATTCATCTCCCAAAAACAAATCTCAGCCAAGAACTCATCTCCCAAAAAACAATTTTCTGAGAAGAATTCACCCCACAAAATCATTCATCTAAAAAGGATTCATTTTCAGAAAATCTTCTAATAAGAATTCACCTCCCCAACAAAAGAATTCAGTTCCCAGGAACAATCCTCCGACAGGAATTCACCTCCCAATAAATTATCTTCTGAGAAGAATTCACCCCACAAAACCAATCATCTCAAAGCCTTCAGTTACCAGGTCCAACCTTCTGATGAGAATTCATCTCCCATAAACAATCCTTGGACAAGATTTTATTTCCAAAAACCAATCCACCAACAAGAATTCCCTCTCCAGGAACAATGTGACAAGAATCCATCTCCTAGGAATGATAATTTCCCAAAAACAACCCATTGACAAGAACGAACATGAAGAATCTCCAAACAAACATTCATCTCCCAAGGACAATCCTTTAAACAAAAAGAAAGAAAATATAACAAACATAATGATAATTCCCAACAGCTTCTACTTGAGGTTTATTTCCCAAGAAGAACCCAATAACAGAGTCATGTCCCCAAAACAACCCCCTAATGAGTTTCCTGTAGGCGGAGCCGGAACGAGAGCAAAAGCATTTTGTTGGGAGAAGCACAAGGAACAATTTTAGACTTTATATTCCACTTGGAAACTGAGTACTAATGTCCCTACTGGCACTGTGTTTCCTATTGGCAGCTGCTACCAGTGTGCCCATAGGGTGCCAGGGCACAGCCATACCACATGCCTTGGGTACCCACAGTCCTACTGCAGTAACTCTGCCCCCAGAGGGATGTTCCTATCGTTTCTCCCAAGGGCACACACAACGGCCAATGCAACAGTGACGGCCATGTCTTCTCTGAGCCCGTCTGAGCCAATAAGAAGAATATCAGTTGAGTCCTTGTTAGGCAATGTTATTCTCTTTCAATGCATGAATGGAAGAAGTGTGCAGACATGTGACTAAATGCAACCAATAAACAGCTGCCCTAGTGTTCTGGATATGTAGCTGTTGACTTCTCCACCTCCACAAGCGGAACTGCCGGTGCATCTAACCACACGCAGGGCAGAGAATTCTGCCCCACATGCAGCACCACCTTGGCCTTGTGCCTTTATATGGGCACAGAACCCCTCAGTGACTGCTAATATCCTTATCATTTACAGTAGGGGGTACATTACCCCTTATAATACATGAGTGATACTCAGAGTTCCCTGTATAACTCAGCCTGCAGCCTTGTGCCTTTATATGGGGGGCACAGAACCCCTCAGTGACTGCTAATATCCTTATCATTTACAGTAGGGGGTACATTATCCCTTATAATACATGAGAGATACTCAGAGTTCCCTGTATAACTCAGCCTGCAGCCTTGTGCCTTTATATGGGGGGCACAGAACCCCTCAGTGACTGCTAATATCCTTATCATTTACAGTAGGGGGTACATTATCCCTTATAATACATGAGTGATACTCAGAGTTCCCTGTATAACTCAGCCTGCAGCCTTGTGCCTTTATATGGGCACAGAACCCCTCAGTGACTGCTAATATCCTTATCATTTACAGTAGGGGGTACATTATCCCTTATAATACATGAGTGATACTCAGAGTTCCCTGTATAACTCAGCCTGCAGCCTTGTGCCTTTATATGGGGGGCACAGAACCCCTCAGTGACTGCTAATATCCTTATCATTTACAGTAGGGGGCACATAATGTTGGTGCTATTACAACTGTATTTTAGGGCTGTACAAGTGATGTTGGATCTTGTTGCTCAGACACCAGTACTCCTGTGGCCCAAAGCTTCCCAACTGTCGGTTTCTGTCATGTGGGGGATAATCACTCTCTCATTAGCAAATGGCAGCTGCTGCAACTCATTAATACACTAATTAAACACCCACATCTGCTTCAATCAAGGTAACTGCTCAGGACTGCGAGACCCCCACTGTCCTTACTGAATGTTCTGTCAGGGGGTAACTAAAGGGCTGGGGGCAGAATCAGCTGTCGGTTACACTGGGCTCGAGGCCATAATGTTCCATCACTTACACTCAGCTGAATGTTCCACCATGAACAACACTGGGTCTGGGGCCTGAAGGTTCTGAACCAGGGACCTGGTGTTCTGGTACCGCCCACTGCTCCTCCGGGTTAAGCCACATGAGGCAGAGTGCTTGGGGCCTGCTGGGCAATCTCAATGCCTTGGTAACTGGCCCAGTAACCGCCTACAATCCAGATTATTGCCCAGATTAGGGCACCTGGCCGGGCAATACCAGAGTATTTATGGGCCAGTGGGGAGCACAGAAGAAAAATATAGGGACACGTAAGTGACAAATATACCAGTTATCTGCACATTTACAGACATTTTTAATTAAATATAACAGCTATAATATAAAAAATGTCCCCCCAGTAATGCCCTTCACAGCAAAGGAAGGGGGGGCAGATCCCTCATAAACAAGGCGTCTCCGTTCACCCTGCAGTGTTCCATGGGGTATTTCCCACCAGTGCCAGTCAGGTAAGGATCCCACGGATGGTTCTGCCGATGTATGTCGCGAAGATGTGTTGGTTCCGGTGGGACACTCGGGGCAAGGTGGGCACAGATGTGTTGGTTCCGGTGGGACACTCGGGGCAAGGTGGGCACAGATGTGTTGGTTTCGGTGGGACACTCGGGGCAAGGTGGGCACAGATGTGTTGGTCCCGGTGGGACACTCGGGGCAAGGTGGGCACAGATGTGTTGGTCCCGGTGGGACACTCGGGGCAAGGTGGGCACAGATGTGTTGGTTCCGGTGGGACACTCGGGGCAAGGTGGGCACAGATGTGTTGGTCCCGGTGGGACACTCGGGGCAAGGTGGGCACAGATGTGTTGGTTCCGGTGGGACACTCGGGGCAAGGTGGGCACAGATGTGTTGGTCCCGGTGGGACACTCGGGGCAAGGTGGGCACAGATGTGTTGGTTCCGGTGGGACACTCGGGGCAAGGTGGGCACAGATGTGTTGGTTCCGGTGGGACACTCGGGGCAAGGTGGGCACAGATGTGTTGGTCCCGGTGGGACACTCGGGGCAAGGTGGGCACAGATGTGTTGGTTCCGGTGGGACACTCGGGGCAAGGTGGGCACAGATGTGTTGGTTCCGGTGGGACACTCGGGGCAAGGTGGGCACAGATGTGTTGGTCCCGGTGGGACACTCGGGGCAAGGTGGGCACAGATGTGTTGGTTCCGGTGGGACACTCGGGGCAAGGTGGCCACAGATGTGTTGGTCCCGGTGGGACACTCGGGGCAAGGTGGGCACAGATGTGTTGGTCCCGGTGGGACACTCGGGGCAAGGTGGGCACAGATGTGTTGGTTCCGGTGGGACACTCGGGGCAAGGTGGCCACAGATGTGTTGGTCCCGGTGGGACACTCGGGGCAAGGTGGGCACAGATGTGTTGGTTCCGGTGGGACACTCGGGGCAAGGTGGCCACAGATGTGTTGGTCCCGGTGGGACACTCGGGGCAAGGTGGGCACAGATGTGTTGGTTCCGGTGGGACACTCGGGGCAAGGTGGGCACAGATGTGTTGGTCCCGGTGGGACACTCGGGGCAAGGTGGGCACAGATGTGTTGGTTCCGGTGGGACACTCGGGGCAAGGTGGCCACAGATGTGTTGGTCCCGGTGGGACACTCGGGGCAAGGTGGGCACAGATGTGTTGGTCCCGGTGGGACACTCGGGGCAAGGTGGGCCACAGATGTGTTGGTTCCGGTGGGACACTCGGGGCAAGGTGGGCACAGATGTGTTGGTTCCGGTGGGACACTCGGGGCAAGGTGGGCACAGATGTGTTGGTCCCGGTGGGACACTCGGGGCAAGGTGGGCACAGATGTGTTGGTCCCGGTGGGACACTCGGGGCAAGGTGGGCACAGATGTGTTGGTCCCGGTGGGACACTCGGGGCAAGGTGGGCACAGATGTGTTGGTTCCGGTGGGACACTCGGGGCAAGGTGGGCACAGATGTGTTGGTCCCGGTGGGACACTCGGGGCAAGGTGGGCACAGATGTGTTGGTCCCGGTGGGACACTCGGGGCAAGGTGGGCACAGATGTGTTGGTCCCGGTGGGACACTCGGGGCAAGGTGAGCACAGATGTGTTGGTCCCGGTGGGACACTCGGGGCAAGGTGGGCACAGATGTGTTGGTCCCGGTGGGACACTCGGGGCAAGGTAAAGAAATGCTTTAGGGCATTATGGGAACATGGTTGGGTATAGTGCCCCTGTGCCCCACAATCAGGGCTCCTCTGTCCCAGAGATTGTTATCCACCTGGATTTTCAGCACAGGAAATAAAAGAACAGAACAGGGTTAAAAATTGGGGTTTCAAAAGGAAGGAACAAGAGGACATAATGCGGTTAAACCCTGGGGTCTCAGAGGAAGGAGAGGACATAATGGGGTTAAACCCTGGGGTCTCAGAGGAAGGAGAGGGCATAATGGGGTTAAACCCTGGGGTCTCAGAGGAAGGAGAGGGCATAATGGGGTTAAACCCTGGGGTCTCAGAGGAAGGAGAGGGCATAATGGGGTTAAACCCTGGGGTCTCAGAGGAAGGAATGGGAGGGCATAATGGGGTTAAACCCTGGGGTCTCATAGGAAGGAGAGGGCATAATGGGGTTAAACCCTGGGGTCTCAGAGGAAGGAGAGGGCATAATGCGGTTAAACCCTGGGGTCTCAGAGGAAGGAAGGAGAGGGCATAATGGGGTTAAACCCTGGGGTCTCAGAGGAAGGAAGGAGAGGGCATAATGGGGTTAAACCCTGGGGTCTCAGAGGAAGGAAGGAGAGGGCATAATGGGGTTAAACCCTGGGGTCTCAGAGGAAGGAAGGAGAGGGCATAATGGGTTAAACCCTGGGGTCTCAGAGAAAGGAATGGGAGGGCATAATGGGGTTAAACCCTGGGGTCTCAGAGGAAGGAAGGAGAGGGCATAATGGGGTTAAACCCTGGGGTCTCAGAGGAAGGAAGGGGAGGGCATAATGGGGTTAAACCCTGGGGTCTCGGAGGAAGGAAGGAACAAGAGGACATAATGGGGTTAAACCCTGGGGTCTCGGAGGAAGGAAGGAACAAGAGGACATAATGGGGTTAAACCCTGGGGTCTCGGAGGAAGGAAGGAACAAGAGGACATAATGGGGTTAAACCCTGGGGTCTCAGAGGAAGGAGAGGGCATAATGCGGTTAAACCCTGGGGTCTCAGAGGAAGGAGAGGGCATAATGGGGTTAAACCCTGGGGTCTCAGAGGAAGGAGAGGGCATAATGGGGTTAAACCCTGGGGTCTCAGAGGAAGGAGAGGGCATAATGGGGTTAAACCCTGGGGTCTCAGAGGAAGGAATGGGAGGGCATAATGGGGTTAAACCCTGGGGTCTCATAGGAAGGAGAGGGCATAATGGGGTTAAACCCTGGGGTCTCAGAGGAAGGAGAGGGCATAATGCGGTTAAACCCTGGGGTCTCAGAGGAAGGAAGGAGAGGGCATAATGGGGTTAAACCCTGGGGTCTCAGAGGAAGGAAGGAGAGGGCATAATGGGGTTAAACCCTGGGGTCTCAGAGGAAGGAAGGAGAGGGCATAATGGGGTTAAACCCTGGGGTCTCAGAGGAAGGAAGGAGAGGGCATAATGGGGTTAAACCCTGGGGTCTCAGAGAAAGGAATGGGAGGGCATAATGGGGTTAAACCCTGGGGTCTCAGAGGAAGGAAGGAGAGGGCATAATGGGGTTAAACCCTGGGGTCTCAGAGGAAGGAAGGGGAGGGCATAATGGGGTTAAACCCTGGGGTCTCAGAGGAAGGAAGGGGAGGGCATAATGGGGTTAAACCCTGGGGTCTCAGAGGAAGGAAGGAGAGGGCATAATGGGGTTAAACTCTGGGGTCTCAGAGGAAGGAAGGAGAGGGCATAATGGGGTTAAACCCTGGGGTCTCAGAGAAAGGAATGGGAGGGCATAATGGGGTTAAACCCTGGGGTCTCAGAGGAAGGAATGGGAGGGCATAATGGGGTTAAACCCTGGGGTCTCAGAGGAAGGAGAGGGCATAATGGGGTTAAACCCTGGGGTCTCAGAGGAAGGAGAGGGCATAATGGGGTTAAACCCTGGGGTCTCAGAGGAAGGAATGGGAGGGCATAATGGGGTTAAACCCTGGGGTCTCATAGGAAGGAGAGGGCATAATGGGGTTAAACCCTGGGGTCTCAGAGGAAGGAGAGGGCATAATGCGGTTAAACCCTGGGGTCTCAGAGGAAGGAAGGAGAGGGCATAATGGGGTTAAACCCTGGGGTCTCAGAGGAAGGAAGGAGAGGGCATAATGGGGTTAAACCCTGGGGTCTCAGAGGAAGGAAGGAGAGGGCATAATGGGGTTAAACCCTGGGGTCTCAGAGGAAGGAAGGAGAGGGCATAATGGGGTTAAACCCTGGGGTCTCAGAGAAAGGAATGGGAGGGCATAATGGGGTTAAACCCTGGGGTCTCAGAGGAAGGAAGGAGAGGGCATAATGGGGTTAAACCCTGGGGTCTCAGAGGAAGGAAGGGGAGGGCATAATGGGGTTAAACCCTGGGGTCTCAGAGGAAGGAAGGGGAGGGCATAATGGGGTTAAACCCTGGGGTCTCAGAGGAAGGAAGGAGAGGGCATAATGGGGTTAAACTCTGGGGTCTCAGAGGAAGGAAGGAGAGGGCATAATGGGGTTAAACCCTGGGGTCTCAGAGAAAGGAATGGGAGGGCATAATGGGGTTAAACCCTGGGGTCTCAGAGGAAGGAGGGAGAGGGCATAATGGGGTTAAACCCTGGGGTCTCAGAGGAAGGAATGGGAGGGCATAATGGGGTTAAACCCTGGGGTCTCGAAGGAAGGAGAGGGCATAATGGGGTTAAACCCTGGGGTCTCAGAGGAAGGAATGGGAGGGCATAATGGGGTTTAGGGAGAGGGGGGGCACATGACGGGGCCCCCGGTTACTCACACAACATATTTCGTTCCCTCACCGGATACTCAGAACAGACCCATTAGCAGTTCTGGGCCGAGCTCAAGGGCGCTCTGAGCCACCGCAAGGGCCGCAGCCCCAATAGAGGCAGAGAGACCCCACACTGCAAGTTTCACAAGGGGGTTCTGAGAGCGGGGGGGCGGGGGAGGCGAGGGTTCCGCTGGGGGGTCCGATTCTGCCTCTCTCTGGAGAATGGAGTCCGGCCGCTGAGAGGAGCTCGAGATCTGAAGAGAATGAAATGATGCAACGGAAAAACTGAGGGGAAACAAGAAAAGGAGAGCAAAGGGGTGAAAAGGGGTGCGTGGGAGGGGCTAGGAAGGTTATATGGGGGGGCAAAGTATTAGTAGGGTGGGGGGGAGACAGGGAAGAGAGTGAGCGGGGGTGGGAGGAAGAGACAGAGGGCAAGTAAGAGTGAGTGGGGGTGGGAGGAAGAGACAGAGGGCAAGTAAGAGTGAGCAGGGGTGGGAGGAAGAGACAGAGGGCAAGTAAGAGAGTGAGCGGGGGTGGGAGGAAGAGACAGAGGGCAAGTAAGAGTGAGTGGGGGTGGGAGGAAGAGACAGAGGGCAAGTAAGAGAGTGAGCGGGGGTAGGAGGAAGAGACAAAGGGCAAGTAAGAGAGTGAGCGGGGGTGGGAGGAAGAGACAGAGGGCAAGTAAGAGAGTGAGCGGGGGTGGGAGGAAGAGACAGAGGGCAAGTAAGAGAGTGAGTGGGGGTGGGAGGAAGAGACAAAGGGCAAGTAAGAGAGTGAGCGGGGGTGGGAGGAAGAGACAGAGGGCAAGTAAGAGAGTGAGCGGGGTGGGAGGAAGAGACAAAGGGCAAGTAAGAGAGTGAGCGGGGGTGGGAGGAAGAGACAGAGGGCAAGTAAGAGAGTGAGCGGGGGTGGGAGGAAGAGACAAAGGGCAAGTAAGAGAGTGAGCGGGGGTGGGAGGAAGAGACAGAGGGCAAGTAAGAGAGTGAGCGGGGGTGGGAGGAAGAGACAAAGGGCAAGTAAGAGAGTGAGCGGGGGTGGGAGGAAGAGACAGAGGGCAAGTAAGAGAGTGAGCGGGGGTGGGAGGAAGAGACAGAGGGCAAGTAAGAGAGTGAGCATCGGTATGAGCCCAATGGCAACCTACACACAGGGACCTACCTTTTGTGCTGAGAGGTGAGTTGGAGGAGCCGGGTCGGCGGGTGCCTTCGGAAGAGACCGAGGCTGAGGGAGACGAGAGTCCCGTAGGGGAAGTGAGTGGGGATGCGGGAGAGGAGTTGGTGCACACTCGCCATGTCACACTCACACCTCAGCACCTCCTGCTCCCGCATTAACACCATCTGGGGGGGCAGAACAGATCCTGTAGGTGCAACTGCAACACTCACAGGGGCAAACTGCTCCCTACTTACTGTATAGCGCTCCCTATGGCATGAACTGATGCACCGGGGTCACCCCAGGGGCCCCTACTCATTTATACTGCACCCCCAGGGGCCCCTACTCATTTATACCGCACCCCCAGGGGCCCCTACTCATTTATACCGCACCCCCAGGGGCCCCTACTCATTTATACTGCACCCCCAGGGGCCCCTACTCATTTATACTGCACCCCCAGGGGCCCCTACTCATTTATACTGCACCCCCAGGGGCCCCTACTCACATTTACTGCACCCCCAGGGGCCCCCACTCACATTTACTGCACCCCCAGGGGCCCCTACTCACATTTACTGCACCCCCAGGGGCCCCTACTCACATTTACTGCACCCCCAGGGGCCCCTACTCACCCTACTGGCAGGTACCAGGGGTAGCAGTGAGGCGGGGCAGGTACCAGGGGCGGCAGTGAGGGGGCCAGGTACCAGGGGCGGCAGTGAGGGGGGGCAGGTACCCGGGGTGGCAAAGACTTGTGTGCAGAGAGGGGAATGTCTGGCTCAGAGTCTGGATTTCTGTACAACATACTCCTAGTCTGTGTATATAAATAAACGAGGGCACCTACCTGGGCAGCGCAGTACACGGGCATGAGGGGGTGCGATGCCAGGAAGAAGTCATAGAGCCGCAGGATGTGCTGGTAGTTAGTAAGGACGTGGCTGTACCATGTGATCAGCCAACTGAGAGCGAAGATACAGCCGACCTCTGACCTGGGAAAGATGGGCACAAATACTGTCTGTCAGGGCAGATGCCCACGTGCCCCCCTTGTGCTGCCCCTGGGCCATACATATACAGCCCCCCAACTGGCGGCACAGGTACCCCAAACCCACCTTACAAGGAAGCTGTGCAGCTCACTACTCTCACTCTGTATCAGCGGCATCAGGTAATGCAGAATGTGCTTGGTCCGGTCCATGGTGGGGTCCATGAAATCCCTGCAGAGTGGAATAGAGAGTCAGCCTCATTGGCCAGTGTTACCCAGGCGCTGCCCCGTGCAATGTAACAGGAGGAGGAGCTTACAGCGTGCTCTCCAGCCAATCAGCCGATCTAATGACACCCATGCTATGGCTGCCCATGCATCAACCTCCATGTACAACTGTGGGCAAGGCTTGGCATTTACATTGCTGTCTGGTTGCCACAGCTCAGTTTCCCTAGAGACCAGGCAGCAGTTGGCAAATCAGAATGGAAGAAGAATGAGAGAGACACAATGAAGAACAATAACAAAACCATCCCAGGCAGCTTGTTGTTCGGGTGGCGGGACACTGACTCCACAGTTGTGTTTGTGTCCTCGGGGGGGCAAATAATTCAGAGAGCAGCAAAATAAAGAACCAAATGCCGGATGAATAGGAATACGCCCATGTGGGATACATTAACTTGCCCTTTAAATGCTTGTCCCTCTCACCTTGGGGCACCAATTGCTTCCCAGTTTCAATTAACCCAATATGGCTTTCTGCCCCAGCAGCCTCTGCTCCTGGGATCCCTTCTGTTCTGCTGTGCAGTGCTGGAGGGACAGGGGCAGGTACTGGAGAGAGAGAGGGGTAGGTACTGAAGGGGCAGGGGCAGGAAGGACAGGGGCAGGAGCTGGAGGGACAGGGGCAGGAGCTGGAGGGACAGGGGCAGGAGCTGGAGGGACAGGGGCAGGAGCTGGAGGGGCAGGGGCAGGAGCGACAGGGGCAGGAGCTGGAGGGACAGGGACAGGAGCTGGAGGGACAGGGGCAGGAGCTGGAGGGACAGGGGCAGGAGCTGGAGGGACAGGGGCAGGAGCTGGAGGGACAGGGGCAGGAGCTGGAGGGGCAGGAGCTGGAGGGACAGGCGCAGGAGCTGGAGGGACAGGGGCAGGAGCTGGAGGGGCAGGAGCTGGAGGGACAGGGGCAGGAGCTGGAGGGACAGGCGCAGGAGCTGGAGGGACAGGCGCAGGAGCTGGAGGGACGGGGCAGGAGCTGGAGGGACGGGGCAGGAGCTGGAGGGGCAGGAGCTGGAGGGACAGGGGCAGGAGCTGGAGGGACAGGCGCAGGAGCTGGGAGGGACAGGGGCAGGAGCTGGAGGGACAGGCGCAGGAGCTGGAGGGACAGGCGCAGGAGCTGGAGGGACAGGCGCAGGAGGGACAGGCGCAGGAGGGACAGGCGCAGGAGGGACAGGCGCAGGAGGGACAGGCGCAGGAGGGACAGGCGCGAGAGAGGAAGGTGCCGGAGGGACAGGCGCAGGAGGGACAGGCGCAGGAGGGACAGGCGCAGGAGGGACAGGCGCAGGAGGGACAGGCGCGAGAGAGGAAGGTGCCGGAGGGACAGGCGCAGGAGGGACAGGCGCAGGAGGGACAGGCGCAGGAGGGACAGGCGCAGGAGGGACAGGCGCAGGAGGGACAGGCGCAGGAGGGACAGGCGCAGGAGGGACAGGCGCAGGAGGGACAGGCGCGAGAGAGGAAGGTGCCGGAGGGACAGGAGCCGCAGGGGCAGGGGAAGGCGCCGGAGGGGCAGGAGGTACAGGGGCTCAGTACCGTAGGTGATGAGTAGCGAGGGTGGAGAGCATGCCTGTGCCCAGTCGGAGTCCAACTGTCAGCAGCAGGGTGACGGCGATATCATGGAAGCCCTGGTAATAGTGCAGCTCAGGGTGAGACTGCAGCACAGAGAGAATCATGTCAGTGAGCTGTTCCAGCAGCACCGAGCGCTCTGCATCGCGCATTCCTGCAAAACAAAAGAAAGCTTGTTGCACAGGTCACATGGCCTTCCTGTCCCAAAGAGCTAACAATCTAGGAGGGAAAGAGACTAGTAGGACTGGTACAGGATGAGGGGAAGGGCACAATCCTACACACAGAGGTACCCACCGGCCCGACAGTACCTGCAGGGAAGGGCCAAACCTACACACAGAGGTACCCACCGGCCCGACAGTACCTGCAGGGAAGGGCCAAACCTACACACAGAGGTACCCACCGGCCCGACAGTACCTGCAGGGAAGGGCCAAACCTACACACTGAGGTACCCACCGGTCCGACAGTACCTGCAGGGAAGGGCCAAACCTACACACAGAGGTACCCACCGGCCCGACAGTACCTGCAGGGAAGGGAAGGGCCAAACCTACACACAGAGGTACCCACCGGCCCGACAGTACCTGCAGGGAAGGGAAGGGCCAAACCTACACACAGAGGTACCCACCGGCCCGACAGTACCTGCAGGGAAGGGCCAAACCTACACACAGAGGTACCCACCGGCCCGACAGTACCTGCAGGGAAGGGCCAAACCTACACACAGAGGTACCCACCGGCCCGACAGTACCTGCAGGGAAGGGCCAAACCTACACACAGAGGTACCCACCGGCCCGACAGTACCTGCAGGGAAGGGCCAAACCTACACACAGAGGTACCCACCGGCCCGACAGTACCTGCAGGGAAGGGCCAAACCTAACACACAGAGGTACCCACCAGCCCGACAGTACCTGCAGGGAAGGGCCAAACCTACACACAGAGGTACCCACCGGCCCGACAGTACCTGCAGGGAAGGGAAGGGCCAAACCTACACACAGAGGTACCCACCGGCCCGACAGTACCTGCAGGGAAGGGCCAACCTACACACAGAGGTACCCACCGGCCCGACAGTACCTGCAGGGAAGGGCCAAACCTACACACAGAGGTACCCACCGCCCGACAGTACCTGCAGGGAAGGGAAGGGCCAAACCTACACACAGAGGTACCCACCGGCCCGACAGTACCTGCAGGGAAGGGAAGGCCAAACCTACACACAGAGATACCCACCGGCCCGACAGTACCTGCAGGGAAGGGAAGGGCCAAACCTACACACAGAGGTACCCACCGGCCCGACAGTACCTGCAGGGAAGGGCCAAACCTACACACAGAGGTACCCACCGGCCCGACAGTACCTGCAGGGAAGGGAAGGGCCAAACCTACACACAGAGGTACCCACCGGCCCGACAGTACCTGCAGGGAAGGGAAGGGCCAAACCTACACACAGAGGTACCCCACCGGCCCGACAGTACCTGCAGGAAGGGCCAAACCTACACACAGAGGTACCCACCGGCCCGACAGTACCTGCAGGGAAGGGCCAAACCTACACACAGAGGTACCCACCGGCCCGACAGTACCTGCAGGGAAGGGCCAAACCTACACACAGAGGTACCCACCGGCCCGACAGTACCTGCAGGGAAGGGAAGGGCCAAACCTACACACAGAGGTACCCACCGGCCCGACAGTACCTGCAGGGAAGGGCCAAACCTACACACAGAGGTACCCACCGGCCCGACAGTACCTGCAGGGAAGGGCCAAACCTACACACAGAGGTACCCACCGGCCCGACAGTACCTGCAGGAAGGGAAGGCCAAACCTACACACAGAGGTACCCACCGGCCCGACAGTACCTGCAGGGAAGGGAAGGGGCCAAACCTACACACAGAGGTACCCACCGGCCCGACAGTACCTGCAGGGAAGGGCCAAACCTACACACAGAGGTACCCACCGGCCCGACAGTACCTGCAGGGAAGGGAAGGGCCAAACCTACACACAGAGGTACCCACCGGCCCGACAGTACCTGCAGGGAAGGGAAGGGCCAAACCTACACACAGAGGTACCCACCGGCCCGACAGTACCTGCAGGGAAGGGAAGGGCCAAACCTACACACAGAGATACCCACCGGCCCGACAGTACCTGCAGGGAAGGGAAGGGCCAAACCTACACACAGAGGTACCCACCGGCCCGACAGTACCTGCAGGGAAGGGCCAAACCTACACACAGAGGTACCCACCGGCCCGACAGTACCTGCAGGGAAGGGCCAAACCTACACACAGAGATACCCACCGCCCGACAGTACCTGCAGGGAAGGGCCAAACCTACACACAGAGGTACCCACCGGCCCGACAGTACCTGCAGGGAAGGGAAGGGCCAAACCTACACACAGAGGTACCCACCGGCCCGACAGTACCTGCAGGGAAGGGAAGGGCCAAACCTACACACAGAGGTACCCACCGGCCCGACAGTACCTGCAGGGAAGGGCCAAACCTACACACAGAGGTACCCACCGGCCCGACAGTACCTGCAGGGAAGCGTTTCAGCGAGCGCCTCACGTCCATCTGAACCTGGTTATAATCTGGGTGCCTGCAGCGAACCCCGCGGCCTGGGACACAAACACAGAATGAATGGAAATCCTCACTGCAAAACCCCTTTCCCTCGGCCCCCCCGGCAGCGCTTCCCGAGAGGGGGAGAAACACGGCCCCAACTCTGTCACTCCCGCCCCCCCCATAAATGGCACCCAATAACCAATCAGTGATAAGAGAGCAGCAGAATGAACCACTGGCCCCATGAACACTAATCATTTTAAGGGTTTAGTTCTCCTTTAATGGCAGTCAGGCCCAATGTCCGTACAAACCCCCACTGTACAGAATCCCAGGGTGGGAGCTGCAGGGAATGTGGTTTCTTTAATCATAATAATCACTTCTAAAGAACATTCCAAGTGATATTAGTGGCTGCCTCCCTACTGGGGGGGGGGGGGGAGTACCCCCAGAGACCCTGTAAGTACCACGCACTTATCTCATTGGCTGTTTCACTTAGAACATTTTTTTTTTGAACTTCTTCCATTGAAAAGTAATTTCCCTTTCTCTATACTGAATGTTTGTATGTTCTCACATTAGCGAGTCCCTTTGATTTTCTCAGGCACTAGATAAGGCAGGGGGGGGGTATTTAGCTCTGGTGCTGCCCTATGGAAACCCGCGAGGATGGGGGCATGATAAATACGGCCCTGAGATGAGGAATAACGCCAACGCTACAACCATCCCTTTAGTAAAAACCCTCGGGGCACTGGATATCCCAAAGGACAGGGCTCTAAACCTCCTATGGCGACTGTTGGGCTTGGGGCGAGACCGGCGCCAATCTAAGGGCCCCATTAGGGGCAGATTCATTCCTGTTAAACAGTTTTAGGCCAATTTGATAAAAATCTTCTACATTGCAGGAAATGATCATTTACGGTTCTCCCAACAGCTGATCCGACAGGTTTAAACCAATGGTTCCACTGTGGCCACATGACAATTGCTCCCAAGCTGGGGGGTAACTTTGTGCCAATTGATCGGGACTGTCTATTGGGCACATTTGCACCAAGTCTCCCCTGTGATGGTCTTTGCCCAGCCAATGAGCCCCCTGTATGCGCTGGGTGCAGATTTCATGAGACCCCCTGACCTCACACAAGTTGCCTCAGGGTAGGTGGGGTCATGGGGGGATTGTGTGGGTTGAAGTGGTGAATAGAATGGGGTGGGTCCCAAGCAGCCTGAATCAGGGACCATTTATGGAATAAAAGTGATTTATATCCTATATAATCCCATTAGCTATATTCCCTTCCATCTGCATCACCCTGTAGTGGGAGGGGCATGTAGTGGGAGGGGCAGATTCCCTGGGGAATCAGCTTTATGGAGTAGTTGGAACATTACCTGGTTTTGGAGGGAGGTGGAAGACATTGACACTGAGCAGTTTGGGCCAGACCTTCCTGCGAATCTCCTGGCTCAATAGCCCCCCGTCGCTCTCCGCTGCCCCCCTCAGCACGTCGATATCCACAGGGTCAGAGGTCAGGGCTCGGTGTATTTGCAGGGATTTTTGCTTGCGCCAAGATAGTGACTCCTCCCTCTGTGTCGCTGCAGGAGAGAGAGAGGGACCAGCAGGTTAGAGGTGCCCCAGTGCCATGTTGGGGAGATTGGACCCCGGCCCCAGCCTTGCCTGGGATTTACTGGGGTTCAGGCCAGTGGCATCTTCCCCTTGACACCCGTGCCGCCCTCCTCTTCCCCCCAAAGCCCGCGCCGGCCTCCTCTTCCCCCCCAACACCCGCACCCCTCCTCTTCCCCCCCAACCCCCGCACCCCTCCCAACGCCCGTGCCACCCTCCTCTTCCTACCCCAACGCCCGTGCCACCCTCCTCTTCCCCCCCAACGCCCGTGCCACCCTCCTCTTCCCCCCCCAACGGCCCGTGCCACCCTCCTCTTCCCCCCAACGCCCGTGCCACCCTCCTCTTCCCCCCCAACGCCCGTGCCACCCTCCTCTTCCCCCCAACGCCCGTGCCACCCTCCTCTTCCCCCCAACGCCCGTGCCACCCTCCTCTTCCCCCCCCAACGCCCGTGCCACCCTCCTCTTCCCCCCCCAACGCCCGTGCCACCCTCCTCTTCCCCCCCCAACGCCCGTGCCACCCTCCTCTTCCCCCCCAACGCCCGTGCCACCCTCCTCTTCCCCCCAACGCCCGTGCCACCCTCCTCTTCCCCCCCAACGCCCGTGCCACCCTCCTCTTCCCCCCAACGCCCGTGCCACCCTCCTCTTCCCCCCCCAACGCCGTGCCACCCTCCTCTTCCCCCCCCCAATGCCCGTGCCACCCTCCTCTTCCCCCCCAACGCCCGTGCCACCCTCCTCTTCCCCCCCAACGCCCGTGCCACCCTCCTCTTCCCCCCCCAACGCCCGTGCACCCTCCTCTTCCCCCCAACGCCCGGCCACCCTCCTCTCCCCCCAACGCCCGTGCCACCCTCCTCTTCCCCCCCCCCAACGCCCGTGCCACCCTCCCTCTTCCCCCCAACGCCCGTGCCACCCTCCTCTTCCCCCCCCAACGCCGTGCCAACCCTCCTCTTCCCCCCCAATGCCCGTGCCACCCTCCTCTTCCCCCCACCAACGCCCGTGCCACCCTCCTCTTCCCCCCCCCCAACGCCCGTGCCACCCTCCTCTTACCCCCCCCAACGCCCGTGCCACCCTCCTCTTCCCCCCAACGCCCGTGCCACCCTCCTCTTCCCCCCCCAACGCCCGTGCCACCCTCCTCTTTCCCCCCAATGCCTGTGCCACCCTCCTCATCCCCCCAACGCCTGTGCCACCCTCCTCTTCCCCCCCAACACCCGTGCCACCCTCCTCTTCCCCCCCAACACCCGTGCCACCCTCCTCTTCCCCCAACACATGTGCCAGGCATTATGCCATACCCTGCTGCTGTTCCAAGGGCACCGTGCATAAACCCTAACACTCCCAGCACTACGGACCCACCCCAATTGGTACCATGACAGCACCAGCGTACTGCCAGCACATCCCCAACCATTCCTACAGGGGGGAGGGGCACAGATTTAATAATGTGCCCCCCAGGGGGTAAAAGATCGGATTAAGAGCCCAGTGGATCTGATTAGGCAGGATAATCCAATCTCTGCTAAATGAGCCATTTATGGGGGGCCCTGTGAGAGGGGGGGGGGCCCTGAGCAGGCAGTTTCCCAATATAACTATATTGCCGTCAGCACCTCTGGGTTCAGTTAGACTGCAGCTCCCTTCTCTACAGAACCGCAGGAGCATTCTGCCACCTAGTGGCCACAGGGCAACAAAATCCGCAGGCCAATGAGGCGACCTCCTAATGGGCCAATTAGCTGCTGCCTCAGTCTAAAAGGGGCACAGTTGGCAGGTTCTATTGCCCTGTCTGCCCTCGATGCATTGCTGCACTATAGCAACTCCCGTCATCCCTGCAGCAAAATACCCCCAGTCACTGTGGCAAATGGTTTGTTGTACTGTTTTGGTTGCCCTTTAAACAAACGTGTTAAGATCACTAAACACAATGGGAATGGTGAGGGCAACACAGATCTGCCCCCCATCCCTACAGGAACCCCCCATAACTGACCCAGGAACTCCCAGCAGCTCAGGAAGCTTGTGCACCTTCCCCTGTCTATAGTGATTGTGAGCCCAGTGGCCCGATTAGCGATATAAGTGAGCCCCCGCAGGGGGGTAGGTATGACAGTATTGCCCTTACATGCCCCGCAGGGGGGTAGGTATGACAGTATTGCCCTTACATGCCCCGCAGGGGGGTAGGTATGACAGTATTGCCCTTACATGCCCCGCAGGGGGGTAGGTATGACAGTATTGCCCTTACATGCCCCGCAGGGGGGTAGGTATGACAGTATTGCCCTTACATGCCCCGCAGGGGGTAGGTATGACAGTATTGCCCTTACATGCCCCGCAGGGGGGTAGGTATGACAGTATTGCCCTTACATGCCCCGCAGGGGGGTAGGTATGACAGTATTGCCCTTACATGCCCCGCAGGGGGTAGGTATGACAGTATTGCCCTTACATGCCCCGCAGGGGGTAGGTATGACAGTATTGCCCTTACATGCCCCGCAGGGGGGTAGGTATGACAGTATTGCCCTTACATGCCCGCAGGGGGGTAGGTATGACAGTATTGCCCTTACATGCCCCGCAGGGGGGTAGGTATGACAGTATTGCCCTTACATGCCCCGCAGGGGGTAGTATGACAGATGCCCTTACATGCCCGCAGGGGGGTAGGTATGACAGTATTGCCCTTACATGCCCCGCAGGGGGGTAGGTATGACAGTATTGCCCTTACATGCCCCGCAGGGGGGTAGGTATGGTATGACAGTATTGCCCTTACATGCCCCGCAGGGGGGTAGGTATGACAGTATTGCCCTTACATGCCCCGCAGGGGGTAGGTATGACAGTATTGCCCTTACATGCCCCGCAGGGGGGAGTATGACAGTATTGCCCTACCCCGCAGGGGGTAGGTATGACAGTATTGCCCTTACATGCCCCGCAGGGGGGTAGGTATGACAGTATTGCCCTTACATGCCCCGCAGGGGGGTAGGTATGACAGTATTGCCCTTACATGCCCCGCAGGGGGGTAGGTATGACAGTATTGCCCTTACATGCCCCGCAGGGGGTAGGTATGACAGTATTGCCCTTACATGCCCCGCAGGGGGGTAGGTATGACAGTATTGCCCTTACATGCCCCGCAGGGGGGTAGGTATGACAGTATTGCCCTTACATGCCCCGCAGGGGGGTAGGTATGACAGTATTGCCCTTACATGCCCCGCAGGGGGGTAGGTATGACAGTATTGCCCTTACATGCCCCGCAGGGGGGTAGGTATGACAGTATTGCCCTTACATGCCCCGCAGGGGGGTAGGTATGACAGTATTGCCCTTACATGCCCCGCAGGGGGGTAGGTATGACAGTATTGCCCTTACATGCCCCGCAGGGGGTAGGTATGACAGTATTGCCCTTACATGCCCCGCAGGGGGGTAGGTATGACAGTATTGCCCTTACATGCCCCGCAGGGGGTAGGTATGACAGTATTGCCCTTACATGCCCCGCAGGGGGGTAGGTATGACAGTATTGCCCTTACATGCCCCGCAGGGGGGTAGGTATGACAGTATTGCCCTTACATGCCCCGCGGGGGGTAGGTATGACAGTATTGCCCTACATGCCCCGCAGGTGGGTAGGTATGACAGTATTGCCCTTACATGCCCGCAGGGGGTAGGTATGACAGTATTGCCCTTACATGCCCCGCAGGGGGGTAGGTATGACAGTATTGCCCTTACATGCCCCGCAGGGGGTAGGTATGACAGTATTGCCCTTACAGCCCCGCAGGGGGTAGGTATGACAGTATTTGCCCTTACATGCCCCGCAGGGGGGTAGGATGACAGTATTGCCCTTACATGCCCCGCAGGGGGGGTAGGTATGACAGTATTGCCCTTACATGCCCCACAGGGGGTAGGTATGACAGTATTGCCCTTACATGCCCCGCAGGGGGGTAGGTATGACAGTATTGCCCTTACATGCCCCGCAGGGGGGTAGGTATGACAGTATTGCCCTTACATGCCCCGCAGGGGGGTAGGTATGACAGTATTGCCCTTACATGCCCCGCAGGGGGGTAGGTATGACAGTATTGCCCTTACATGCCCCACAGGGGGGTAGGTATGACAGTATTGCCCTTACATGCCCCACAGGGGGGTAGGTAGAAGGATGAGGGCCTGACACGGAATGGTACACCCCTCACCTGTCCCGGGCCCCGCTCCCCGCCGCCTCCCCCCGGAGCCGCTCATTCTACTCGGTTCCCCACGGAAGACAGGAAGCCCACAGGCAGCTCCTTCCGGTACCTCCGGCTCAGCCAATCAGCAGCGAGGATTGAGGTGCCGCAACCTATTGCACTTTGTGCCCTGCCCCAGGGAATAGGTGCCAGCCGGTTAGTTCCCACGTAACGCCCATCCCAAGCGTGCCCGACATTTACTTCTCTAATAGAACTACACTACCCAGAGTCCCTTGCGTCGCCGTCTCTTCCCCTGCAGATCTGATTGGGCGAAGGATGCTGGGCGGGAAAACGGCATGTGCTGTAGGCGGAACGTTTACATGTGGGAGGGGCGTACTACTTGGCTCCGCCCAGCTTGGCTGCACATCTTGTCCTTCGAGGTTACGGGGGCGGGAGATAAAACTTGAGCTGGCTGCTGATTGGCGTAAGGATGTTATGTGTCTCCACCTCCCGTGCGCTTATTGGTCTGTGAGAGACAATATTGTGCCAAGGGGCGGGGTTGGCAGAAGTAGCGCTGACTTATCCCGGAGCTACCTGAGAGGAACCCCGGCAGCGACACCGACCCGCCCGGCCTGGGGCAGCGACACCGAGCGACTGGAAATAACCTCTCCTGTAGTGCTGTGTGGCACTCAGCAAGTAGCCCTGGGGTGGGAGGGGCCCGGAGACCCCGGGTGGGAGGGGCACAGCAACTGTACAGCAAGGAGGAAGTGGGTGACCCTAAAAGGGGAGTGGCAGAAAGACACAGCCCTATAGGGGTTTGGTGGCATGGGGAAGGGCTAATGGGCTTCTAGTTACCCAGGGTCAGGCCCCAGTGAGTGTTACCCCAGTGAGTGTTACCCCAGTGAGTGTTACCCCAGGGTCAGGCCCCAGTGAGTGTTACCCCAGTGAGTGTTACCCCAGTGAGTGTTACCCCAGGGTCAGGCCCCAGTGAGTGTTACCCCAGTGAGTGTTACCCCAGTGAGTGTTACCCCAGGTCAGGCCCCAGTGAGTGTTACCCCAGTGAGTGTTACCCCAGTGAGTGTTACCCCAGGGTCAGGCCCCAGTGAGTGTTACCCCAGTGAGTGTTACCCCAGTGAGTGTTACCCCAGGGTCAGGCCCCAGTGAGTGTTACCCCAGTGAGTGTTACCCCAGTGAGTGTTACCCCAGGGTCAGGCCCCAGTGAGTGTTACCCCAGTGAGTGTTACCCCAGTGAGTGTTACCCCAGGGTCAGGCCCCCAGTGAGTGTTACCCCAGTGAGTGTTACCCCAGTGAGTGTTACCCCAGGGTCAGGCCCCAGTGAGTGTTACCCCAGTGAGTGTTACCCCAGGGTCAGGCCCCAGTGAGTGTTACCCCAGGGTCAGGCCCCAGTGAGTGTTACCCCAGTGAGTGTTGCCCCAGGGTCAGGCCCCAGTGTCAGGCCCCAGTGAGTGTTACCCCAGGGTCAGGCCCCAGTGAGTGTTACCCCAGGGTCAGGTCCCAGTGAGTGTTACCCCAGGGTCAGGTCCCAGTGAGTGTTACCCCAGGGTCAGGTCCCAGTGAGTGTTACCCCAGGGTCAGGCCCCAGTGAGTGTTACCCCAGGGTCAGGCCCCAGTGAGTGTTACCCCAGGGTCAGGCCCCAGTGAGTGTTACCCCAGGGTCAGGCCCCAGTGAGTGTTACCCCAGGGTCAGGTCCCAGTGAGTGTTACCCCAGGGTCAGGTCCCAGTGAGTGTTACCCCAGGGTCAGGCCCCAGTGAGTGTTGCCCCAGGGTCAGGTCCCAGTGAGGAGACAGTTGCCCCAGGTACAGGCCAGGCCCCAGTGAGGAGACAGTTGCCCCAGGTACAGGCCAGACCCCAGTAAGGAGACAGTTGCCCCAGGGTCAGGCCCCAGTGAGGAGACAGTTGCCCCAGGTACAGGTCAGGCCCCAGTGAGTGTTGCCCCAGGTACAGGCCCCAGTGAGGAGACA
The DNA here is from genome assembly GCF_000004195.4 of Xenopus tropicalis. Classification (NCBI taxonomy): domain Eukaryota; kingdom Metazoa; phylum Chordata; class Amphibia; order Anura; family Pipidae; genus Xenopus; species Xenopus tropicalis. The sequence continues at coordinate 153,632,205 of NC_030682.2, read as the reverse complement.
GTTGCCCCAGGTACAGGCCAGGCCCCAGTGAGGAGACAGTTGCCCCAGGTACAGGCCAGGCCCAGTGAGGAGACAGTTGCCCCAGGTACAGGCCAGGCCCCAGTGAGTGTTGCCCCAGGGTCAGGCCCCAGTGAGGAGACAGTTGCCCCAGGTACAGGCCAGGCCCCAGTGAGGAGACAGTTGCCCCAGGTACAGGCCAGGCCCCAGTGAGGAGACAGTTGCCCCAGGTACAGGCCAGGCCCCAGTGAGTGTTGCCCCAGGGTCAGGCCCCAGTGAGGAGACAGTTGCCCCAGGTACAGGCCAGGCCCCAGTGTAAGTTCCTGTTGGTACAAAAGGAGCTGACCGTGGTACTTAGGGCCCCCCCCCCCCCCGAGGAAATTCAGTTGTCTCCGCCCCTTGCCGACCATGGCCGAACAGAATCCTCTCCCAGTCCGAAGGAAGAAGGCGACTCGTGTCCAGAGTGTGAGCCACAGCCCCTCCGAGAAAGAGCAACCTGGGGGCAACGAGAAGCCCCGCTGGGGGGAGTCTGATTTCAGGTAACCAGGCTGGAAAGGGGAACCCCCCCACCCTTAGTTATAGGGGCTGCGCTTGATTGGTTTACATGCATTTGGGGTGGATCATTGGATCCCCCCTCCCCATGTGACCCCCCTGCTATTGTTACTCATATTAGATTGGCCCTCTGGGGCAGTTGTATTGTTCCCCCCTGAAGGACACACCCCAGCCAATCCCTGCCTTTCTTATTTTCTTCTTCCAATCCAGGTGTCACAGGGTCCAGGAGTCCCTTCTCAGTTCTGCCAGCGGGTTCAGTAACTACCGCGGGATCCTAAACTGGTGTGTGGTGATGCTGGTAAGTACCGAACAACTGCAACCCAACTACTAAACCCATTGCCCATAGGTAAAGGGAGGGGTAAATATCACATGGGGGGAGGCAGTACAGTGAGGCACCCCAGGCCTGGGTTAGTAGCACTGGGATTTTATTTAGTTCAACTTTCCTTGGAAACCCTTCAGCTTCCATAGGAACAGGTGCAGCCCCCAATCCCTTGCCCCCCTGTATCCTCCCATTAAATGTACTGATTCCTCAAGCAGTTGGGTGGGTCTCATTCTTATAATATAGAAAGCGGCCCCGTATGTCAGCAAGAAGGCTGCTCTCAGGTACTGACCCACTGATCCAGTAATGCCATACAGTCTAGTTGGTACCCGGGGGGTCCCACACACCTTCAAGCTGCAGCACTATGGGAAAGGCACAGAATTTACCCTGGAACTGCTGGGCTTGTGTACTGGGGGGTGGTAACTGGGCCATCAGGGGGGATTCTGTGACTGGGGCTTGGCAAGCAATCGGTGGTTCCGGTAATATTCTCCATTAAAGGAACAGTAACACCAAAAAGTGAAAGTGTTTTAAAGTAATTAAAATATAATGTACAGTTGCCCTGCGCTGGTAAAACTGGTAAGTTTGCTACAGAAACGCTAATATAGTTTATATAAATGAGCTGCTATGTCAACACGGGGGCAGCCATTGAAGTTGGAAAAAAGGAGAAAAGGCACAGGCACATAGCAGATAACAGATAAGCTTTGTAGAATATAATGGGGGTTTTATCTGTTATCTGCTAAGTAACCTGTGCCTTTTCTCCTGTAAATGGCTGCCCCCGTGGCTACACAGCAGCTTATTATATAAACTATAGTAGTTTTTCTGAGGCAAACACCCCAGTTGTACCAGTACAGGGCAGCATTACATTATATAGTAATTACTTTTATACACTTTCATTTTTTGGTGTTACTGTCCCTTTAAGGCAGTGATCCCCAACCAGTGGCTTTTGAGCAACATGTTGCTCCCCAACCCCTTGGATGTTGCTCCCCATGGCCTAAAAGCAGGTGCTTATTTTTAAATTCCTGGGTTTTGAGCAAGTTTTGGTTGCATAAAAACCAAGTATAATGTCAAACAGAGCCTTCTGTAGGCTGCCATTCCACAGAGGGGCTGCCTAATAGCCAATTACAGCTCTTATTGGCACCCCCAGGAACATTTTTCATGCTTTTGTTGCTCCCCAACACTTTTTCCATTTAAATGTGGCTCACGGGTATAAAACGTTGGGGATTCCTGCTTTAAGGCTATAGACCAAAAGGGTGGGCTGGGCTATTTGTTTTTGTCAGGGGCTCTGTATCTACATTTGAAGAGGTAAATGTGCTGTAAACTGGCCTCTTCCTTCCCTACAGCCCAGCCAACTAGCCATCTTCCTTCCCTACAGCCCAGCCAACTAGCCATCTTCCTTCCCTACAGCCCAGCCAACTAGCCATCTTCCTTCCCTACAGTCCAGCCAACTGGCCTCTTCCTTCCCTACAGTCCAGCCAACTGGCCTCTTCCTTCCCTACAGCCCAGCCAACTAGCCATCTTCCTTCCCTACCGCCCAGCCAACTAACCATCTTCCTTCCCTACCGCCCAGCCAACTAGCCATCTTCCTTCCCTACAACCCAGCCAACTAGCCATCTTCCTTCCCTACCGCCCAGCCAACTAACCATCTTCCTTCCCTACCGCCCAGCCAACTAGTCATCTTCCTTCCCTACCGCCCAGCCAACTGGCCTCTTCCTTCCCTACCGCCCAGCCAACTAACCATCTTCCTTCCCTACCGCCCAGCCAACTAGTCATCTTCCTTCCCTACCGCCCAGCCAACTGGCCTCTTCCTTCCCTACCGCCCAGCCAACTAGCTATCTTCCTTCCCTAAAGCCCAGCCAGCTGGCCTCTTCCTTCCCTACCGCCCAGCCAACTGGCCTCTTCCTTCCCTACAGCCCAGCCAACTAACCATCTTCCTTCCCTACCGCCCAGCCAACTAGTCATCTTCCTTCCCTACCGCCCAGCCAACTGGCCTCTTCCTTCCCTACCGCCCAGCCAACTAACCATCTTCCTTCCCTACCGCCCAGCCAACTAGTCATCTTCCTTCCCTACCGCCCAGCCAACTGGCCTCTTCCTTCCCTACAGCCCAGCCAACTAGCCATCTTCCTTCCCTACCGCCCAGCCAACTAACCATCTTCCTTCCCTACCGCCCAGCCAACTAGCCATCTTCCTTCCCTACAGCCCAGCCAACTAGCCATCTTCCTTCCCTACCGCCCAGCCAACTAACCATCTTCCTTCCCTACCGCCCAGCCAACTAGTCATCTTCCTTCCCTACCGCCCAGCCAACTGGCCTCTTCCTTCCCTACCGCCCAGCCAACTAACCATCTTCCTTCCCTACCGCCCAGCCAACTAGTCATCTTCCTTCCCTACCGCCCAGCCAACTAGCCATCTTCCTTCCCTGCCGCCCAGCCAACTGGCCTCTTCCTTCCCTACAGCCCAGCCAACTAACCATCTTCCTTCCCTACAGCCCAGCCAACTAACCATCTTCCTTCCCTACCGCCCAGCCAACTAGCCATCTTCCTTCCCTACAGCCCAGCCAACTGGCCTCTTCCTTCCCTACCGCCCAGCCAACTAGCTATCTTCCTTCCCTACAGCCCAGCCAGCTGGCCTCTTCCTTCCCTACCGCCCAGCCAACTGGCCTCTTCCTTCCCTACAGCCCAGCCAACTGGCCTCTTCCTTCCCTACAGCCCAGCCAACTGGCCTCTTCCTTCCCTACAGCCCAGCCAACTGGCCTCTTCCTTCCCTACCGCCCAGCCAACTAGCTATCTTCCTTCCCTACAGCCCAGCCAGCTGGCCTCTTCCTTCCCTACCGCCCAGCCAACTGGCCTCTTCCTTCCCTACAGCCCAGCCAACTGGCCTCTTCCTTCCCTACAGCCCAGCCAACTAGTTCTGCATTGTGGCTCCTATGGAAGCTGTAGGCTGGGATATTACAAGTCCCCCCTATGAGAGGCATCAGGGCCCAGCCAATGCACTCAGTCCTTTCCCTTTTATAGAGAAGAAACAGACTTGACTTTCCTGTAACTTTGTAGCCGGACTCCCAGTGTAACTGGCCTGTGGGATATAGAGATCTTAGTAATGCCTGGCCATTATGGAATGTCTCACTGTTGTTGCATTTGGACAGAAAGTGCCCAAGTGGCAGTGCCTGGTGTATTGCCCAGTGCTGCAGTGCCCAGCGTCTTGCCCGGTGTGGCAGTGCCCGGCGTATTGCCCAGTGTGGGAGTGCCCGGGATATTGCCCAGTGTGGCAGTGCCCGGCGTATTGCCCAGTGTGGGAAGGCAGGAACATCACATGTGTGTGGCACTACCCTGGCACTGAATACCCCTGTGTGTCATTAACTGCCTCCTTATCAGCTGCCAAAGGTCACCGGATCTGGGAGAGGAGAGATAGCGGCTGCCACTCCCTCTGCCACATTGCTGCCATTCCTCTCTCCTGGCCAGTCAGGCTGCCGTACATATGTGCCCTACACAGGCTTACACATCTGATTGGGCAGGGTGGCCCCTTCCAGCAGGGAGTCTGGGCAGAGCAGGCTGGGAGCCAATCACATTGCATTCAGGCAGAACATTGGCACATAGAAGGGAAGAGAGGTGGGGGGGGGGTATATATCATATATTGATGGTCTGCCCCACTATTTGGGGGGGGGTGGGGGTTATTGTGCCTAGATGGGGTGAGAGGGATCTGTGTGCATCATTATTCTGATTCTGTTGGCAGGTTCTGAGCAATGCCCGTCTGTTCCTGGAGAACCTAATAAAGTGAGTGTTTGGCTCTTATCTTCCCCTTTTGTTTTACCTGATTCTGCTTTAAAGGAACAGTAACACCAAAAAATAAAAGAGCTTTAAAGTACCAAAAATATAATGCACTGTTGCCCTGCACTGGTAAAACTGGTGTGTTTGCTACAGTAACCCTACTATAGTTTATATAAATAACCCGCTGTGTAGCCCCGGGGGCAGCCGTTCCTGCACTGGTACAGCTGGGGTGTTTGCTACAGAAACCCTACTATAGTTTATATAAATACCCCGCTGTGTAGCCCCGGGGGCAGCCATTCCTGCACTGGTACAGCTGGGGTGTTTGCTACAGAAACCCTACTATAGTTTATATAAATACCCCGCTGTGTAGCCCCGGGGGCAGCCGTTCAAGCTGGGAAAAAAGGAGAAAAGGCACAGGTTACATAACAGATAACAGTAGAATACAATGGTGTTTTATCTCTTATCTGCTATGTGCTTGGGCCTTTTCTCCTTTGAACGGCTGCCCCCGGGGCTACACAGCGGGGTATTTATATAAACTATAGTAGGGTTTCTGTAGCAAACACCCCAGCTGTACCAGTGCCGGAATGGCTGCCCCCGGGGCTACACAGCGGGGTATTTATATAAACTATAGTAGGGTTTCTGTAACAAACACCCCAGCTGTACCAGTGCAGGAACGGCTGCCCCCGGGGCTACACAGCGGGTTATTTATATAAACTATAGTAGGGTTTCTGTAGCAAACACCCCAGCTGTACCAGTGCAGGAATGGCTGCCCCCGGGGCTACACAGTGGGGTATTTATATAAACTATAGTAGGGTTTCTGTAGCAAACACCCCAGCTGTACCGGTGCAGGAATGGCTGCCCCCGGGGCTACACAGCGGGGTATTTATATAAACTATAGTAGGGTTTCTGTAGCAAACACCCCAGCTGTACCAGTGCAGGAATGGCTGCCCCCGGGGCTACACAGCGGGGTATTTATATAAACTATAGTAGGGTTTCTGTAGCAAACACCCCAGCTGTACCAGTGCAGGAATGGCTGCCCCCGGGGCTACACAGCGGGGTATTTATATAAACTATAGTAGGGTTTCTGTAGCAAACACCCCAGCTGTACCAGTGCAGGAATGGCTGCCCCCGGGGCTACACAGCGGGGGTATTTATATAAACTATAGTAGGGTTTCTGTAGCAAACACCCCAGCTGTACCAGTGCAGGAATGGCTGCCCCCGGGGCTACACAGCGGGGTATTTATATAAACTATAGTAGGGTTTCTGTAGCAAACACCCCAGCTGTACCAGTGCAGGAATGGCTGCCCCCGGGGCTACACAGCGGGGGTATTTATATAAACTATAGTAGGGTTTCTGTAGCAAACACCCCAGCTGTACCAGTGCAGGAATGGCTGCCCCCGGGGCTACACAGCGGGGTATTTATATAAACTATAGTAGGGTTTCTGTAGCAAACACCCCAGCTGTACCAGTGCAGGAATGGCTGCCCCCGGGGCTACACAGCGGGGTATTTATATAAACTATAGTAGGGTTTCTGTAGCAAACACCCCAGCTGTACCGGTGCAGGAATGGCTGCCCCCGGGGCTACACAGCGGGGTATTTATATAAATTATAGTAGGGTTTCTGTAGCAAACACACAACTTTTACCAGTGCAGGCAGCAGCACATTATATTTTAGTTACTTTTATACACTTTCATTTTTTGGTGTTACTGTTCCTTTATCAAATCAAATCAAATCACTTTTATTGTCACATCACGTTACTGGTACACAGATACAGTACATGTGAGTGAAATTCTTATGTGCAAGCTACACAAGCAATAGTGTTGTACAATTTTAAGAATAAATATGCATATGAATAATACAGTAGTATTAATATTGAGCAAGTATTGAAAAATACTTAGTGACTATACGTGACCGTGTAATGTCTATGAGACCTATTGGTCAGTGTTCAGCAGTCTGATGGCCTGATGATAGAAGCTGTCCCTCAGCCTGCTGGTTCGGGACTGGATACTTCCATACCTCCTGCCTGACGGGAGCAGTTTAAATAAGTTGTTACTGGGATGACTGGAGTCTTTGATAATCCTCCTGGCTTTCCTCAGGCACCGCTTCCTGTAGATGTCATGGAGAGAGGGAAGCCAGATCCCACTTCAGTGCATGGGATTGGGGTTAGAGGGCCGCTGTATGGCCAGTGAGAGTGCATGGGATTGGGGTTAGAGGGCCGCTGTATGGCCAGTGGGTTTGTATGGGTTTGGGGTTAGAGGGCCACTGTATGGCCAGTGGGTTTGTATGGGTTTGGGGTTAGAGGGCCGCTGTATGGCCAGTGGGTTTGTATGGGTTTGGGGTTAGAGGGCCGCTGTATGGCCAGTGGGTTTGTATGGGTTTGGGGTTAGAGGGCCACTGTATGGCCAGTGGGTTTGTATGGGTTTGGGGTTAGAGGGCCACTGTATGGCCAGTGGGTTTGCATGGGATTGGGGTTAGAGGGCCGCTGTATGGCCAGTGAGAGTGCATGGGATTGGGGTTAGAGGGCCGCTGTATGGCCAGTGAGAGTGCATGGGATTGGGGTTAGAGGGCCGCTGTATGGCCAGTGAGAGTGCATGGGATTGGGGTTAGAGGGCCGCTGTATGGCCAGTGAGAGTGCATGGGATTGGGGTTAGAGGGCCGCTGTATGGCCAGTGAGAGTGCATGGGATTGGGGTTAGAGGGCCGCTGTATGGCCAGTGAGAGTGCATGGGATTGGGGTTAGAGGGCCGCTGTATGGCCAGTGAGAGTGCATGGGATTGGGGTTAGAGGGCCGCTGTATGGCCAGTGAGAGTGCATGGGATTGGGGTTAGAGGGCCGCTGTATGGCCAGTGAGAGTGCATGGGATTGGGGTTAGAGGGCCGCTGTATGGCCAGTGAGAGTGCATGGGATTGGGGTTAGAGGGCCGCTGTATGGCCAGTGAGAGTGCATGGGATTGGGGTTAGAGGGCCGCTGTATGGCCAGTGAGAGTGCATGGGATTGGGGTTAGAGGGCTGCTGTATGGCCAGTGAGAGTGCATGGGATTGGGGTTAGAGGGCGCTGTATGGCCAGTGAGAGTGCATGGGATTGGGGTTAGAGGGGCCGCTGTATGGCCAGTGAGAGTGCATGGGATTGGGGTTAGAGGGCCGCTGTATGGCCAGTGAGAGTGCATGGGATTGGGGTTAGAGGGCCGCTGTATGGCCAGTGAGAGTGCATGGGATTGGGGTTAGAGGGCCGCTGTATGGCCAGTGAGAGTGCATGGGTTTGGGGTTAGAGGGCCGCTGTATGGCCAGTGGGTTTGTATGGGTTTGGGGTTAGAGGGCCGCTGTATGGCCAGTGAGAGTGCATGGGATTGGGGTTAGAGGGCCGCTGTATGGCCAGTGAGAGTGCATGGGATTGGGGTTAGAGGGCCGCTGTATGGCCAGTGGGTTTGTATGTGTTTGGGGTTAGAGGGCCACTGTATGGCCAGTGGGTTTGTATGGGTTTGGGGTTAGAGGGCCACTGTATGGCCAGTGAGAGTGCATGGGATTGGGGTTAGAGGGCCGCTGTATGGCCAGTGAGAGTGCATGGGATTGGGGTTAGAGGGCCGCTGTATGGCCAGTGAGAGTGCATGGGTTTGGGGTTAGAGGGCCGCTGTATGGCCAGTAAGAGTGCATGGGATTGGGGTTAGAGGGCCGCTGTATGGCCAGTGGGTTTGTATGGGTTTGGGGTTAGAGGGCCGCTGTATGGCCAGTGAGAGTGCATGGGTTTGGGGTTAGAGGGCCGCTGTATGGCCAGTGAGAGTGCATGGGATTGGGGTTAGAGGGCCGCTGTATGGCCAGTGAGAGTGCATGGGATTGGGGTTAGAGGGCCGCTGTATGGCCAGTGAGAGTGCATGGGATTGGGGTTAGAGGGCCGCTGTATGGCCAGTGAGAGTGCATGGGATTGGGGTTAGAGGGCCGCTGTATGGCCAGTGAGAGTGCATGGGATTGGGGTTAGAGGGCCGCTGTATGGCCAGTGAGAGTGCATGGGATTGGGGTTAGAGGGCCGCTGTATGGCCAGTGAGAGTGCATGGGATTGGGGTTAGAGGGCCGCTGTATGGCCAGTGAGAGTGCATGGGATTGGGGTTAGAGGGCCGCTGTATGGCCAGTGAGAGTGCATGGGATTGGGGTTAGAGGGCCGCTGTATGGCCAGTGAGAGTGCATGGGATTGGGGTTAGAGGGCCGCTGTATGGCCAGTGAGAGTGCATGGGATTGGGGTTAGAGGGCCGCTGTATGGCCAGTGAGAGTGCATGGGATTGGGGTTTAGAGGGCCGCTGTATGGCCAGTGAGAGTGCATGGGATTGGGGTTAGAGGGCCGCTGTATGGCCAGTGAGAGTGCATGGGATTGGGGTTAGAGGGCCGCTGTATGGCCAGTGAGAGTGCATGGGATTGGGGTTAGAGGGCCGCTGTATGGCCAGTGAGAGTGCATGGGATTGGGGTTAGAGGGCTGCTGTATGGCCAGTGAGAGTGCATGGGATTGGGGTTAGAGGGCCGCTGTATGGCCAGTGAGAGTGCATGGGATTGGGGTTAGAGGGCTGCTGTATGGCCAGTGAGAGTGCATGGGTTTTGGGGTTAGAGGGCCGCTGTATGGCCAGTGGGTTTGTATGGGTTTGGGGTTAGAGGGCCACTGTATGGCCAGTGGGTTTGTATGGGTTTGGGGTTAGAGGGCCACTGTATGGCCAGTGGGTTTGTATGGGTTTGGGGTTAGAGGGCCGCTGTATGGCCAGTGAGAGTGCATGGGATTGGGGTTAGAGGGCCGCTGTATGGCTAGTGGGTTTGTATGGGTTTGGGGTTAGAGGGCCGCTGTATGGCCAGTGAGAGTGCATGGGTTTGGGGTTAGAGGGCCGCTGTATGGCCAGTGAGAGTGCATGGGATTGGGGTTAGAGGGCCGCTGTATGGCCAGTGAGAGTGCATGGGATTGGGGTTAGAGGGCCGCTGTATGGCCAGTGAGAGTGCATGGGATTGGGGTTAGAGGGCCGCTGTATGGCCAGTGAGAGTGCATGGGATTGGGGTTAGAGGGCCGCTGTATGGCCAGTGAGAGTGCATGGGTTTGGGGTTAGAGGGCCGCTGTATGGCCAGTGAGAGTGCATGGGATTGGGGTTAGAGGGCCGCTGTATGGCCAGGGAGAGTGCATGGGATTGGGGTTAGAGGGCCGCTGTATGGCCAGGAGAGTGCATGGGATTGGGGTTAGAGGGCCGCTGTATGGCCAGTGAGAGTGCATGGGATTGGGGTTAGAGGGCCGCTGTATGGCCAGTGAGAGTGCATGGGATTGGGGTTAGAGGGCCGCTGTATGGCCAGTGAGAGTGCCTGGGATTGGGGTTAGAGGGCCGCTGTATGGCCAGTGAGAGTGCATGGGATTGGGGTTAGAGGGCTGCTGTATGGCCAGTGAGAGTGTATGGGTTTGGGGTTAGAGGGCTGCTGTATGGCCAGTGAGAGTGCATGGGATTGGGGTTAGAGGGCCGCTGTATGGCCAGTGGGTTTGTATGGGTTTGGGGTGTAGCGGCTGACCTGCTTATGTACCCCCATGTGTTGATGACTGTTTCCTCCCCCCCCAGGTACGGGATATTGGTGGATCCCATCCAGGTGGTTTCCCTGTTTGTTCAGGACCCCTATAGCTGGCCGGCACTCTGCCTGGTACTGGGTAAGTTTCTCTGGGGCTCCTGTTAGGGACCCCGAGTGCCACATATCAATCCTAGAATTATTGCCTTGTTTGTAACTTACCTGCCTGAGCCCAATTAGCCCCCCAGTACTGACAGTAGGGCACCTACCTCTTACTCTATTACTCCTAATATTTAAAGGGGAAGGAAAGGTACAAACTCAGCCGCTTTATCAGAAAGCTCTATGTAAATACAGCCATAAGCACTCACAGCTGCAACGAGTCCTCTATCAAAAGAAACACAGGATTTCTTGTCTCCTTTTGTCTCACATGTTCCTCTGTGTCAGACTTCCTGTCTCAGAAAGATCCTTCAGGGCACGGCATGAGTCTGCTCAGTTTGCTCCTCTCTCTCCCTCCCCACTCTGCTGTAATCTGAGCTGCAGCAGGAAGCTACTGAGTCCAAGCTAAAATGGCAGCTGCTATCTTAAACCACCAGAGGGAGCTGCTAGGGCTGTTACTCAGGCAGGTAACGCTTTCTGCAGAATAAATATAGGGCTCTAGGTGGCGCTAATGTGGCTAATCTGTTGGCAGTAACTTGCCAGAATGCCTTTCCTTTTCCTTTAAAAATGACAGGCCTGCCCCCAATCTGCCCTGGCCATACCCCAATCTGCCCTGGCCATACCCCTACCCACCTAAAATCCCATCAGTTGGGTGCCCTGTCCTCTTCTTGCTCCATAATTCAGGATTATCCTGCTCTGAGAACCTTACAGTTTTTCTTTCCTCCTTTCTCTAGCATAAGGGCACCTACCTCCCCCCTTTATATACTGACAGCGGGCACCTACCTCCCCCCTTTATATACTGACAGCGGGCACCTACCTCCCCCCTTTATATACTGACAGCGGGCACCTACCTCTCCCCTTTATATACTGACAGCGGGCACCTACCTCCCCCCTTTATATACTGACAGCGGGCACCTACCTCTCCCCTTTATATACTGAAAGCGGGCACCTACCTCTCCCCTTTATATACTGACAGCGGGCACCTACCTCTCCCCTTTATATACTGAAAGCGGGCACCTACCTCTCCCCTTTATATACTGACAGCAAGCACCTACCTCCCCCCTTTATATACTGACAGTGGGCACCTACCTCTCCCCTTTATATACTGACAGCAAGCACCTACCTCCCCCCTTTATATACTGACAGTGGGCACCTACCTCTCCCCTTTATATACTGACAGCGGGCACCTACCTCCCCCTTTATATACTGACAGCGGGCACCTACCTCCCCCCCTTTATATACTGACAGCGGGCACCTACCTCCCCCCTTTATATACTGACACCGGGCACCTACCTCTCCCCTTTATATACTGACAGCGGGCACCTACTTCCCCCCTTTATATACTGACAGCGGGCACCTACCCCCTTTATATACTGACAGCAAGCACCTACCTCCCCCCTTTATATACTGACAGCGGGCACCTAACTCTCCCCTTTATATACTGACAGCGGGCACCTACCTTCCCCCTTTATATACTGACAGCGGGCACCTACCTCTCCCCTTTATATACTGACAGCGGGCACCTACTTCCCCCCTTTATATACTGACAGCGGGCACCTACCTTCCCCCTTTATATACTGACAGCGGGCACCTAACTCTCCCCTTTATATACTGACAGCGGGCACCTACCTTCCCCCTTTATATACTGACAGCGGGCACCTATCTCCCCCCTTTATATACTGACAGCGGGCACCTACCTTCCCCCTTTATATACTGACAGCGGGCACCTACTTCTCCCCTTTATATACTGACAGCGGGCACCTACCTTCCCCCTTTATATACTGACAGCGGGCACCTACCTTCCCCCTTTATATACTGACAGCGGGCACCTACCTCCCCCCTTTATATACTGACAGCGGGCACCTACCTCTCCCCTTTATATACTGACAGCGGGCACCTACCTCTCCTAATACTCAGACAGAGATTGTTCCTAAAAATGAACTTTTGGTTTCCCTTTCAGTTTCCAACGTGTTCATTGTGTGCGCGCTGCATCTGGAGCGGCGCCTGGTGTTGGTAAGTGCACACTCACACTCACACGCATCTCTCCTACAGTGTCGGGTACAACTGCCCCATTGTGTATGTGCTGCACTGGGAACCCACAAGGAACTGACTTTTTGTTCCCTCTAATTCCTCCTTGGCTGTGTGTGTGCATAATAACCCGAGGGCTCTGGTGAGATACAGAATCACCCTCTGTGCTGCCCCACGCGCACGAGGGCACATTGTTTGCAGAGCATGCTGGGTAACCTGTGTCTCTCACTACAGGGCCAGTTCTCTGAGCAGGTTGGGCAGTTGCTCTACATGTTCCTCCTCTTCACCATCCTCTGCCTCCCGGTGCTGGTGGTGTTCACCGTTGTCTCCATCACTCCAGGTAACGGCCAATGGGAAACCCTAGGTATGAGCTGCAGGAAGGGAGGGGTAAATGGGCCGACTCCTCCCAGGGAGCTCTGCTGAAGAACCCATTTATTTGCTTCATACTCTCTGTATTACCCTGCCTCACTGTGCCACCTACTGGGGACTGAAGGTACTGCTGATTTTATACTGAGCTTGTACAGCAAATGCCCCATAGGAATGGGAAATAGTGAAAGTCAAAAGCTCCCCCCTGGGATTACAAACCTGGGGGGTCCCCAATAGAGAGAATGGTGTAAATAATGACTATAAATAAATAACTATCAATGTATATCTGCCACCCTATAATGGGAGGAGCATGCTTTACCCTGATCAGTGTAGACCAATTAGGATCACTGATTCCTCCCCAAGCCAATATGGCTGCCCGGCATATCTGACATGGCTGTTTTGTGTTGCAGTGGGGGCAGTGTTTGCCCTTGGGGTTTATACCATACTCTTCCTGAAACTCTACTCCTACATGGAGGTGAATCACTGGTGCAGGGAGAGGAGACTGGCACAGACCCAGGCACTGGGTCGCTCTCAGTCAGGTGAGTTCTGTTATAGAATCTTCTTTGCTTCCCACCCCTGTGCCCCTCAAATCCTGTCCTGTGCCCCCCCAGTGTCTTACCCACCAGCCCCCGTCTCCCCCCAGTCTGTATAGCAGGGTGTGAGTGATGCGGAAGGCTGGGGCTAAGACTAAGCAGCCATGTTGGATGTCAGTGCAGTCACGGCGCTGCCACTAGTCCCTGTCTGTGTATTACAGTTCCACTGATTCCCAAAGCCAATGGTGAGGTATCGAGGAAGGAGGTGTCGTACCCCGGCAACCTGACACACAGAGGTAAGAGCAGAGCTGGAGGGGCCCCCTCTTCTCCGTTTATACAGAGCTCACCGATTGCATTTCCTTCCTGCAGATATTTATTATTTCATGCTTGCCCCCACCCTCTGCTATGAGCTGAACTTCCCACGCTCCCCCCGGATTCGCAAGAGGTTCCTTCTGCGCCGCCTTGTGGAGATGGTGAGCAGGATGTGCAGTGGGGAGGGAGGGGCTTTGGAAGATGGGGGCGGGTATATTGAGCGTTATCAGGGGTTTGTAGGCATCTGCTGCTCTTGTGCAGGATTCCTCTAACCCCCCCTTATTTACTTTGTACCCCCACTGCCCCCAGTCTCTCCTTAATGCCCTGTGTGCCCCAACTCTATTACCCCAAATACTGTGGGTACCTATAACACCTACCTATCACACTGATGGGGTTATGCTGTAATCTATCATTACTGGGGGCCCAAACTGAGGGGTTCATTTCCCACCCCCCAGGGGGCTAACACTCTGCTCTCTTTGCAGCTGTTTATTATGCAGCTCCTGGTTGGCCTCATCCAGCAGGTAAGTACTTATGGGCCTGGCCCAATGCAGCATGGGCCAGTGGGCATTAATCATGGCATCCAGAATGTCTCCCATTGAATTAACCCCAGCACTGCAGGCTTTCAGGGCACCACCCACTCATACTGCCTCCCAAAATGGCCGCTCTAACATTCCCTAGTGAATAAACCTATCAGTGCATGGATTTATTGCCCCCTCACCCAGACACAGCTGCCCAACATGGCCGCTCTAACATTCCCTAGTGAATAAGCCTATCGGTGCATGGATTTATTGCCCCCTCACACAGACACAGCTGCCCAACATGGCCGCTCTACTGTTTCCTAGTGAATAAGCCTATCGGTGCATGGATTTATTGCCCCCTCACACAGACACAGCTGCCCAACATGGCCGCTCTACTGTTTCCTAGTGAATAAGCCTATCGGTGCATGGATTTATTGCCCCCTAGACACACACACGTCAGTAGGTGAGTTGGTTGAGCCCTAATGTGCATTTCTCCTTGTTTTCCAGTGGATGGTTCCGACCATTCAGAACTCCATGAAACCATTCCGGGTAAGTTGATGCCAGTTAGTACCCACAAAGTCTTTGGGCAGAGAGCCAGCTCACTGTTGGCCATGTGTGTATCTAACCAGGGGCACCGTTACCACCCCCCCCCGTGGGCTGCCAGTTACCCCTCGGTGCTTGCTGAGATACTTTCATTGGCACCGAGTGCGGCAGCCTCATGTATCATACATAATGATCATCTGGCCAGTACCAATCTGTAAGAGAGACATGATTGGTCAAGTGACAGAGATTCCTGCCACCCTGCCCAGGGTGCCCACAGACCCCATACAGGGTTATGAAGCTGAGGGTCTGATTATAAAGTGCTAAACAAATAGCCAATTAATATACATTTTATCCACATCCACCCCCCCATTGAGCTGATAATGGCACCAATTACTGTGTTCTTATGGCGTAAATACAGACGCCCACCCTTACAAATACTGTGCCATGCATGCCTCCACCCAGCCGCCATCTTGGTATGGGCAGTAGGGCGGCGAGTAACCATTCACTACAGGTGTGTGTGGTAACTTTGTGTGGTAACTTTTCCTTCTCTCCCCCAGGACATGGACTACTCCCGAATCATTGAGCGCCTCCTTAAATTGGCGGTGAGTCCCCTCCCGGTGCTGCTAGACCCCAGGATTGGGCTGGGCTTCCTCCCCCACTCCCCCTTATTTCCTATTCTTTCCATCCCCCCACCCCTCCATGTATAATACCCCATATCCTTGCCCTCAGTAATCCCCCAAGCCTGACTTCGTGCCTCCTCAGGTCCCCAATCATCTCATCTGGCTGATCTTCTTCTACTGGTTCTTCCATTCCTCCATGAACTTTGTTGCTGAAATCATGCGCTTCGGGGACCGCGAGTTCTACCGGGACTGGTGGTAAGGGCAAGTCCTTTAGCTGCCATGGCTTTCTGTTTGGGCACCACTGGCAGCCGCCTCTTCCTGCCATGGAGGCCATAAGTGATAAGCGGCACATCCTGCATGGAACTTAAAGTTTTGCACAATTTAGTATCATCAGTGAAAATAGAAACAGTACTGTCTATGCCCACCTCCAGGTCATTCATAAACAAGTTAAAAAGCAAAGGCCCAAGGACTGACCCCTGCGGTACCCCCTAACCACACTGGCCCAAGGACTGACCCCTGCGGTACCCACTAACCACACTGGCCCAAGGACTGACCCCTGCGGTACCCCCCTAACCACACTGGCCCAAGCACTGACCCCTGCGGTACCCCCCTAACCACACTGGCCCAAGCACTGACCCCTGCGGTACTCCCCTAACCACACTGGCCCAAGCACTGACCCCTGCGGTACCCCCCTAACCACACTGGCCCAAGGACTGACCCCTGCGGTACCCCCCTAACCACACTGGCCCAAGGACTGACCCCTGCGGTACCCCCTAACAGCACTGACCCCTGCGGTACTCCCCTAACCACACTGGCCCAAGCACTGACCCCTGCGGTACCCCCCTAACCACACTGGCCCAAGGACTGACCCCTGCGGTACCCCCCTAACCACACTGGCCCAAGGACTGACCCCTGCGGTACCCCCTAACAGCACTGACCCCTGCGGTACTCCCCTAACCACACTGGCCCAAGCACTGACCCCTGCGGTACTCCCCTAACAGCACTGACCCCTGCGGTACTCCCCTAACCACACTGGCCCAAGGACTGACCTGTATACTTGCTAAGCAACATTATAAAGATATTGCATATATTAAAAAGCAAAGGCCCAAGGACTGACCCCTGCGGTACCCCCTAACCACACTGGCCCAAGGACTGACCCCTGCGGTACCCACTAACCACACTGGCCCAAGGACTGACCCCTGCGGTACCCCCCTAACAGCACTGGCCCAAGCACTGACCCTGCGGTACCCCCCTAACCACACTGGCCCAAGCACTGACCCCTGCGGTACCCCCCTAACCACACTGGCCCAAGCACTGACCCCTGCGGTACCCCCCCTAACAGCACTGGCCCAAGGACTGACCCCTGCGGTACCCCCCTAACACACTGGCCCAAGGACTGACCCCTGCGGTAGCCCCGCCTCTCCTTGGCTTAGCCCCGCCTCTCCTTGGCTTAGCCCCACCTCTCCTTGCTTACAAGGGGAATATACAGACCTGTATACTTGCTAAGCAACATTATAAAGATATTGCATATATTAAAAAGCAAAGGCCCAAGGACTGACCCCTGCGGTACCCCCTAACCACACTGGCCCAAGGACTGACCCCTGCGGTACCCACTAACCACACTGGCCCAAGGACTGACCCCTGCGGTACCCCCCTAACCACACTGGCCCAAGCACTGACCCCTGCGGTACCCCCCTAACCACACTGGGCCCAAGCACTGACCCCTGCGGTACTCCCCTAACCACACTGGCCCAAGCACTGACCCCTGCGGTACCCCCCTAACCACACTGGCCCAAGGACTGACCCCTGCGGTACCCCCCTAACCACACTGGCCCAAGGACTGACCCCTGCGGTACCCCCCTAACAGCACTGACCCCTGCGGTACTCCCCTAACCACACTGGCCCAAGCACTGACCCCTGCGGTACCCCCCTAACCACACTGGCCCAAGGACTGACCCCTGCGGTACCCCCCTAACCACACTGGCCCAAGGACTGACCCCTGCGGTACCCCCCTAACAGCACTGACCCCTGCGGTACTCCCCTAACCACACTGGCCCAAGCACTGACCCCTGCGGTACTCCCCTAACAGCACTGACCCCTGCGGTACTCCCCTAACCACACTGGCCCAAGGACTGACCCCTGCGGTACCCCCCTAACCACACTGGCCCAAGCACTGACCCCTGCGGTACCCCCCTAACCACACTGGCCCAAGCACTGACCCCTGCGGTACCCCCCCTAACAGCACTGGCCCAAGGACTGACCCCTGCGGTACTCCCCTAACCACACTGGCCCAAGGACTGACCCCTGCGGTACTCCCCTAACCACACTGGCCCAAGGACTGACCCCTGCGGTACTCCCCTAACCACACTGGCCCAAGGACTGACCCCTGCGGTACCCCCCTAACAGCACTGGCCCAAGCACTGACCCCTGCGGTACCCCCCTAACCACACTGGCCCAAGGACTGACCCCTGCGGTACCCCCCTAACCACACTGGCCCAAGGACTGACCCCTGCGGTAGCCCCGCCTCTCCTTGGCTTAGCCCCGCCTCTCCTTGGCTTAGCCCCACCTCTCCTTGCTTACAAGGGGAATATACAGACCTGTATACTTGCTAAGCAACATTATAAAGATATTGCATTTCCCTCTGTGTTTAACCCCGTGAGAACCCTTTCCCAGTTAATACATTGCAGAGATGCCCCTATACTGGCACACTTACCCCTATACTGGCACACTTACCCCTATACTGGCTCAGTTGCCCCTCTTTAGTGCCTTAGTTCCCCCCTTATAGAGCTGTCTGTGCAACATTATCCCAAAGGAGCCCATGTTATGATCCCTATTCCCTAAATGCCCCCCCATGCCAATGCTAGAGTTCAGTGTTAGAGATCCCCATTCCCAGTAGGTTCTTGAACAAACAGTTGCCATTTAGCCTATTTACTAACCTGCCAGCTTGTTCTGACCGGGCCGCCCCATTTTATTTTTAATGTACAAACTTCTCCTTATTCCAAAGGAACTCGGAAACCGTCACGTATTTCTGGCAGAACTGGAACATTCCGGTGCACAGGTGGTGTCTCAGGTAGGTTAATGGGCAAAGGGATCGGCGGGGGGCACGATGGGGGTATATATATATATATGGCTGTGTGTTGGGATCCATATAAGAACAGAAGCGTGTGGGTGTCGGGGGCCCACCCATAGCTGTGCGTAGTGTATAATCACCCGGCTCCCATGTTTCTATTCCAGGCACTTTTACAAACCAATGTTGAGGAGGGGCGTTTCCCGATGGGCGGCACAGGCAGCGGTGTTCCTGGCATCGGCTTTCTTTCATGAGGTCAGTGTCCGAGCCCCGTGGGTTCTGCTTATGGATAGGGGGTCGTTCTGCCTCACCCACCATATACCCCCTCAGTAACATAGAAGGGCATGTGTACAAGCATGGGGGTACTTTCCCCACAGGGAGCTGCGCATAACAGCACTCTTATTGTATCTGGGCCTTGGGTGGCTCCTGGCACCCCCGAACAGTTGCACCCGGCGCCACCCAGCCCTTCCCTCCAAATGTGGAGCTGCTGTGCCTAATAACACCCGGAGCCACCACTTGCACCCAAAGAACTGGGCTCAGACATTATTGGAAGGGGCAGAAGCTGCATTTAATGAATAGAAACACTATAACAAGTGTGTAAAACTGCAGAGATAGAAAATCAGGAACTGATTGTGGCACAGGGTAAAGCTAACCAGGGGGGCTGGGAAGTTGTGGAATCCCCCCCCTGAATCAGTGGTACTGGCAGATACATTAGGGTTAGGTTAAAGCTTATCCTAACCCTAATACACTGCCCCCAACCCTAGCCTTAACCCCAACCCTAGCCTTAACCCCAACCCTAACCCCAGCCTTAACCCCAACCCTAGCCTTAACCCCAACCCTAGCCTTAACCCCAACCCTAACCCCAGCCTTAACCCCAACCCTAGCCTTAACCCCAACCCTAACCTTAAGCCCAACCCTAACCCCAGCCTTAACCCCTAACCTTAGCCTCAACCCTAGTCTTAACCCCAACCCTTGTCTTAACCCCAACCCTAGCCGTAACCCCAACCCTAGCCGTAACCCCAACCCTAGCCCTAGCCTCAACCCTAGCCCTAGCCTCAACCCCAACCCTAATCCTAGCCTTAACCCTAACCCTAGCCTTAACCTCAACCCTAGCCCTAGCCTCAACCCTAACCCTAGCCTCAACCCTAACCCTAGCCTCAACCCTAAGCCTAGCCTCAACCCTAAGCCTAGCCTCAACCTTAACCCTAGCCTCAACCCTAACCCTAGCCTCAACCCTAACCCTAGCCTCAACCCTAACCCTGGCCTCAACCCTAACCCTGGCCTCAACCCTAACCCTAGCCTCAACCCTAACCCTAGCCTCAACCTTAACCTTTGCCTTAACACTAACCCTAGCCTCAACCCTAACCCTAGCCTCAACCCTAACCCTAGCCTTAACACCAACCCTAAGCCTAGCCTCAACCCTAACCCTAGCCTTATCCCTAGCCTTAACCCCAACCCTAGCCTCAACCCTAACCCTAGCCTTATCCCTAGCCTTAACCCCAACCCTAACCCTAGCCTTAACCCTAACCCTAGCCTCAACCCTAACCCTAGCCTCAACCCTAACCCTAGCCTCAACCCTAACCCTAGCCTTAACACCAACCCTAGCCTCAACCCTAACCCTAGCCTTAACACCAACCCTAGCCTTAACCCCAACCCTAACCCTAGCCTTATCCCTAGCCTTAACCCCAACCCTAGCCTCAACCCTAACCCTAGCCTTATCCCTAGCCTTAACCCCAACCCTAACCCTAGCCTCAACCCTAACCCTAGCCTTAACACCAACCCTAGCCCCAACCCTAGCCTTAACACCAACCCTAAGCCTAGCCTCAACCCTAACCCTAGCCTTATCCCTAGCCTTAACCCCAACCCTAGCCTCAACCCTAACCCTAGCCTTATCCCTAGCCTTAACCCCAACCCTAACCCTAGCCTTATCCCTACCTTAACCCCAACCCTAACCCTAGCCTCAACCCTATCCCTAGCCTTAACACCAACCCTAGCCCCAACCCTAGCCTTAACCCCAACCCTAGCCTTATCCCTAGCCTTAACCCCAACCCTAGCCTCAACCCTAACCCTAGCCTTATCCCTAGCCTTAACCCCAACCCTAACCCTAGCCTTATCCCTAGCCTTAACCCCAACCCTAACCCTAGCCTCAACCCTAACCCTAGCCTTAACCCCAACCCTAGCCTCAACCCTAACCCTAGCCTTATCCCTAGCCTTAGCCTCAACCCTGACCCTAGCCTTAACACTAACCCTAGCCTCAACCCTAACCCTAGCCTTAACACCAACCCTAGCCTTAACCCCAACCCTAGCCTTAACCCCTAGCCTCAACCCTAACCCTAGCCTTATCCCTTGCCTTATCCCTTGCCTTAACCCCAACCCTAACCCTAGCCTTAACCCTAACCCTAGCCTTATCCCTAGCCTTAACCCCAACCCTAGCCTCAACCCTAACCCTAGCCTTAACACCAACCCTAACCCTAGCCTTAACCCCAACCCTAACCCTAGCCTCAACCCTAGCCTTAACCCCAACCCTGACCCTAGCCTCAACCCTGACCCTAGCCTCAACCCTGACCCTAGCCTCAACCCTGACCCTAGCCTCAACCCTGACCCTAGCCTCAACCCTGACCCTAGCCTCAACCCCGACCCTAGCCTCAACCCTAACCCTAGCCTCAACCCTAACCCTAGCCTCAACCTTAACCTTTGCCTCAACCCTAGCCTCAACCCTAACCCTAGCCTCAACCCTAACCCTAGCCTCAACCTTAACCTTTGCCTCAACCCTAGCCTCAACCCTAACCCTAGCCTCAACCTTAACCTTAGCCTCAACCCTAACCCTCAACCCTAACCCTCAACCCTAACCCTAGCCTTATCCCTAGCCTTAACCCCAACCCTAGCCTCAACCCTAACCCTAGCCTTATCCCTAGCCTTAACCCCAACCCTAACCCTAGCCTTATCCCTAGCCTTAACCCCAACCCTAACCCTAGCCTCAACCCTAACCCTAGCCTTAACCCCAACCCTAACCCTAGCCTTATCCCTAGCCTTAACCCCAACCCTAGCCTTATCCCTAGCCTTAAC
Source organism: Xenopus tropicalis (assembly GCF_000004195.4). Lineage (NCBI taxonomy): Eukaryota > Metazoa > Chordata > Amphibia > Anura > Pipidae > Xenopus > Xenopus tropicalis. Next base: position 153,610,858 of record NC_030682.2, on the reverse strand, counting down.
CCCAACCCTAACCCTAGACTTATCCCTAGCCTTAACCCCAACCCTAACCCTAGCCTCAACCCTAACCCTAGCCTTAACACCAACCCTAGCCCCAACCCTAGCCTTAACCCCAACCCTAACCCTAGCCTCAACCCTAACCCTAGCCTATCCCTAGCCTTAGTCTCAACCCTGACCCTAGCCTCAACCCTGACCCTAGCCTCAACCTTAACCTTTGCCTTAACACTAACCCTAGCCTCAACCCTAACCCTAGCCTTAACCCCAACCCTAGCCTTAACCCCTAGCCTCAACCCTAACCCTAGCCTTATCCCTTGCCTTATCCCTTGCCTTAACCCCAACCCTAACCCTAGCCTTAACCCTAACCCTAGCCTTAACACCAACCCTAACCCTAGCCTTAACCCTAACCCTAACCCTAGCCTTATCCCTAGCCTTAACCCCAACCCTAGCCTCAACCCTAACCCTAGCCTTAACACCAACCCTAACCCTAGCCTTAACCCCAACCCTAACCCTAGCCTCAACCCTAACCCTAGCCTCAACCCCAACCCTGACCCTAGCCTCAACCCTGACCCTAGCCTCAACCCTGACCCTAGCCTCAACCCTGACCCTAGCCTCAACCCTGACCCTAGCCTCAACCCTGACCCTAGCCTCAACCCTGACCCTAGCCCTCAACCCTGACCCTAGCCTCAACCCTGACCCTAGCCTCAACCCCCGACCCTAGCCTCAACCCCGACCTTAGCCTCAACCCCGACCTTAGCCTCAACCCTAACCCTAGCCTCAACCCTAACCCTAGCCTCAACCTTAACCTTTGCCTCAACCCTAGCCTTAGCCTCAACCCTAACCCTAGCCTTAACCCCAACCCTAGCCTTAACCCCAACCCTAACCCTAGCCTCAACCCTAACCTTAGCCTCAACCCTAACCCTAGCCTTTACACCAACCCTGACCCTAGCCTCAACCCTAACCCTAGCCTCAACCCTAACCCTAGCCTCAACCCTAGCCTCAACCTTAACCCCAACCTTAACCTTAGCCTCAACACCAACCCTAGCCTCAACACCAACCCTAGCCTCAACACCAACCCTAGCCCCAACCAACCCTTACCCTAGCCTCAACCCTAACCCTAGCCTCAACCCTAACCCTAGCCTCAACCTTAACCTTTGCCTTAACACTAACCCTAGCCTCAACCCTAACCCTAGCCTCAACCCTAACCCTAGCCTCAACCTTAATCTTTGCCTTAACACTAACCCTAGCCTCAACCCTAACCCTAGCCTTAACCCCAACCCTAACCCTAGCCTTATCCCTAGCCTTAACCCCAACCCTAACCCTAGCCTCAACCCCAACCCTAGCCCCAACCCTAGCCTTAACCCCAACCCTAACCCTAGCCTTATCCCTAGCCTTAACCCCAACCCTAGCCTTATCCCTAGCCTTAACCCCAACCCTAACCCTAGCCTTATCCCTAGCCTTAACCCTAACCCTAGCCTCAACCCTAACCCTAGCCTTAACACCAACCCTAGCCCCAACCCTAACCCTAGCCTCAACCCCAACCCTAACCCTAGCCTCAACCCTAGCCTCAACCCTAACCCTAGCCTCAACCCTAACCCTAGCCTTATCCCTAGACTTAGCCTCAACCCTGACCCTAGCCTCAACCCTGACCCTAGCCTCAACCTTAACCTTTGCCTTAACACTAACCCTAGCCTCAACCCTAACCCTAGCCTTAACACCAACCCTAGCCTTAACCCCAACCCTAGCCTTAACCCCTAGCCTCAACCCTAACCCTAGCCTTATCCCTTGCCTTATCCCTTGCCTTAACCCCAACCCTAACCCTAGCCTTAACCCTAACCCTAGCCTTAACCCTAACCCTAGCCTTATCCCTAGCCTTAACCCCAACCCTAGCCTCAACCCTAACCCTAGCCTTAACACCAACCCTAACCCTAGCCTTAACCCCAACCCTAACCCTAGCCTCAACCCTAACCCTAGCCTTAACCCCAACCCTGACCCTAGCCTCAACCCTGACCCTAGCCTCAACCCTGACCCTAGCCTCAACCCTGACCCTAGCCTCAACCCTGACCCTAGCCTCAACCCTGACCCTAGCCTCAACCCTGACCCTAGCCTCAACCCTGACCCTAGCCTCAACCCTGACCCTAGCCTCAACCCCTACCTTAGCCTCAACCCTAACCCTAGCCTCAACCCTAACCCTAGCCTCAACCTTAACCTTTGCCTCAACCCTAGCCTTTGCCTCAACCCTAGCCTCAACCCTAACCCTAGCCTCAACCTTAACCTTTGCCTCAACCCTAGCCTCAACCCTAACCCTAGCCTCAACCCTAACCTTAGCCTCAACCCTAACCCTAGCCTTTACACCAACCCTGACCCTAGCCTCAACCCTAACCCTAGCCTCAACCCTAACCCTAGCCTCAACCCTAGCCTCAACCCTAACCCTAGCCTCAACCCTAGCCTCAACCTTAACCCCAACCTTAACCTTAGCCTTAACACCAACCCTAGCCTCAACACCAACCCTAGCCTCAACACCAACCCTAGCCTCAACCCTAACCCTAGCCTCAACCCTAACCCTAGCCTCAACACCAACCCTAGCCTCAACACCAACCCTAGCCCCAACCAACCCTTACCCTAGCCTCAACCCTAACCCTAGCCTCAACCCTAGCCTCAACCTTAACCCCAACCTTAACCCTAGCCTCAACACCAACCCTAGCCTCAACACCAACCCTAGCCTCAACACCAACCCTAGCCTCAACCCTAACCCTAGCCTCAACCCTAACCCTAGCCTCAACACCAACCCTAGCCTCAACACCAACCCTAGCCCCAACCAACCCTTACCCTAGCCTCAACCCTAACCCTAGCCTCAACCCTAACCCTAGCCTCAACCTTAACCTTTGCCTTAACACTAACCCTAGCCTCAACCCTAACCCTAGCCTCAACCCTAACCCTAGCCTCAACCTTAACCTTTGCCTTAACACTAACCCTAGCCTCAACCCTAACCCTAGCCTTATCCCTAGCCTTAACACCAACCCTAACCCTAGCCTTATCCCTAGCCTTAACCCCAACCCTAACCCTAGCCTCAACCCTAACCCTAGCCTTAACACCAACCCTAGCCTTAACCCCAACCCTAACCCTAGCCTCAACCCTAACCCTAGCCTTATCCCTAGCCTTAGCCTCAACCCTGACCCTAGCCTCAACCCTGACCCTAGCCTCAACCCTGACCCTAGCCTCAACCTTAACCTTGCCTTAACACTAACCCTAGCCTCAACCCTAACCCTAGCCTTAACACCAACCCTAGCCTTAACCCCAACCCTAGCCTTAACCCCTAGCCTCAACCCTAACCCTAGCCTTATCCCTTGCCTTAACCCCAACCCTAACCCTAGCCTTAACCCTAACCCTAGCCTTATCCCTAGCCTTAACCCCAACCCTAGCCTCAACCCTAACCCTAGCCTTAACACCAACCCTAACCCTAGCCTTAACCCCAACCCTAACCCTAGCCTCAACCCTAACCCTAGCCTTAACCCCAACCCTGACCCCAGCCTCAACCCTGACCCTAGCCTCAACCCTGACCCTAGCCTCAACCCTGACCCTAGCCTCAACCCCGACCCTAGCCTCAACCCCGACCCTAGCCTCAACCCCGACCCTAGCCTCAACCCCGACCCTAGCCTCAACCCCGACCCTAGCCTCAACCCCAACCTTAGCCTCAACCCTAACCCTAGCCTCAACCCTAACCCTAGCCTCAACCTTAACCTTTGCCTCAACCCTAGCCTCAACCCTAACCCTAGCCTCAACCTTAACCTTTGCCTCAACCCTAGCCTCAACCCTAACCCTAGCCTTAACCCCAACCCTAGCCTTAACCCCAACCCTAACCTTAGCCTCAACCCTAACCTTAGCCTCAACCCTAACCTTAGCCTCAACCCTAACCCTAGCCTCAACCCTAACCCTAGCCTCAACCCTAACCCTAGCCTCAACCTTAACCTTTGCTTTAACACTAACCCTAGCCTCAACCCTAACCCTAGCCTTAACACCAACCCTAGCCCTAACCCTAGCCTTAACCCCAACCCTAGCCTTATCCCTAGCCTTAACCCCAACCCTAACCCTAGCCTTAACCCTAACCCTAGCCTTATCCCTAGCCTTAACCCTAGCCTTAACCCCAACCCTAGCCTTAACCCCAACCCTAACCCTAGCCTCAACCCTAAGCCTCAACCCTAACCCTAGCCTTTACACCAACCCTAACCCTAGCCTCAACCCTAACCCTAGCCTTTACCCTAACCCTAGCCTCAACCCTAACCCTAGCCTTTACACCAACCCTAACCCTAGCCTCAACCCCAACCCTAGCCTCAACCCTAACCCTAGCCTCAACCTTAACCTTTGCCTTAACACTAACCCTAGCCTCAACCTTAACCTTTGCCTTAACACTAACCCTAGCCTCAACCTTAACCTTTGCCTTAACACTAACCCTAGCCTCAACCCTAACCCTAGCCTTAACCCCAACCCTAGCCTTATCCCTAGCCTTACCCCAACCCTAACCCTAGCCTTAACCCTAACCCTAGCCTTAACCCCAACCCTAACCCTAGCCTTAACCCCAACCCTAGCCTTAACCCCAACCCTAACCCTAGCCTTATCCCTAGCCTCAACCCTGACCCTAGCCTCAACCCTGACCCTAGCCTCAACCCTAACCCTAGCCTCAACCCTAACCCTGGCCTCAACCCTAACCCTAGCCTTTACACCAACCCTAACCCTAGCCTCAACCCTAACCCTAGCCTCAACCCTAGCCTCAACACCAACCCTAGCCTCAACACCAACCCTAGCCTCAACACCAACCCTAGCCTCAACACCAACCCTAGCCTCAACACCAACCCTAGCCTCAACACCAACCCTAGCCTCAACACCAACCCTAGCCTCAACACCAACCCTAGCCTCAACACCAACCCTAGCCCCAACCAACCCTTGCCTCAACCCTAACCCTAGCCTCAACACTAACCCTAGCCTCAACCTTAACCTTTGCCTCAACCCTAACCCTAGCCTTATCCCTAGCCTTAACCCTAGCCTTAACCCCAACCCTAGCCTTAACCCCAACCCTAGCCTTAACCCCAACCCTAGCCTTAACCCCAACCCTAACCCTAGCCTCAACCCTAAGCCTCAACCCTAACCCTAGCCTCAACCCTAACTCTAGCCTTTACACCAACCCTAACCCTAGCCTCAACCCTAACCCTAGCCTCAACCCTAACTCTAGCCTTTACACCAACCCTAACCCTAGCCTCAACCCTAACCCTAGCCTCAACCCTAACCCTAGCCTCAACCCTAGCCTCAACCTTAACCCCAACCTTAACCTTAGCCTCAACACCAACCCTAGCCTCAACACCAACCCTAGCCTCAACACCAACCCTAGCCTCAACACCAACCCTAGCCCCAACCAACCCTTACCCTAGCCTCAACCCTAACCCTAGCCTCAACCCTAACCCTAGCCTCAACCTTAACCTTTGCCTTAACACTAACCCTAGCCTCAACCCTAACCCTAGCCTCAACCCTAACCCTAGCCTCAACCTTAATCTTTGCCTTAACACTAACCCTAGCCTCAACCCTAACCCTAGCCTTAACCCCAACCCTAACCCTAGCCTTATCCCTAGCCTTAACCCCAACCCTAACCCTAGCCTCAACCCCAACCCTAGCCCCAACCCTAGCCTTAACCCCAACCCTAACCCTAGCCTTATCCCTAGCCTTAGCCCCAACCCTAGCCTCAACCCTAACCCTAGCCTTATCCCTAGCCTTAACCCCAACCCTAACCCTAGCCTTATCCCTAGCCTTAACCCTAACCCTAGCCTCAACCCTAACCCTAGCCTTAACACCAACCCTAGCCCCAACCCTAACCCTAGCCTCAACCCCAACCCTAACCCTAGCCTCAACCCTAACCCTAGCCTCAACCCTAACCCTAGCCTCAACCCTAACCCTAGCCTTATCCCTAGACTTAGCCTCAACCCTTACCCTAGCCTCAACCCTGACCCTAGCCTCAACCTTAACCTTTGCCTTAACACTAACCCTAGCCTCAACCCTAACCCTAGCCTTAACACCAACCCTAGCCTTAACCCCAACCCTAGCCTTAACCCCTAGCCTCAACCCTAACCCTAGCCTTATCCCTTGCCTTATCCCTTGCCTTAACCCCAACCCTAACCCTAGCCTTAACCCTAACCCTAACCCTAGCCTTAACCCTAACCCTAGCCTTATCCCTAGCCTTAACCCCAACCCTAGCCTCAACCCTAACCCTAGCCTTAACACCAACCCTAACCCTAGCCTTAACCCCAACCCTAACCCTAGCCTCAACCCTAACCCTAGCCTTAACCCCAACCCTGACCCTAGCCTCAACCCTGACCCTAGCCTCAACCCTGACCCTAGCCTCAACCCTGACCCTAGCCTCAACCCTGAACCCTAGCCTCAACCCTGACCCTAGCCTCAACCCTGACCCTAGCCTCAACCCCTACCTTAGCCTCAACCCTAACCCTAGCCTCAACCCTAACCCTAGTCTCAACCTTAACCTTTGCCTCAACCCTAGCCTTTGCCTCAACCCTAAGCCTCAACCCTAACCCTAGCCTCAACCTTAACCTTTGCCTCAACCCTAGCCTCAACCCTAACCCTAGCCTCAACCCTAACCTTAGCCTCAACCCTAACCTAGCCTTTACACCAACCCTGACCCTAGCCTCAACCCTAACCCTAGCCTCAACCCTAACCCTAGCCTCAACCCTAGCCTCAACCCTAACCCTAGCCTCAACCCTAGCCTCAACCTTAACCCCAACCTTAACCTTAGCCTCAACACCAACCCTAGCCTCAACACCAACCCTAGCCTCAACACCAACCCTAGCCTCAACCCTAACCCTAGCCTCAACCCTAACCCTAGCCTCAACACCAACCCTAGCCTCAACAACCAACCCTAGCCCCAACCAACCCTTACCCTAGCCTCAACCCTAACCCTAGCCTCAACCCTAGCCTCAACCATTAACCCCCAACCTTAACCCTAGCCTCAACAACCAACCCTAGCCTCAACACCAACCCTAGCCTCAACACCAACCCTAGCCTCAACCCTAACCCTAGCCTCAACCCTAACCCTAGCCTCAACACCAACCCTAGCCTCAACACCAACCCTAGCCTCAACACCAACCCTAGCCCCAACCAACCCTTTACCCTAGCCTCAACCCTAACCCTAGCCTCAACCCTAACCCTAGCCTCAACCTTAACCTTTGCCTTAACACTAACCCTAGCCTCAACCCCTAACCCTAGCCTCAACCCTAACCCTAGCCTCAAACCTTAACCTTTGCCTTAACACTAACCCTAGCCTCAACCCTAACCCTAGCCTTATCCCTAGCCTTAACACCAACCCTAACCCTAGCCTTATCCCTAGCCTTAACCCCAACCCTAACCCTAGCCTCAACCCTAACCCTAGCCTTAACACCAACCCTAGCCTTAACCCCAACCCTAACCCTAGCCTCAACCCTAACCCTAGCCTTATCCCTAGCCTTAGCCTCAACCCTGACCCTAGCCTCAACCCTGACCCTAGCCTCAACCCTGACCCTAGCCTCAACCTTAACCTTTGCCTTAACACTAACCCTAGCCTCAACCCTAACCCTAGCCTTAACACCAACCCTAGCCTTAACCCCAACCCTAGCCTTAACCCCTAGCCTCAACCCTAACCCTAGCCTTATCCCTTGCCTTAACCCCAACCCTAACCCTAGCCTTAACCCTAACCCTAGCCTTATCCCTAGCCTTAACCCCCAACCCTAGCCTCAACCCTAACCCTAGCCTTAACACCAACCCTAACCCTAGCCTTAACCCCAACCCTAACCCTAGCCTCAACCCTAACCCTAGCCTTAACCCCAACCCTGACCCCAGCCTCAACCCTGACCCTAGCCTCAACCCTGACCCTAGCCTCAACCCTGACCCTAGCCTCAACCCTGACCCTAGCCTCAACCCCGACCCTAGCCTCAACCCCGACCCTAGCCTCAACCCCGACCCTAGCCTCAACCCCGACCCTAGCCTCAACCCCGACCCTAGCCTCAACCCCGACCCTAGCCTCAACCCCAACCTTAGCCTCAACCCTAACCCTAGCCTCAACCCTAACCCTAGCCTCAACCTTAACCTTTGCCTCAACCCTAGCCTCAACCCTAACCCTAGCCTCAACCCTAACCCTAGCCTCAACCTTAACCTTTGCCTCAACCCTAGCCTCAACCCTAACCCTAGCCTTAACCCCAACCCTAGCCTTAACCCCAACCCTAACCCTAGCCTCAACCCTAACCTTAGCCTCAACCCTAACCTTAGCCTCAACCCTAACCCTAGCCTCAACCCTAACCCTAGCCTCAACCTTAACCTTTGCCTTAACACTAACCCTAGCCTCAACCCTAACCCTAGCCTTAACACCAACCCTAGCCCTAACCCTAGCCTTAACCCCAACCCTAGCCTTATCCCTAGCCTTAACCCCAACCCTAACCCTAGCCTTAACCCTAACCCTAGCCTTATCCCTAGCCTTAACCCTAGCCTTAACCCCAACCCTAGCCTTAACCCCAACCCTAACCCTAGCCTCAACCCTAACCCTAGCCTTTACCCTAACCCTAGCCTCAACCCTAACCCTAGCCTTTACACCAACCCTAACCCTAGCCTCAACACCAACCCTAGCCTCAACCCTAACCCTAGCCTCAACCTTAACCTTGCCTTAACACTAACCCTAGCCTCAACCTTAACCTTTGCCTTAACACTAACCCTAGCCTCAACCTTAACCTTTGCCTTAACACTAACCCTAGCCTCAACCCTAACCCTAGCCTTAACCCCAACCCTAGCCTTATCCCTAGCCTTACCCCAACCCTAACCCTAGCCTTAACCCTAACCCTAGCCTTAACCCCAACCCTAACCCTAGCCTTAACCCCAACCCTAGCCTTAACCCCAACCCTAACCCTAGCCTTATCCCTAGCCTCAACCCTGACCCTAGCCTCAACCCTGACCCTAGCCTCAACCCTAACCCTAGCCTCAACCCTAACCTGGCCTCACCCTAACCCTAGCCTTTACACCAACCCTAACCCTAGCCTCAACCCTAACCTGCCTACCCTAGCCTCAACACCACCCTAGCCTCAACACCAACCCTAGCCTCACACCAACCCTAGCCTCAACACCAACCCTAGCCTCAACACCAACCCTAGCCTCAACACCAACCCTAGCCTCAACACCAACCCTAGCCTCAACACCAACCCTAGCCTCAACACCAACCCTAGCCTCAACACCAACCCTAGCCTCAACACCAACCCTAGCCCCAACCAACCCTTGCCTCAACCCTAACCCTAGCCTCAACCTTAACCTTTGCCTTAACACTAACCCTAGCCTCAACCTTAACCTTTGCCTCAACCCTAACCCTAGCCTTATCCCTAGCCTTAACCCTAGCCTTAACCCCAACCCTAGCCTTAACCCCAACCCTAGCCTTAACCCCAACCCTAGCCTTAACCCCAACCCTAACCCTAGCCTCAACCCTAAGCCTCAACCCTAACCCTAGCCTCAACCCTAACTCTAGCCTTTACACCAACCCTAACCCTAGCCTCAACCCTAACCCTAGCCTCAACCTTAACCCCAACCTTAACCCTAGCCTCAACCCTAACCCTAGCCTCAACCCTAACCCTAGCCTCAACACCAACCCTAGCCTCAACCCTAACCCTAGCCTCAACCTTAACCTTTGCCTTAACACTAACCCTAGCCTCAACCCTAACCCTAGCCTTAACACCAACCCTAACCCTAGCCTTAACCCTAACCCTAGCCTTAACCCTAACCCTAGCCTTAACCCCAACCCTAACCCTAGCCTTATCCCTAGCCTCAACCCTGACCCTAGCCTCAACCTTGACCCTAGCCTCAACCCTGACCCTAGCCTCAACCCTGACCCTAGCCTCAACCCTGACCCTAGCCTCAACCCTAACCCTAGCCTCAACCCTAACCCTAGCCTTTACCCCAACCCTAACCCTAGCCTCAACCCTAACCCTAGCCTCAACCTTAACCCCAACCCTAGCCTCAACCCTAACCCTAGCCTTTACACCAACCCTAACCCTAGCCTCAACCCTAACCCTAGCCTCAACTCTAACCCTAGCCTCAACCCTAACCCTAGCCTTAACCCCAACCCTAGCCTCAACCTTAATCCTAAGCCTCAACCCTAACCCTAAGCTTCAACCCTAACCCTAGCCTCAGCCCTAACCCTAGCCTCAACCCTAACCCTAGCCTCAACCCTAACCCTAGCCTCAACCCTAACCCTAGCCTCAACCCTAACCCTAGCCTCAACCCCAACCCTAGCCTTAACACCGACCCTAACCCTAGCCTCAACCCTAACCCTAGCCTTAACCCCAACCCTAGCCTTAACACCGACCCTAACCCTAGCCTTAACCCCAACCCCTAACCCCAACCCTAACCCTAGCCTTAACCCCAACCCTAGCCTTTACACCAACCCTAACCCTAGCCTTTACACCAACCCTAACCTAGCCTCATCTCTAACCCTAGCCTCAACCCTAACCCTAGCCTCAACCCTAACCCTAGCCTCAACCCTAACCCTAGCCTCAACCTTAACTGCAACCTTAACCTTAGCCGCAACCCTAACCCTAGCTAGCGTCAACCCTAGCCTTAACCCTAGCCTCAACCCCAACCCTAGCCTCAACCCTAACCCTAGCCTCAACCCCAACCCTAGCCTCAACCCCAACCCTAGCCTCAACCCCAACCCTAGCCTCAACCCCAACCCTAGCCTCAACCCCAACCCTAGCCTCAACCCCAACCCTAGCCTTTACACTAACCCTAACCTCAACCCTAACCCTAGCCTTTACACTAAGCCTCAACCCTAACCCTAAGCCTCAACCCTAACCCTAGCCTCAACCCCAACCCTCGCCTTTACACCAACCCTAACCCTAGCCTCAACCCCAACCCTCGCTTTACACCAACCCTAACCCTAGCCTTTACCCTAACCCTAGCCTCATCCCTAGCCTTAACCCCAACCCTAACCCTAGCCTCAACCCTAACCCTAGCCTCAACCCCAACCCTCGCCTTTACACCAACCCTAACCCTAGCCTCAACCCCAACCCTCGCCTTTACACCAACCCTGACCCTAGCCTCAAACCCTGACCCTAGCTCAACCCTGACCCTAGCCTCAACCCTGACCCTAGCCTCAACCCTGACCCTAGCTTCAACCCTAACCCTAGCCTCAACCCTAACCCTACCCTTTACACCAACCCTTACTCTAGCCTCAAACCTTACCCTAGCCTCAAACCTTACCCTAGCCTCAACCTTAACCCCAACCTTAACCTTAGCCTCAACCCTAACCCTAGCCTCAACCCTAACCCTAGCCTCAACCCTAACCCTAGCCTCAACCTTAACCCTTGCCTTAACACCAACCCTAACCCTAGCCTCAAACCTTACCCTAGCCTCAACCCTAACCCTAGCCTCAACCCTAACCCTAGCCTCAACCCTAACCCTAGCCTCAACCTTAACCCTTGCCTTAACACCAACCCTAACCCTAGCCTCAAACCTTACCCTAGCCTCAACCTTAACCCTTGCCTTAACACCAACCCTAACCCTAGCCTCAAACCTTACCCTAGCCTCAACCCTGACCCTAGCCTCAACCCTGACCCTAGCCTCAACCCTAACCCTAGCCTCAACCCTAACCCTAGCCTCAACCTTAACCCTTGCCTTAACACCAACCCTAACCCTAGCCTCAACCCTAACCTTAGCCTTAACACCAACCCTAGCCTTAACACCGACCCTAACCCTAGCTTTAACCCCAACCCCTAACCCTAGCCTCAACCCCAACCCTAGCCTTTACACCAACCCTAACCCTAGCCTTTACACCAACCCTAACCTAGCCTCATCCCTAACCCTAGCCTCAACCCTAACCCTAGCCTCAACCTTAACCGCAACCTTAACCTTAGCCTAAACCCTAACCCTAGCTAGCGTCAACCCTAGCCCTAACTCTAGCCTCAACCCTAACCCTAGCCTCAACCCTAACCCTAGCCTCAACCCTAACCCTAGCCTCAACCCTGACCCTAGCCTCAACCCTGACCCTAGCCTCAACCCTGACCCTAGCCTCAACCCTAACCCTAGCCTCAACCCTAACCCTAGCCTCAACCTTAACTGCAACCTTAACCTTAGCCTCAACCCTAACCCTAGCTAGCGTCAACCCTAGCCTTAACCCTAGCCTCAACCCCAACCCTAACCCTAACCCTAACCCTAACCCTAGCCTCAACTCTAACCCTAGCCTCAACCCTAACCCTAGCCTTAACCCCAACCCTAGCCTCAACCTTAATCCTAAGCCTCAACCCTAACCCTAAGCTTCAACCCTAACCCTAGCCTCAGCCCTAACCCTAGCCTCAACCCTAACCCTAGCCTCAACCCTAACCCTAGCCTCAACCCTAACCCTAGCCTCAACCCTAACCCTAGCCTCAACCCTAACCCTAGCCTCAACCCCAACCCTAGCCTCAACCCCGACCCTAGCCTTAACACCGACCCTAACCCTAGCCTCAACCCTAACCCTAGCCTTAACCCCAACCCTAGCCTTAACACCGACCCTAACCCTAGCCTTAACCCCAACCCCTAACCCCAACCCTAACCCTAGCCTTAACCCCAACCCTAGCCTTTACACCAACCCTAACCCTAGCCTTTACACCAACCCTAACCTAGCCTCATCTCTAACCCTAGCCTCAACCCTAACCCTAGCCTCAACCCTAACCCTAGCCTCAACCCTAACCCTAGCCTCAACCCTAACCCTAGCCTCAACCCTAACCCTAGCCTCAACCTTAACTGCAACCTTAACCTTAGCCTCAACCCTAACCCTAGCTAGCGTCAACCCTAGCCTTAACCCTAGCCTCAACCCCAACCCTAGCCTCAACCCTAACCCTAGCCTCAACCCTAACCCTAGCCTCAACCCCAACCCTAGCCTCAACCCCAACCCTAGCCTCAACCCCAACCCTAGCCTCAACCCCAACCCTAGCCTCAACCCCAACCCTAGCCTCAACCCCAACCCTAGCCTCAACCCCAACCCTAGCCTCAACCCCAACCCTAGCCTCAACCCCAACCCTCGCCTTTACACCAACCCTAACCCTAGCCTTTACCCTAACCCTAGCCTCATCCCTAGCCTTAACCCCAACCCTAACCCTAGCCTCAACCCTAACCCTAGCCTCAACCCCAACCCTCGCCTTTACACCAACCCTAACCCTAGCCTCAACCCCAACCCTCGCCTTTACACCAACCCTAACCCTAGCCTCAACCCTGACCCTAGCCTCAACCCTGACCCTAGCCTCAACCCTGACCCTAGCTTCAACCCTAACCCTAGCCTCAACCCTAACCCTACCCTTTACACCAACCCTTACTCTAGCCTCAAACCTTACCCTAGCCTCAAACCTTACCCTAGCCTCAACCTTAACCCCAACCTTAACCTTAGCCTCAACCCTAACCCTAGCCTCAACCCTAACCCTAGCCTCAACCTTAACCCTTGCCTTAACACCAACCCTAACCCTAGCCTCAAACCTTACCCTAGCCTCAACCCTAACCCTAGCCTCAACCCTAACCCTAGCCTCAACCCTAACCCTAGCCTCAACCTTAACCCTTGCCTTAACACCAACCCTAACCCTAGCCTCAAACCTTACCCTAGCCTCAACCTTAACCCTTGCCTTAACACCAACCCTAACCCTAGCCTCAAACCTTACCCTAGCCTCAACCCTGACCCTAGCCTCAACCCTGACCCTAGCCTCAACCCTGACCCTAGCCTCAACCCTAACCCTAGCCTCAACCCTAACCCTAGCCTCAACCTTAACCCTTGCCTTAACACCAACCCTAACCCTAGCCTCAACCCTAACCTTAGCCTTAACACCAACCCTAGCCTTAACACCGACCCTAACCCTAGCTTTAACCCCAACCCCTAACCCTAGCCTCAACCCCAACCCTAGCCTTTACACCAACCCTAACCCTAGCCTTTACACCAACCCTAACCTAGCCTCATCCCTAACCCTAGCCTCAACCCTAACCCTAGCCTCAACCTTAACCGCAACCTTAACCTTAGCCTAAACCCTAACCCTAGCTAGCGTCAACCCTAGCCCTAACTCTAGCCTCAACCCTAACCCTAGCCTCAACCCTAACCCTAGCCTCAACCCTGACCCTAGCCTCAACCCTGACCCTAGCCTCAACCCTGACCCTAGCCTCAACCTTAACCGCAACCTTAACCTTAGCCTAAACCCTAACCCTAGCTAGCGTCAACCCTAGCCCTAACTCTAGCCTCAACCCTAACCCTAGCCTCAACCCTAACCCTAGCCTCAACCCTGACCCTAGCCTCAACCCTGACCCTAGCCTCAACCCTGACCCTAGCCTCAACCCTAACCCTAGCCTCAACCCTGACCCTAGCCTCAACCCTGACCCTAGCCTCAACCCTGACCCTAGCCTCAACCCTAACCCTAGCCTCAACCCTAACCCTAGCCTCAACCTTAACCCTTGCCTTAACACCAACCCTAACCCTAGCCTCAACCCTAACCTTAGCCTTAACACCAACCCTAGCCTTAACACCGACCCTAACCCTAGCTTTAACCCCAACCCCTAACCCTAGCCTCAACCCCAACCCTAGCCTTTACACCAACCCTAACCCTAGCCTTTACACCAACCCTAACCTAGCCTCATCCCTAACCCTAGCCTCAACCCTAACCCTAGCCTCAACCTTAACCGCAACCTTAACCTTAGCCTAAACCCTAACCCTAGCTAGCGTCAACCCTAGCCCTAACTCTAGCCTCAACCCTAACCCTAGCCTCAACCCTAACCCTAGCCTCAACCCCAACCCTAGCCTCAACCCCACCCTAGCCTCAACCCCAACCCTAGCCTCAACCCCAACCCTAGCCTCAACCCCAACCCTAGCCTCAACCCCAACCCTAGCCTCAACCCCAACCCTAGCCTCAACCCCAACCCTAGCCTTTACACTAACCCTAACCTCAACCCTAACACTAGCCTTTACACCAACCCTAACCCTAAGCCTCAACCCTTACCCTAAGCCTCAACCCTAACCCTAGCCTCAACCCTAACCCTAGCCTCAACCTTAACCCTTGCCTTAACACCAACCCTAACCCTAGCCTCAACCCTAACCTTCGCCTTAACACCAACCCTAACCCTAGCCATAACCCCAACCCTAGCCTTAACACCAACCCTAACCCTAGCCTTAACCCCAACCCTAACCCTAGCCTCAACCCTATCCCTAGCCTCAACCCCAACCCTAGCCTTTACACCAACCCTAACCCTAGCCTTTACACCAACCCTAACCCTAGCCTTTACACCAACCCTAACCCTAGCCTTAACCCTAGCCTCAACCCCAACCCTATCCCTAGCCTCAACCCCAACCCTAGCCTTTACACCAACCCTAACCCTAGCCTCAACCCTAACCCTAGCCTTTACACCAACCCTAACCCTAGCCTCAACCCTAACCCTAGCCTCAACCCTAACCCTAGCCTCAACCCTAACCCTAGCCTCAACCTTAACCCTAGCCTCAACCTTAACCCTAGCCTCAACCTTAACCCTAGCCTCAACCTTAACCCTAGCCTCAACCTTAACCCTAGCCTCAACCTTAACCCTAGCCTCAACCTTAACCCTAGCCTCAACCCTAACCCTAGCCTCAACCTTAACCGCAACCTTAACCCTAGCCTCAACCTTAACCCTAGCCTTAACACCAACCCTAACTCTAGCCTCAATCCTAACCCTAGCCTTAACCCCAACCCTAACCCTAGCCCCAAACCTAACCTTTGCCTCAACCCTAAACCCTAGCCTTAACCCTAACCCTAGCCTCATCCCTAGCCTTAACCCCAACCCTAACCCTAGCCTTAACCCTAACCCTTGCCTTAACCCCAACCCTAACCTTAGCCTCAACCCTAACCTTAGCCTCAACCCTAACCCTCGCCTTAACCCTAACCCTAGCCTTAACCCTAACCCTAGCCTTAACCCTAACCCTAACCCTAGCCTTAACCCTAACCCTAGCCTTAACCCCAACCCTAACCTTAGCCTCAACCCCAACCCTAGCCTTAACCCCAACCCTAGCCTTAACCCCAACCCTAGCCTTAACCCCAACCCTAGCCTTAACCCCAACCCTAGCC
Source organism: Xenopus tropicalis (assembly GCF_000004195.4). Taxonomy (NCBI): domain Eukaryota; kingdom Metazoa; phylum Chordata; class Amphibia; order Anura; family Pipidae; genus Xenopus; species Xenopus tropicalis. The sequence continues at coordinate 153,594,758 of NC_030682.2, read as the reverse complement.
TTAACCCCAACCCTAGCCTTAACCCCAACCCTAGCCTTAACCCCAACCCTAGCCTTAACCCCAACCCTAGCCTTAACCCCAACCCTAGCCTTAACCCCAACCCTAGCCTTAACCCCAACCCTAGCCTTAACCCCAACCCTAGCCTTAACCCCAACCCTAGCCTTAACCCCAACCCTAGCCTTAACCCCAACCCTAGCCTTAACCCACCCCTAACCCACCTAGCCTTAACCCCAACCCTAGCCTTAACCCCAACCCTAGCCTTAACCCCAACCCTAGCCTTAACCCCAACCCTAGCCTTAACCCCAACCCTAGCCTTAACCCCAACCCTAGCCTTAACCCCAACCCTAGCCTTAACCCCTAACGCTAGCCTCAACCCTAACCTTAGCCCTCGCCCCACAACCCTTACCTTAACCCTACCTCTTAGCCATAACCCAAACCTAGCCTTAATGGTTAAGGCTTGGTTTAGATTAAGGCCAGTGTATTAGGGTTAGGGTGAAGGCTAGGGCTAGGGTTATGGTTAGGATTAAGCCTAGGTTTAGGGTTAAGGCTAGGGTTAGGATTAAGGCTAAGGTAAGGGTTAAGGCTAGGGTTGGGGTTTTAGTGATGGCTAGGGTTATTGCTGGGGTTAGGTTTGAGGCTAGGGTTAGGGTTATTGCTAGGGTTATGGTTAAGGTTAGGGTTATGGTTAGGATTAAGGCTAGGTTTAGGGTTAGGGTTAAGGCTAGGGTTAGGATTAAGGCTAGGGTTAGGATTAAGGCTAGGGTTAGGATTAAGGCTAGGGTTAGGATTAAGGCTAGGGTTAGGATTAAGGCTAGGGTTAGGATTAAGGCTAGGGTTAGGATTAAGGCTAGGGTTAGGATTAAGGCTAGGGTTAGGATTAAGGCTAGGGTTAGGATTAAGGCTAGGGTTAGGATTAAGGCTAGGGTTAGGATTAAGGCTAGGGTTATGGTTAGGGTTATGGTTAGGGATATGGTTAGGGGTAAGGCTAGGGTTAGGGTTAGGGTTAGGGATATGGTTAGGGGTAAGGCTAGGCATAGGGTTAAGGCTAGGGTAATGTTAACATTAGGGTTAGTGTTGAAAATCTGAGTCAGGGCAGTAACCCTTTATCGACAAGGTGACAAGTGACCTGAGGGATACAATTGGTGAATGGGTTTTATGAATAATCGGCTGGACTGGGAAACAGCAGATCTATAACTCCAGCTTTAGCCATGGGGGGATCCCCAGTAAGTGGCCTGTCACAACCTCAGGGCCGTGAGTTCCCAGACATAGGGCAGGACCCAAAGAGCAAACGGTTGGTATCACAGGATGAGGCGTTTATTGGAGAAATGGCAAGTAGCCATCAGCAGGTTCCCATAAGCCAGTAGGTGGTAGCCAGCCTGCACTCTTGTTCCTTAGGGAGTAGGGAAATACACCCAGTTGGGGGGAATCTTCTTGCCGCAGCTAAGGTAGATTCCAGGGAACACAGGGGAGGGGGTCCTGCCGTAGCTAAGGTTACACCCCAGACAAAAGGCTCCTTGGAACTCTTGGCAGCCACCTTTGTAGCCAGAAAGGGAGCAGCCCCTGTCGTAAATGCAGAACAGGATTTGACTCCTTCTGCCAACCCAAAGGCAGCTTCCAGAGGGGCCAATCATAGCTAATCCCACTGGGCCTATGGGGAGCCACCTAGGGAGCATGCCCAGTTTAGTCTATTGCATTTACTAGACAGAGCACTGCTCTCACAAGGGGTAACTATGTGTATTGTGTCACTATGGGGTCTGGCTTTGTGTGCCCTCACAATAGGGGCAATTACATGGGGAGGGCCAGACAGAGCCGGCTGGCTACACACAATACACACCTAGATGAGATTAACCTACACAATGCATCTGCTACAACAGGTAGGAGGGGGCAGGGGGTACATTTCAGCAGAAATATCTAATAGTTTCATCCAACTTATACAGTTTGTTATGTCACATTTCTCCCCCTTCCCAAATAGTGAGCCTGCTGGGGGCCTACACAGGTTCCCAGCAGCCTCACTAGCCAATTCCCATAAAGCAAAATATCCATAATAAGAAAGAAAAATGTTACTTTAGAGTCCTAATTTGTATCTGTCCCAGAGTTACTGTATTCTCTCCCCCTCCCAGACAGCCCTTAGTGGCTGGGCCCCTTACACACAGTAGGGGGCAGCAGTTGGTGCAGTTTCCCAAAGTCACTTAGCAAAAGTCTTTAGTTCCTTGGGGGGGGGGGCAGATTGGCAAAACAGGAATAAAAAGATGGGGTGTAAACAGCACCCACAGGATCTAAGAGGGATATTTCCGGGTGGCCATCATTAACCCTCTCTCCTCCATATGGGCGACCCTGTAATGTCACAGTTCTGGCCTCCAGGACAATAAAGGGGCCTTCCAGGGAGAAGGGAACAATTCCAGGTGGTACAGTCTGTATCCCCCCCCCAAGCAGTCAGGCCAAGGTGACTCATCTTCAAGTGACCCCAATGACCAGTGGACCCCAAAGAGTATTACCAAAGTTTTTATCCCCCTGCTTTTCCTTTAATTCTAAGTTCCACCCAACCTCTCTCAAGGCCCCGGTCCCTGTAACATTACACAATGGGGGACCCCTCCATCTGGGAGATATTGTAGGGACAGCACGGGGACTCACCAGTGTTTTATTTCTCTGTGGGGTAATTCTCTGGCCTTGTTGTCTGCCAGAGGGGGTTTCCGGAACAACTGCCCTGGTTACACGTTGTGCTTTTGGGGTGCCCCTTACTCCATTCCCAGAACTGACTGCTCTGATAGACATTGGGGAATGCTGAGCAATGCTTTCCTCTTGGTCCTGTTCCTCTCCAGCCAGCAACAACTCAGGTAGTGGGGAATCCTCATCTCTTCCCTCCTTGGAGCTTTTTTCAAACTGAGCAGCTCCAGGCTCCACACAATTAGGGATTTCACTTGGGGAGGCCTCAGCCTCTGCCAAGCCTTTAAAGTGGCAGCACCCACTCTCCGGTTCTGCCAGCCCAAGGGTAACATAACCACTTGACTCCATACAGACTGGGATTTCACTTGGGGAGGCCTCAGCCTCTGCCAAGCCTTTAAAGTGGCAGCACCCACTCTCCGGTTCTGCCAGCACAGGGGCAACGCAACCACTGAACTCCAAACAAACAGGGTTTTCACTTGGGGGGGCCTCAGCCTCTGCCAAGCCTTTAAAGTGGCAGCACCCACTCTCCGGTTCTGCCAGCCCAGGGGCAACGCAACCACTGAACTCCAAACAAACAGGGTTTTCCCTTGGGGAGGCCTCAGCCTCTGCCAAGCCTTTAAAGTGGCAGTACCCACTCTCCGGTTCTGCCAGCACAGGGGCAACGCAACCACTGAACTCCAAACAAACAGGGATTTCCCTTGGGGACCATAATAAAGTTGTTTGGGAAGCTTTTTGTTCCTCCCCCACCCCGGCACTGACTGTACTGGGGGGTAAGTGAAAGTCTTTTGGACCTACAGTACCAAGACATGGCTGTGCCTGCTGAAAACCCCAAAAAGATGGTGCACATACCCTCAGTGCTTCCTTGCGTTGGTTTTCCAATTCCTGGATACTCCCATACTCTTTTATCAATTCCAGTTCCTGATACACCAGGTCAGCAAGCCAGTCCCTCCGTTCCTCTGTATCATTCATTCCTATATAAAAGAAGCGCTGTGCATAGAGGGTATGGAATTCCCCCTCTGGGTTACCCACAAAGGTGCTATAGTCACAGAAATTCAGCCTCTCCCATTGGCTGTGCCATTCCGCCAAGCTACAGGGAAGCGGGAGCACTGTATAGGGACTGGGCCAATATCTCCCACCTGGTTGGTGCATGGTGCGCTGCAGAACATAGTACCCATCCTCCAGGTCTGCCTCTCCTGCCACTAACTGCCCTACTCCATATGCCAGCCCCTCATCCCCAGATAGTCCCAGTGACTCACATCTCAGCCAGAACAGGGTCCTCTCTCTGGGATCAGTAGGGATCTCTGGAGTCCAGGAGTAATCCATGCGAGCGAAGAGATCCAATGGGTCAGCGTAGAATCCAGGTGGGGTGCTCATGGTGCCTTTTGGGTCCTGGGATCCTATGCCACTGCTTGCCACCAAATTATGTCACAACCTCAGGGCCGTGAGTTCCCAGACATAGGGCAGGACCCAAAGAGCAAACGGTTGGTATCACAGGATGAGGCGTTTATTGGAGAAATGGCAAGTAGCCATCAGCAGGTTCCCATAAGCCAGTAGGTGGTAGCCAGCCTGCACTCTTGTTCCTTAGGGAGTAGGGAAATACACACAGTTGGGGGGAATCTTCTTGCCCCAGCTAAGGTAGATTCCAGGGGAACACAGGGGAGGGGGTCCTGCCGTAGCTAAGGTTACACCCCAGACAAAAGGCTCCTTGGAACTCTTGGAAGCCACCTTTGTAGCCAGAAAGGGAGCAGCCCCTGTCGTAAAACCAAAACAGGATTTGGCTCCTTCTGCCAACCCAGAGGCAGCTTCCAGAGGGGCCAATCATAGCTAATCCCACTGGGCCTATGGGAAGCCCCCTAGTGAGCATGCCCAGTTCAGTCTTTTGCATTTACTAGACAGAGCACTGCTCTCACAAGGGGTAACTATGTGTATTGTGTCACTATGGGGTCTGGCTCTGTGTGCCCTCACAATAGGGGCAATTACATGGGGAGGGCCAGACAGAGCTGGCTGGATACACACAATACACACCTAGATGAGATTAACCTACACAATGCATCTGCTACAACAGGTAGGAGGGGGGCAGGGGGTACATTTCAGCAGAAATATCTAATAGTTTCATCCAACTTATACAGTTTGTTATGTCACATGGCCCATGGAACTAACAGTATTATTGGTTGCCCTGGATGACTCGTTGGCAGCGATGTTAGCGATTCAGTGATTTGTTTTCTCTCCTTGCCCCCCAGTATCTGGTGAGTGTTCCCCTGAAGATGTTCCGGCTCTGGGCCTTTATGGGAATGATGTCTCAGGTTTGTATGTTTCATTATTTGCCCATTTTACCCAGTTTCTTGCCTTTTGGACCCCTGTTCCCTCCTTCTTTAATAATCGTCAGTAATAGTGAATCCTCCATAAAACATTTCTCTGATCCCTGATTGGTATATGTGAATGAGCCAAGCCACATGCTTGTGCCAATTTGGGTTTTGGTTCTGTTTGCGCTTTGGTGCATCCCTGTGGCTCATATAGGCCTTTCCTTTACACTACTGATGTTTGGGCCCGCTCCCAACCAGAACCCAACCCGGCTAGTCCCCTCTATGTATAGGCCCATGCCTGACCCGCCCACTGATGTCACAAAAGGAGTGGAACATGCGCGTGCCTATAAATAAGGGAACCGGGAAGCCGTCAGCGTAAGGTCGCAGGTGGGGAAAGCGAGCAGAAGAACTTGACCCAAACCCAAACTTGTTGTGCCGAGGTCCCGCGGGTAAACCTGTGGGTATCGGGCCGCACATCAGTTCATAGACATCATGGGTTTGAATAGGGCAGACAGACTGACCAATAAGATGAGGCAGGACACTCCAATTGGGCTTCTCCTCCCCTACTGGATGGATTCTGGGGGTGCCCTGGCACTGCCCCCTGCTTATATTGATTTTGTATTTACACACATACCCTGCCTGCGACTCACCCCACTTGTTCTGATTACTGACCCCACAGAGCCCTAGGTGGCGCCTAAGGATTTGTGGGATCAGCAGTTGGCGCAAGTGGGGTGAAGGGGGAGTCGGGGGTACTGCGCAGTGTTTTTATCAGAACAAGATGGATTTTTGAATAAATGTATATTAGAAGAACCTGGGACCATTTTTACGAGGCCCCATGATTTTGCAGCCCTGTACCCAAGTGAGGACTGCAGTGAACCCATAGGAAGTGCCGTCTGTCTGTTCCCGCTGCCGTTTGGCTCCGCCCCTGCCCGACTAACTGCTCTGTGCCCTCTGCAGATCCCATTGGCCTGGTTTGTGGGGAGGTTTCTCCGTGGTAATTACGGCAACGCGGCCGTGTGGATTTCCCTAATTATCGGGCAGCCCATTGCGGTTCTGATGTACGTGCACGACTACTATATCCTGAACCACGGGAAGCTCCTCTGAAGCCAATGGAGGAGCAGCTGGAAGATTGTGATCTGCTTCCCGCCCCTGAATCCTTCCAATCAACCAATCAATGCAAGCGTGTTTGTGAGGAGCTGCACTATCCGTGGGGGGGGGGGGGGGGGGGGGTTGTGATGGACGTTAGTCTGTGAGTCTGGCAGAGTCATACGAGTTGCCTCCATCTGTCCAACACCAGATCACCAGAGATCTGGATTTAATCCTCTACCCATAATTCCCTGTACTGGAGGCTACCTACAGTCTCCTCATCCGTCCAACCCTGAGCCTTTTCCCTCTAGAATGATTCCCTGCCCCCTCATCCAGAAAAACATCCGCTCTGTCTCATCTGAGGCACTAGTGCCCCCTATACAGGGAATGCCCCACCCAACCCCTCTGAGGCACTAGTGCCCCCTATACAGGGAATGCCCCACCCAACCCCTCTGAGGCACTAGTGCCCCCTATGCAGAGAATGCCCCGCCCCCAACCCCTCTGAGGCACTAATGCCCCCTATGCAGAGAATGCCCCGCCCCCAACCCCTCTGAGGCACTAGTGCCCCCTACACAGGGAATGCCCCGCCCCCAACCCCTCTGAGGCACTAATGCCCCCTATACAGAGAATGCCCCGCCCCCAACCCCTCTGAGGCATTAATGCCCCCAATACAGAGAATGCCCTACCCCTCTGAGGCACTAGCGCCCCCAATTCTATCCCATTGGTTGTACTTACCATGGGAGATGTGGGCTGAGTGGCTCCGCCCCCACGCTGCACTGTGCTCCTCCGGCACGGCTATCACACATGATGCTGTAGGTATATTCTAGTTCATATGTTGAGGGCACGGGCCGTGTGCCCGAGTCGTGTTTGTGATATGGGGAGATTTATACGAGGCCTCGGCTGTCTGATTGGGCAGCGCTGAGTGATTAAAGCTTTTTCTTTTCCAATATGGCATCCTGTGCTGTCCCCGCTGGCCGTCCCTATGACACTCACACACAATAGGGCCAAATGGGGTACCCAGAGGAGACAGACACAGGCGGAAGATTCATGAAACTCATTACTACGATGTGAAACGTTCCGTTCCGGTACACCCCCCCCCAGTGATGTCTCTCTGCCTAAGAGCCAGAGACCCCCCCGGTGCCGGCGTATAAGAGCCAGAGACCCCCCCGGTGCCGGCGTATAAGAGCCAGAGACCCCCCCGGTGCCGGCGTATAAGAGCCAGAGACCCCCCCGGTGCCGGCGTATAAGAGCCAGAGACCCCCCCGGTGCCGGCGTATAAGAGCCAGAGACCCCCCGGTGCCGGCGTATAAGAGCCAGAGACCCCCCCGGTGCCGGCGTATAAGAGCCAGAGACCCCCCGGTGCCGGCGTATAAGAGCCAGAGACCCCCCCGGTGCCGGCGTATAAGAGCCAGAGACCCCCCCGGTGCCGGCGTATAAGAGCCAGAGACCCCCCCGGTGCCGGCGTATAAGAGCCAGAGACCCCCCCGGTGCCGGCGTATAAGAGCCAGAGACCCCCCGGTGCCGGCGTATAAGAGCCAGAGACCCCCCCGGTGCCGGCGTATAAGAGCCAGAGACCCCCCCGGTGCCGGCGTATAAGAGCCAGAGACCCCCCCGGTGCCGGCGTATAAGAGCCAGAGACCCCCCCGGTGCCGGCGTATAAGAGCCAGAGACCCCCCCGGTGCCGGCGTATAAGAGCCAGAGACCCCCCGGTGCCGGCGTATAAGAGCCAGAGACCCCCCCGGTGCCGGCGTATAAGAGCCAGAGACCCCCCCGGTGCCGGCGTATAAGAGCCAGAGACCCCCCGGTGCCGGCGTATAAGAGCCAGAGACCCCCCGGTGCCGGCGTATAAGAGCCAGAGACCCCCCCGGTGCGGCGTATAAGAGCCAGAGACCCCCCGGTGCCGGCGTATAAGAGCCAGAGACCCCCCGGTGCCGGCGTATAAGAGCCAGAGACCCCCCGGTGCCGGCGTATAAGAGCCAGAGACCCCCCCGGTGCCGGCGTATAAGAGCCAGAGACCCCCCAGGGGCCGGCGTATAAGAGCCAGAGACCCCCCGGTGCCGGCGTATAAGAGCCAGAGACCCCCCCGGTGCCGGCGTATAAGAGCCAGAGACCCCCCAGGGGCCGGCGTATAAGAGCCAGAGACCCCCCCGGTGCCGGCGTATAAGAGCCAGAGACCCCCCCGGTGCCGGCGTATAAGAGCCAGAGACCCCCCGGTGCCGAGTGCCCCGTGCGTATAAGAGTCAGAGACCCCCCGGTGCCGGCGTATAAGAGCCAGAGACCCCCCAGGGGCCGGCGTATAAGAGCCAGAGACCCCCCCGGTGCCGGCGTATAAGAGCCAGAGACCCCCCCGGTGCCGGCGTATAAGAGCCAGGGACCCCCCCGGTGCCGGCGTATAAGAGTCAGAGACCCCCCCGGTGCCGGCGTATAAGAGTCAGAGACCCCCCCGGTGCCGGCGTATAAGAGTCAGAGACCCCCCCGGTGCCGGTGTATAAGAGTCAGAGACCCCCCCCGGTGCCGGTGTATAAGAGCCAGAGACCCCCCCGGTGCCGGTGTATAAGAGCCAGAGACCCCCCAGGGGCCAGTAAGTAGGGCTCACAGCTGATAAAGTGACAACATCAGGGCAGCTAATTGTTTTAATCGAGAACCACAAGAATCTTTCCCTCATTGGTGCCCACAGTTATCCTGCCAACCTGCTCCCAGCTGGCAGGGAAATGGGGTGCATGGGAGGAACAGAGCTGCGCCCCCTATAGACATTGCAGGAATGTAACTGCTATAGTGGTGCCCACCGCCGTGCCATCAGCCTGCCTGTGCCAGTGGTACCCGCCCCACTGCTGGGAGGGAAATGGGGTGCATGGGAGGAACAGAGCTGCGCCCCCTATAGACATTGCAGGAATGTAACTGCCATAGTGGTGCCCATCGCTGTGCCATGAGCCTGCCTGTGCCAGTGGTACCCGCCCCACTGCTGGGAGGGAAATGGGGTGCATGGGAGGAACAGAGCTGCGCCCCCTATAGACATTGCAGGAATGTAACTGCCATAGCGGTGCCCACCGCCGTGCCATAAGCCTGCCTGTGCCAGTGGTACCCGCCCCACTGCTGGGAGGGAAATGGGGTGCATGGGAGGAACAGAGCTGCGCCCCCTATAGACATTGCAGGAATGTAACTGCTATAGTGGTGCCCACCGCCGTGCCATCAGCCTGCCTGTGCCAGTGGTACCCGCCCCACTGCTGGGAGGGAAATGGGGTGCATGGGAGGAACAGAGCTGCGCCCCCTATAGACATTGCAGGAATGTAACTGCCATAGTGGTGCCCATCGCTGTGCCATGGGCCTGCCTGTGCCAGTGGTACCCGCCCCACTGCTGGGAGGGAAATGGGGTGCATGGGAGGAACAGAGCTGCGCCCCCTATAGACATTGCAGGAATGTAACTGCCATAGCGGTGCCCACCGCCGTGCCATAAGCCTGCCTGTGCCAGTGGTACCCGCCCCACTGCTGGGAGGGAAATGGGGTGCATGGGAGGAACAGAGCTGCGCCCCCTATAGACATTACAGGAATGTAACTGCCATAGTGGTGCCCATCGCTGTGCCATCAGCCTGCCTGTGCCAGTGGTACCCGCCCCACTGCTGGGAGGGAAATGGGGTGCATGGGAGGAACAGAGCTGCGCCCCCTATAGACATTACAGGAATGTAACTGCCATAGCGGTGCCCATCTCTGTGCCATCAGCCTGCCTGTGCCAGTGGTACCCGCCCCACTGCTGGGAGGGAAATGGGGTGCATGGGAGGAACAGAGCTGTGCCCCCTATAGACATTGCAGGAATGTAACTGCCATAGTGGTGCCCATCGCTGTGCCATGAGGCTGCCTGTGCCAGTGGTACCCGCCCCACTGCTGGGAGGGAAATGGGGTGCATGGGAGGAACAGAGCTGCGCCCCCTATAGACATTACAGGAATGTAACTGCCATAGCGGTGCCCATCTCTGTGCCATCAGCCTGCCTGTGCCAGTGGTACCCGCCCCACTGCTGGGAGGGAAATGGGGTGCATGGGAGGAACAGAGCTGCGCCCCCTATAGACATTGCAGGAATGTAACTGCCATAGTGGTGCCCACCGCCGTGCCATAAGCCTGCCTGTGCCAGTGGTACCCGCCCCACTGCTGGGAGGGAAATGGGGTGCATGGGAGGAACAGAGCTGCGCCCCCTATAGACATTGCAGGAATGTAACTGCCATAGTGGTGCCCATCGCTGTGCCATCAGCCTGCCTGTGCCAGTGGTACCCGCCCCACTGCTGGCAGGGAAATGGGGTGCATGGGAGGAACAGAGCTGCGCCCCCTATAGACATTACAGGAATGTAACTGCCATAGCGGTGCCCATCTCTGTGCCATCAGCCTGCCTGTGCCAGTGGTACCCGCCCCACTGCTGGGAGGGAAATGGGGTGCATGGGAGGAACAGAGCTGCGCCCCCTATAGACATTGCAGGAATGTAACTGCTATAGTGGTGCCCACCGCCGTGCCATAAGCCTGCCTGTGCCAGTGGTACCCGCCCCACTGCTGGGAGGGAAATGGGGTGCATGGGAGGAACAGAGCTGCGCCCCCTATAGACATTACAGGAATGTAACTGCCATAGCGGTGCCCATCTCTGTGCCATCAGCCTGCCTGTGCCAGTGGTACCCGCCCCACTGCTGGCAGGGAAATGGGGTGCATGGGAGGAACAGAGCTGCGCCCCCTATAGACATTACAGGAATGTAACTGCTATAGTGGTGCCCACCGCCGTGCCATAAGCCTGCCTGTGCCAGTGGTACCCGCCCCACTGCTGGGAGGGAAATGGGGTGCATGGGAGGAACAGAGCTGCGCCCCCTATAGACATTGCAGGAATGTAACTGCCATAGTGGTGCCCATCGCTGTGCCATCAGCCTGCCTGTGCCAGTGGTACCCGCCCCACTGCTGGCAGGGAAATGGGGTGCATGGGAGGAACAGAGCTGCGCCCCCTATAGACATTACAGGAATGTAACTGCCATAGCGGTGCCCATCTCTGTGCCATCAGCCTGCCTGTGCCAGTGGTACCCGCCCCACTGCTGGCAGGGAAATGGGGTGCATGGGAGGAACAGAGCTGCGCCCCCTATAGACATTGCAGGAATGTAACTGCCATAGTGGTGCCCATCGCTGTGCCATGAGGCTGCCTGTGCCAGTGGTACCCGCCCCACTGCTGGGAGGGAAATGGGGTGCATGGGAGGAACAGAGCTGCGCCCCCTATAGACATTGCAGGAATGTAACTGCCATAGCGGTGCCCATCGCTGTGCCATGAGGCTGCCTGTGCCAGTGGTACCCGCCCCACTGCTGGGAGGGAAATGGGGTGCATGGGAGGAACAGAGCTGCGCCCCCTATAGACATTGCAGGAATGTAACTGCCATAGTGGTGCCCATCTCTGTGCCATCAGCCTGCCTGTGCCAGTGGTACCCGCCCCACTGCTGCAGCAACTGAGCTGCTAATTGGCATTTATTCCTTCCTGCGGTTTCTGCTCCGTGGGGTTTGGCCCCGCGCCAATTCTCTCAACGAAGACGTTACCTGTTGTGCCCGGGGCCCCAATTCATTTAATTAGAGGCTCCTGTATCTCTAATTGCTCTGTGGTGTCCCTAGAGGGCAAATGGCACAGGGCATGGGATCTCTGGGGGGGGGGGGCATGGGGTAAATCCAACATAAAGGGGCAGGGGTGGGTTGCACTGCCATATGCGGGTCTCAGTACCCACGTGCCAGTTCCTTCTTATTAAACTAACGGAACAAATCTGCCCCTGAACAACCCTGGGTACCTCCCTGCCCATTATGGATATAATGCCCCCAAAATACCCCCCCAGAAGATTATGCCAAGATGTTACCAGTCACTTCTTAATTCATTTTCCCCCATCTGCCTCACTGCCCCCTTTGCCAGCCTCCCCGTGCCATCCTCCCCCTGCCTTCCCCTGTGCCAGCCCCTGTGCCATCATCCCCCCATGCCAGCCTCCCCGTGCCAGTCTCCCCCCTGTGCCAGCCTCCCTTGTGCCATCCTCCCTCCTTTGCCATCCTCCCTCCTGTGCCAGCCTCCCCCTGTTCCATCCTCCCTCCTATGCCATCCTCCCCCCGTGCCAGTCTCCCCCCTGTGCCATTCTCCCTCCTGTGCCAGCCACCCCCATGCCATCCTTCCCCTGTGCCAGCCTCCCCCTTCTTCCAGCCCCCCCTGTGCCAGCCTCCCCCGTGCCAGCCTCCCCCTGTGCCAGTCTCCCCCTGTGCCAGCCCCCCCTGTGCCAGCATCCCCCCCCCGTGCCAGTCCCCCCCTGTGCCAGCCTCGCCCCTGTGCCAATGGCCCTTTGAAGCTTAGGCAGATAAGCAATTACAGAGCGGGTTAATGATTAAGGGGCGCTGGCAGAGAATTGGGGGTCTTGCTGTGACAGTAGCTATAGGGGCCCTCCAGCTGCAGTAATTGCTCTGCACCTATAGCCTCAGCCTGGGCAGCCCCCCAATACCTACTGGGGCCCCATACGTACGGAGCCCACTGCCTTCTCTCTGCTCTTCCCACATCCATGAATGATTAAAGGGAAAGTTAACCTTACAACCCACTGTATCATACAGACCAAATGATGGTTGTCTTTTTTGTTCTTTGGGCTTCCTACTATTACGTTGCTAGGCTCCCTGGCCATAGCAACCAGACATTTGTTGGCATATCAGAATGAAGTTAGGAGCACAATACAGCTAATTGAATTCCATGCACGGCACAGTAAGGGTTAATGCCAGGCGGCCCCTGAGGCAGGGGGTTATGGGAAGGAGCAGGACGCCACAAAGTGCAAGCGCAGTGAAACTCCAGGCAATCTCTGTGTGATAATTGCCCCGGGGGGGGCGGGCCCAACAGGTGCAGAGAGGAGCGTGGGATTGGGCTTCTGATGATTATCATGGAGTCACCGCAGAGCCAATGAGAGATGAGCTTGGGAATCACTCCCCCTGCATCTCATCATACGCTCTGCAAAGCATCATGGGAACAGCATACTCTGTAAATCTGGGGCTCCTGCAGGGCTAGATAAGGGCCCCCCCTAATGCATCTGGGGCCCAGGGTTCCAAGCACCGGCAACCTCTGCTCCCAGTTACCTGTGACCCCCCCGATGTGCCACGCAGCCATGGCAGGTATGGGGGGGCCCAGGGGGCTTCCTGCTGATAATGGATTATTAGGCTGAGTTATATCATGTAATAATAATACTAATAAATGTAACAATTACATTATTGTGCCCCCCCCCCCCATCCCCGGTCCCTGGGAAACTGTCTTGCTTGAAACCGGTCCGTGCTGCAAAAATGTTTGGGGACCACTGTCTTGGCAGAGCCCCCTAACTGGTGCCATCCCAGCAGTGCCCCCAACTGGTGCCATCCCAGCAGTGCCCCCAACTGGTGCCATCCCAGCAGTGCCCCCCAACTGGTGCCATCCCAGCAGTGCCCCCAACTGGTGCCATCCCAGCAGTGCCCCCAACTGGTACCATCCCAGCAGTGCCCCCAACTGGTGCCATCCCAGCAGTGCCCCCAACTGGTGCCATCCCAGCAGTGCCCCCCAACTGGTGCCATCCCAGCAGTGCCCCCAACTGGTGCCATCCCAGCAGTGCCCCCAACTGGTGCCATCCCAGCAGTGCCCCCAACTGGTACCATCCCAGCAGTGCCCCCAACTGGTACCATCCCAGCAGTGCCCCCAACTGGTACCATCCCAGCAGTGCCCCCAACTGGTGCCATCCCAGCAGTGCCCCCAACTGGTACCATCCCAGCAGTGCCCCCAACTGGTGCCATCCCAGCAGTGCCCCCAACTGGTGCCATCCCAGCAGTGCCCCCAACTGGTGCCATCCCAGCAGTGCCCCCAACTGGTGCCATCCCAGCAGTGCCCCCAACTGGTGCCATCCCAGCAGTGCCCCCCAACTGGTGCCATCCCAGCAGTGCCCCCAACTGGTGCCATCCAGCAGTGCCCCCAACTGGTGCCATCCCAGCAGTGCCCCCCAACTGGTGCCATCCCAGCAGTGCCCCCTAACTGGTGCCATCCCAGCAGTGCCCCCAACTGGTGCCATCCCAGCAGTGCCCCCAACTGGTGCCATCCCAGCAATGCCCCCAACTGGTGCCATCCCAGCAGTGCCCCAACTGGTGCCATCCCAGCAGTGCCCCCCAACTGGTGCCATCCCAGCAGTGCCCCCAAACTGGTGCCATCCCAGCAGTGCCCCCAACTGGTACCATCCCAGCAGTGCCCCCAACTGGTGCCATCCCAGCAGTGCCCCCAACTGGTACCATCCCAGCAGTGCCCCCAACTGGTGCCATCCCAGCAGTGCCCCCCAACTGGTGCCATCCCAGCAGTGCCCCCAACTGGTGCCATCCCAGCAGTGCCCCCAACTGGTGCCATCCCAGCAGTGCCCCCAACTGGTACCATCCCAGCAGTGCCCCCAACTGGTACCATCCCAGCAGTGCCCCCAACTGGTACCATCCCAGCAGTGCCCCCAACTGGTGCCATCCCAGCAGTGCCCCCAACTGGTACCATCCCAGCAGTGCCCCCAACTGGTGCCATCCCAGCAGTGCCCCCCCAACTGGTGCCATCCCAGCAGTGCCCCCCCTACTGGTGCCATCCCAGCAGTGCCCCCCTAACTGGTACCATCCCAGCAGTGCCCCCCCAACTGGTGCCATCCCAGCAGTGCCCCCCCAACTGGTGCCATCCCAGCAGTGCCCCCCCAACTGGTACCATCCCAGCAGTGCCCCCCCAACTGGTACCATCCCAGCAGTGCCCCCAACTGGTACCATCCCAGCAGTGCCCCCCAACTGGTACCATCCCAGCAGTGCCCCCCAACTGGTACCATCCCAGCAGTGCCCCCAACTGGTGCCATCCCAGCAGTGCCCCCAACTGGTGCCATCCCAGCAGTGCCCCCCCTACTGGTGCCATCCCAGCAGTGCCCCCCTAACTGGTACCATCCCAGCAGTGCCCCCAACTAGTACCATCCCAGCAGTGCCCCCCCTACTGGTGCCATCCAAGCAGTGCCCCCAACTGGTACCATCCCAGCAGTGCCCCCAACTGGTGCCATCCCAGCAGTGCCCCCCCAACTGGTACCATCCCAGCAGTGCCCCCAACTGGTACCATCCCAGCAGTGCCCCCCCTACTGGTGCCATCCCAGCAGTGCCCCCCTAACTGGTACCATCCCAGCAGTGCCCCCAACTGGTACCATCCCAGCAGTGCCCCCCAACTGGTGCCATCCCAGCAGAGCCCCCCAACTGGTGCCATCCCAGCAGAGCCCCCCCAACTGGTGCCATCCCAGCAGAGCCCCCAACTGGTACCATCCCAGCAGTGCCCCCCAACTGGTGCCATCCCAGCAGTGCCCCCCAACTGGTGCCATCCCAGCAGTGCCCCCCAACTGGTACCATCCCAGCAGTGCCCCCCAACTGGTACCATCCCAGCAGTGCCCCCAACTGGTACCATCCCAGCAGTGCCCCCAACTGGTACCATCCCAGCAGTGCCCCCCAACTGGTACCATCCCAGCAGTGCCCCCCAACTGGTACCATCCCAGCAGTGCCCCCCAACTGGTACCATCCCAGCAGTGCCCCCAACTGGTACCATCCCAGCAGTGCCCCCCAACTGGTACCATCCCAGCAGTGCCCCCCAACTGGTACCATCCCAGCAGTGCCCCCAACTGGTACCATCCCAGCAGTGCCCCCAACTGGTACCATCCCAGCAGTGCCCCCAACTGGTACCATCCCAGCAGTGCCCCCAACTGGTACCATCCCAGCAGTGCCCCCAACTGGTACCATCCCAGCAGTGCCCCCCAACTGGTGCCATCCCAGCAGAGCCCCCCCAACTGGTGCCATCCCAGCAGTGCCCCCAACTGGTACCATCCCAGCAGTGCCCCCAACTGGTACCATCCCAGCAGTGCCCCCAACTGGTACCATCCCAGCAGTGCCCCCAACTGGTACCATCCCAGCAGTGCCCCCAACTGGTACCATCCCAGCAGTGCCCCCCAACTGGTGCCATCCCAGCAGAGCCCCCCCAACTGGTACCATCCCAGCAGTGCCCCCAACTGGTGCCATCCCAGCAGTGCCCCCCAACTAGTACCATCCCAGCAGTGCCCCCAACTGGTGCCATCCCAGCAGTGCCCCCCAACTAGTACCATCCCAGCAGTGCCCCCAACTGGTGCCATCCCAGCAGTGCCCCCAACTGGTGCCATCCCAGCAGTGCCCCCAACTGGTACCATCCCAGCAGTGCCCCCCAACTGGTACCATCCCAGCAGTGCCCCCAACTGGTACCATCCCAGCAGTGCCCCCAACTGGTACCATCCCAGCAGTGCCCCCCCAACTGGTGCCATCCCAGCAGTGCCCCCAACTGGTGCCATCCCAGCAGTGCCCCCCAACTGGTACCATCCCAGCAGTGCCCCCAACTGGTACCATCCCAGCAGTGCCCCCCCAACTGGTGCCATCCCAGCAGTGCCCCCAACTGGTGCCATCCCAGCAGTGCCCCCCAACTGCCCATGAAGCGATAGATCTGCTGCTGTGGGCAACTAACCGCTCTGAAATGGCTTTCCAACAGCAACAACTGGAGTCAGCCATGAATTCTGCTCCGTTTCTGTGTTCTGGTCCAGCTCAGACTCAGTATTAGCCCCCTGCCCTGCACTGTATCAGCCCCCTGCCCTGTATCAGCCCCCTGCCCTGTATCAGCCCCCTGCCCTGCGCTGTATCAGCCCCCTGCCCTGTATCAGCCCCCTGCCCTGCCCTGTATCAGCCCCCTGCCCTGTATCAGCCCCCTGCCCTGTATCAGCCCCCTGCCCTGTATCAGCCCCCTGCCCTGCCCTGTATCAGCCCCCTGCCCTGTATCAGCCCCCTGCCCTGCACTGTATTAGCCCCCTGCGCTGTATCAGCCCCCTGCCCTGCGCTGTATCAGCCCCCTGCCCTGCGCTGTATTAGCCCCCTGCGCTGTATTAGCCCCCTGCCCTGCGCTGTATCAGCCCCCTGCCCTGCGCTGTATTAGCCCCCTGCGCTGTATTAGCCCCCTGCCCTGCGCTGTATCAGCCCCCTGCCCTGCGCTGTATTAGCCCCCTGCGCTGTATTAGCCCCCTGCCCTGCGCTGTATCAGCCCCCTGCCCTGCGCTGTATTAGCCCCCTGCGCTGTATCAGCCCCCTGCCCTGCGCTGTATCAGCCCCCTGCGCTGTATTAGCCCCCTGCCCTGCACTGTATCAGCCCCCTGCCCTGCGCTGTATTAGCCCCCTGCCCTGCCCTGTATCAGCCCCCTGCCCTGCGCTGTATCAGCCCCCTGCCCTGCGCTGTATCAGCCCCCTGCCCTGCGCTGTATCAGCCCCCTGCCCTGCGCTGTATCAGCCCCCTGCCCTGCGCTGTATCAGCCCCCTGCCCTGCGCTGTATCAGCCCCCTGCCCTGCGCTGTATCAGCCCCCTGCGCTGTATTAGCCCCCTGCCCTGCGCTGTATCAGCCCCCTGCCCTGCGCTGTATCAGCCCCCTGCCCTGTGCTGTATCAGCCCCCTGCCCTGTATCAGCCCCCTGCCCTGCACTGTATTAGCCCCCTGCCCTGCGCTGTATTAGCCCCCTGCCCTGCCCTGTATCAGCCCCCTACCCTGCGCTGTATTAGCCCCCTGCCCTGCCCTGTATCAGCCCCCTGCCCTGTGCTGTATCAGCCCCCTGCCCTGCGCTGTATCAGCCCCCTGCCCTGTGCTGTATCAGCCCCCTGCCCTGTATCAGCCCCCTGCCCTGCACTGTATTAGCCCCCTGCCCTGCGCTGTATTAGCCCCCTACCCTGCCCTGTATCAGCCCCCTGCCCTGCCCTGTATCAGCCCCCTACCCTGCGCTGTATTAGCCCCCTGCCCTGCCCTGTATTAGCCCCCTGCCCTGCCCTGTATCAGCCCCCTGCCCTGCGCTGTATTAGCCCCCTGCCCTGTGCCGGCAACATTATTTGTCTGAGAACTTAGCCTTTACAAAGCAAATTCCCTGTTCTGCCCAAACCTGCCCTACTCTGCCCCCGGGGGTATTATTCTCCTGTATCATCTCATTCACTTCCGCCCAGTCATTAATTACATACGGGGGGGGGGTATCAATACTCTAGTATTACAGATCCCTACCCCCCCTTATATATTTATATATAGTGACACCCCCCCTTAACTGCCCCCCCCCCCCCCCCCCCAGTGTAACCAATCCCAACTGGGCCAGCCTTTCCCCATAACTGAGCCCATTCCCTTTATCAGCTTAGTCGCTCTTCCCTGTACTTTCTCTATTTCATTACTGCCCCCCCTTATATATTTATATACAGTGACCCCCCCCCCTTACCTGCCCCCCCCCCCCCCAGTGTAACCAATCCCAACTGGGCCAGCCTTTCCCCATAACTGAGCCCATTCCCTTTATCAGCTTAGTCGCTCTTCCCTGTACTTTCTCTATTTCATTACTGCCCCCCCCCCTTATATATTTATATATAGTGACCCCCCCTTAACTGCCCCCCCCCCCCAGTGTAACCAATCCCAACTGGGCCAGCCTTTCCCCATAACTGAGCCCATTCCCTTTATCAGCTTAGTCGCTCTTCCCTGTACTTTCTCTATTTCATTACTGCCCCCCCTTATATATTTATATATAGTGACCCCCCCTTAACTGCCCCCCCCCCCAGTGTAACCAATCCCAACTGGGCCAGCCTTTCCCCATAACTGAGCCCATTCCCTTTATCAGCTTAGTCGCTCTTCCCTGTACTTTCTCTATTTCATTACTGCCCCCCCTTATATATTTATATATAGTGACCCCCCCTTAACTGCCCCTTCCCCAGTGTAACCAATCCCAACTGGGCCAGCCTTTCCCCATAACTGAGCCCATTCCCTTTATCAGCTTATTCGCTCTTCCCTGTACTTTCTCTATTTCATTACTGCCCCCCCTTATATATTTATATATAGTGACCCCCCTTAACTGCCCCACCCCCAGTGTAACCAATCCCAACTGGGCCAGCCTTTCCCCATAACTGAGCCCATTCCCTTTATCAGCTTAGTCGCTCTTCCCTGTACTTTCTCTATTTCATTACTGCCCCCCCTTATATATTTATATATAGTGACCCCCCCCCCCAGTGTAACCAATCCCAACTGGGCCAGCCTTTCCCCATAACTGAGCCCATTCCCTTTATCAGCTTAGTCGCTCTTCCCTGTACTTTCTCTATTTCATTACTGCCCCCCCTTATATATTTATATATAGTGACCCCCCCTTAACTGCCCCCCCCCCCCAGTGTAACCAATCCCAACTGGGCCAGCCTTTCCCCATAACTGAGCCCATTCCCTTTATCAGCTTAGTCGCTCTTCCCTGTACTTTCTCTATTTCATTACTGCCCCCCCTTATATATTTATATATAGTGACCCCCCCCTTAACTGCCCCCCCCCCAGTGTAACCAATCCCAACTGGGCCAGCCTTTCCCCATAACTGAGCCCATTCCCTTTATCAGCTTAGTCACTCTTCCCTGTACTTTCTCTATTTCATTACTGCCCCCCCTTATATATTTATATATAGTGACCCCCCCTTAACTGCCCCCCCCCCCCAGTGTAACCAATCCCAACTGGGCCAGCCTTTCCCCATAACTGAGGCCCATTCCCTTTATCAGCTTAGTCGCTCTTCCCTGTACTTTCTCTATTTCATTACTGCCCCCCCTTATATATTTATATATAGTGACCCCCCCTTAACTGCCCCCCCCCCCCAGTGTAACCAATCCCAACTGGGCCAGCCTTTCCCCATAACTGAGCCCATTCCCTTTATCAGCTTAGTCGCTCTTCCCTGTACTTTCTCTATTTCATTACTGCCCCCCTTATATATTTATATATAGTGACCCCCCCCTTAACTGCCCCCCCCCCAGTGTAACCAATCCCAACTGGGCCAGCCTTTCCCCATAACTGAGCCCATTCCCTTTATCAGCTTAGTCGCTCTTCCCTGTACTTTCTCTATTTCATTACTGCCCCCCCTTATATATTTATATATAGTGACCCCCCCTTAACTGCCCCCCCCCCAGTGTAACCAATCCCAACTGGGCCAGCCTTTCCCCATAACTGAGCCCATTCCCTTTATCAGCTTAGTCGCTCTTCCCTGTACTTTCTCTATTTCATTACTGCCCCCCCTTATATATTTATATATAGTGACCCCCCTTAACTGCCCCTTCCCCAGTGTAACCAATCCCAACTGGGCCAGCCTTTCCCCATAACTGAGCCCATTCCCTGTATCAGTTTGGGCAGTAGGAAGGGGAAAGCATTCCATAGGGGGCAGCACTGGGCCCTTCTCGTTATTACGGGAAATGAATAATAACCCCCGGGGGGGCAGCTAATTCTGAGGAATAGGGTGCGGCACAGTATAATAGGGGTTCAATACAATCAGCTGCCGGGGGAGACGGGGGTGAAAATGGGCTCAGACTTCTCAATAAATTCCTTTAATAAGTAAATATAAGAGCATTAAAGGAACAGTAACATCAAATAATGAAAGTGCTTTAACAGAAAGGCAAATAATGTCCTGTTACCCTGCAGTAATAGACTGGGGGTACAGTAGTATCAGTGGGGGTACAGTGCCCCAGCAGTGCCCCCCCAACTGGTGCCATCCCAGCAGTGCCCCCAACTGGTGCCATCCCAGCAGTGCCCCCCCAACTGGTACCATCCCAGCAGTGCCCCCCCCAACTGGTGCCATCCCAGCAGTGCCCCCCAACTGGTACCATCCCAGCAGTGCCCCCCCAACTGGTACCCATCCCAGCAGTGCCCCCCCAACTGGTACCATCCCAGCAGTGCCCCCCCCAACTGGTGCCATCCCAGCAGTGCCCCCCCAACTGGTGCCATCCCAGCAGTGCCCCCCCAACTGGTGCCATCCCAGCAGTGCCCCCCCAACTGGTGCCATCCCAGCAGTGCCCCCCCAACTGGTACCATCCAAGCAGTGCCCCCCAACTGGTGCCATCCCAGCAGTGCCCCCCAACTGGTGCCATCCCAGCAGTGCCCCCAACTGGTGCCATCCCAGCAGTGCCCCCCCAACTGGTACCATCCCAGCAGTGCCCCCCCAACTGGTGCCATCCCAGCAGTGCCCCCCCAACTGGTGCCATCCCAGCAGTGCCCCCAACTGGTACCATCCCAGCAGTGCCCCCAACTGGTACCATCCCAGCAGTGCCCCCAACTGGTACCATCCCAGCAGTGCCCCCCCAACTGGTGCCATCCCAGCAGTGCCCCCAACTGGTGCCATCCCAGCAGTGCCCCCCAACTGGTACCATCCCAGCAGTGCCCCCCAACTGGTGCCATCCCAGCAGTGCCCCCAACTGGTGCCATCCCAGCAGTGCCCCCCAACTGGTACCATCCCAGCAGTGCCCCCCCCAACTGGTGCCATCCCAGCAGTGCCCCCCCAACTGGTGCCATCCCAGCAGTGCCCCCCCAACTGGTGCCATCCCAGCAGTGCCCCCCCAACTGGTGCCATCCCAGCAGTGCCCCCCCAACTGGTACCATCCCAGCAGTGCCCCCCCAACTGGTGCCATCCCAGCAGTGCCCCCCCAACTGGTACCATCCCAGCAGTGCCCCCCCCAACTGGTGCCATCCCAGCAGTGCCCCCCCAACTGGTGCCATCCCAGCAGTGCCCCCCCAACTGGTGCCATCCCAGCAGTGCCCCCCCAACTGGTACCATCCCAGCAGTGCCCCCCCTTAACTGCCCCTTCCCCAGTGTAACCAATCCCAACTGGGCCAGCCTTTCCCCATAACTGAGCCCATTCCCTTTATCAGCTTAGTCGCTCTTCCCTGTACTTTCTCTATTTCATTACTGCCCCCCCTTATATATTTATATATAGTGACCCCCCCCTTAACTGCCCCCCCCCCCAGTGTAACCAATCCCAACTGGGCCAGCCTTTCCCCATAACTGAGCCCATTCCCTTTATCAGCTTAGTCGCTCTTCCCTGTACTTTCTCTATTTCATTACTGCCCCCCTTATATATTTATATATAGTGACCCCCCCCTTAACTGCCCCCCCCCCCAGTGTAACCAATCCCAACTGGGCCAGCCTTTCCCCATAACTGAGCCCATTCCCTTTATCAGCTTAGTCGCTCTTCCCTGTACTTTCTCTATTTCATTACTGCCCCCCCTTATATATTTATATATAGTGACCCCCCCTTAACTGCCCCCCCCCCCCCCCCAGTGTAACCAATCCCAACTGGGCCAGCCTTTCCCCATAACTGAGCCCATTCCCTTTATCAGCTTAGTCGCTCTTCCCTGTACTTTCTCTATTTCATTACTGCCCCCCCTTATATATTTATATATAGTGACCCCCCCCCTTAACTACCCCCCCCCCCCAGTGTAACCAATCCCAACTGGGCCAGCCTTTCCCCATAACTGAGCCCATTCCCTTTATCAGCTTAGTCGCTCTTCCCTGTACTTTCTCTATTTCATTACTGCCCCCCCTTATATATTTATATATAGTGACCCCCCCTTAACTGCCCCTTCCCCAGTGTAACCAATCCCAACTGGGCCAGCCTTTCCCCATAACTGAGCCCATTCCCTGTATCAGTTTGGGCAGTAGGAAGGGGAAAGCATTCCATAGGGGGCAGCACTGGGCCCTTCTCGTTATTACGGGAAATGAATAATAACCCCCGGGGGGGCAGCTAATTCTGAGGAATAGGGTGCGGCACAGTATAATAGGGGTTCAATACAATCAGCTGCCGGGGGAGACGGGGGTGAAAATGGGCTCAGACTTCTCAATAAATTCCTTTAATAAGTAAATATAAGAGCATTAAAGGAACAGTAACATCAAATAATGAAAGTGCTTTAACAGAAAGGCAAATAATGTCCTGTTACCCTGCAGTAATAGACTGGGGGTACAGTAGTATCAGTGGGGGTACAGTGCCCCAGCAGTGCCCCCCCAACTGGTGCCATCCCAGCAGTGCCCCCAACTGGTACCATCCCAGCAGTGCCCCCAACTGGTGCCATCCCAGCAGTGCCCCCCCAACTGGTACCATCCCAGCAGTGCCCCCCCCAACTGGTGCCATCCCAGCAGTGCCCCCCCAACTGGTACCATCCCAGCAGTGCCCCCAACTGGTACCATCCCAGCAGTGCCCCCCCAACTGGTACCATCCCAGCAGTGCCCCCCCAACTGGTGCCATCCCAGCAGTGCCCCCCCAACTGGTGCCATCCCAGCAGTGCCCCCCCAACTGGTGCCATCCCAGCAGTGCCCCCCCAACTGGTGCCATCCAGCAGTGCCCCCCCAACTGGTACCATCCCAGCAGTGCCCCCCCAACTGGTGCCATCCCAGCAGTGCCCCCCCCAACTGGTGCCATCCCAGCAGTGCCCCCAACTGGTGCCATCCCAGCAGTGCCCCCCCAACTGGTACCATCCCAGCAGTGCCCCCCCAACTGGTGCCATCCCAGCAGTGCCCCCCCAACTGGTGCCATCCCAGCAGTGCCCCCAACTGGTACCATCCCAGCAGTGCCCCCAACTGGTACCATCCCAGCAGTGCCCCCCCAACTGGTGCCATCCCAGCAGTGCCCCCAACTGGTGCCATCCCAGCAGTGCCCCCCAACTGGTACCATCCCAGCAGTGCCCCCCCCAACTGGTGCCATCCCAGCAGTGCCCCCCCAACTGGTGCCATCCCAGCAGTGCCCCCCCAACTGGTGCCATCCCAGCAGTGCCCCCCCCAACTGGTGCCATCCCAGCAGTGCCCCCCCAACTGGTACCATCCCAGCAGTGCCCCCCCAACTGGTGCCATCCCAGCAGTGCCCCCCCCAACTGGTGCCATCCCAGCAGTGCCCCCCCAACTGGTGCCATCCCAGCAGTGCCCCCCCAACTGGTGCCATCCCAGCAGTGCCCCCCCAACTGGTACCATCCCAGCAGTGCCCCCCCTTAACTGCCCCTTCCCCAGTGTAACCAATCCCAACTGGGCCAGCCTTTCCCCATAACTGAGCCCATTCCCTTTATCAGCTTAGTCGCTCTTCCCTGTACTTTCTCTATTTCATTACTGCCCCCCTTATATATTTATATATAGTGACCCCCCCTTAACTGCCCCCCCCAGTGTAACCAATCCCAACTGGGCCAGCCTTTCCCCATAACTGAGCCCATTCCCTTTATCAGCTTAGTCGCTCTTCCCTGTACTTTCTCTATTTCATTACTGCCCCCCCTTATATATTTATATATAGTGACCCCCCCTTAACTGCCCCTTCCCCAGTGTAACTAATCCCAACTGGGCCAGCCTTTCCCCATAACTGAGCCCATTCCCTGTATCAGTTTGGGCAGTAGGAAGGGGAAAGCATTCCATAGGGGGCAGCACTGGGCCCTTCTCGTTATTACGGGAAATGAATAACAACCCCCGGGGGGGCAGCTAATTCTGAGGAATAGGGTGCGGCACAGTATAATAGGGGTTCAATACAATCAGCTGCCGGGGGAGACGGAGGGAGACGGAGGGAGACGGGGGGAGACGGGGGTGAAAATGGGCTCAGACTTCTCAATAAATTCCTTTAATAAGTAAATATAAGAGCATTAAAGGAACAGTAACATCAAATAATGAAAGTGCTTTAACAGAAAGGCAAATAATGTCCTGTTACCCTGCAGTAATAGACTGGGGGTACAGTAGTATCAGTGGGGGTACAGTAGTATCAGTGGGGGTGCAGTAGTATCAGTGGGGGTGCAGTAGTATCAGTGGGGGTACAGTAGTATCAGTGGGGGTGCAGTAGTATCAGTGGGGGTACAGTAGTATCAGTGGGGGTGCAGTAGTATCAGTGGGTGTGCAGTAGTATCAGTGGGGGTACAGTAGTATCAGTGGGGGTACAGTAGTATCAGTGGGGGTGCAGTAGTATCAGTGGGGGTGCAGTAGTATCAGTGGGGGTACAGTAGTATCAGTGGGGGTGCAGTAGTATCAGTGGGGGTGCAGTAGTATCAGTGGGGGTACAGTAGTATCAGTGGGGGTACAGTAGTATCAGTGGGGGTGCAGTAGTATCAGTGGGGGTGCAGTAGTATCAGTGGGGGTACAGTAGTATCAGTGGGGGTGCAGTAGTATCAGTGGGGGGTACAGTAGTGAGACAGTGGGGGTATAGTAGTATCAGTGGGGGTATAGTAGTATCAGTGGGGGTGCAGTAGTATCAGTGGGGGTACAGTAGTATCAGTGGGATGCAGTAGTATCAGTGGGGGTGCAGTAGTATCAGTGGGGGTGCAGTAGTATCAGTGGGGATGCAGTAGTATCAGTGGGGGTAGAGTAGTATCAGTGGGGGTACAGTAGTATCAGTGGGGGTGCAGTAGTATCAGTGGGGGTGCAGTAGTATCAGTGGGGGTACAGTAGTATCAGTGGGGGTGCAGTAGTATCAGTGGGGGGTACAGTAGTGAGACAGTGGGGGTATAGTAGTATCAGTGGTGGTATAGTAGTATCAGTGGGGGTGCAGTAGTATCAGTGGGGGTACAGTAGTATCAGTGGGGATGCAGTAGTATCAGTGGGGGTGCAGTAGTATCAGTGGGGGTGCAGTAGTATCAGTGGGGATGCAGTAGTATCAGTGGGGGTACAGTAGTATCAGTGGGGGTGCAGTAGTATCAGTGGGGGTAGAGTAGTATCAGTGGGGATGCAGTAGTATCAGTGGGGGTAGAGTAGTATCAGTGGGGGTGCAGTAGTATCAGTGGGGTTACAGTAGTATCAGTGGGGGTGCAGTAGTATCAGTGGGGGTAGAGTAGTATCAGTGGGGGTGCAGTAGTATCAGTGGGGGGTACAGTAGTATCAGTGGGGGTGCAGTAGTATCAGTGGGGATGCAGTAGTATCAGTGGGGGTACAGTAGTATCAGTGGGGGTGCAGTAGTATCAGTGGGGGTGCAGTAGTATCAGTGGGGGTACAGTAGTATCAGTGGGGGTGCAGTAGTATCAGTGGGGGTGCAGTAGTATCAGTGGGGGTACAGTAGTATCAGTGGGGGTGCAGTAGTATCAGTGGGGGTACAGTAGTATCAGTGGGGGTGCAGTAGTATCAGTGGGGGGTACAGTAGTGAGACAGTGGGGGGTATAGTAGTATCAGTGGGGGTATAGTAGTATCAGTGGGGGTGCAGTAGTATCAGTGGGGGTACAGTAGTATCAGTGGGGGTACAGTAGTATCAGTGGGGGTGCAGTAGTATCAGTGGGGGTGCAGTAGTATCAGTGGGGGTGCAGTAGTATCAGTGGGGATGCAGTAGTATCAGTGGGGGTAGAGTAGTATCAGTGGGGATGCAGTAGTATCAGTGGGGATGCAGTAGTATCAGTGGGGGTATAGTAGTATCAGTGGGGGTGCAGTAGTATCAGTGGGGGTAGAGTAGTATCAGTGGGGGTGCAGTAGTATCAGTGGGGGGTACAGTAGTATCAGTGGGGGGTACAGTAGTATCAGTGGGGGTGCAGTAGTATCAGTGGGGTTACAGTAGTATCAGTGGGGGTGCAGTAGTATCAGTGGGGGTAGAGTAGTATCAGTGGGGGTGCAGTAGTATCAGTGGGGGGTACAGTAGTATCAGTGGGGGTGCAGTAGTATCAGTGGGGTTACAGTAGTATCAGTGGGGGTACAGTAGTATCAGTGGGGGTACAGTAGTATCAGTGGGGGTGCAGTAGTATCAGTGGGGGGTACAGTAGTATCAGTGGGGGTGCAGTAGTATCAGTGGGGTTACAGTAGTATCAGTGGGGGTGCAGTAGTATCAGTGGGGGTAGAGTAGTATCAGTGGGGATGCAGTAGTATCAGTGGGGGTGCAGTAGTATCAGTGGGGGAACAGTAGTATCAGTGGGGGTGCAGTAGTATCAGTGGGGGTACAGTAGTATCAGTGGGGGTACAGTAGTATCAGTGGGGGTACTGTAGTATCAGTGGGGGTACAGTAGTATCAGTGGGGGTACTGTAGTATCAGTGGGGGTACAGTAGTATCAGTGGGGGTACTGTAGTATCAGTGGGGGTACAGTAGTATCAGTGGGGTTGCAGTAGTATCAGTGGGGGAACAGTAGTATCAGTGGGGGTGCAGTAGTATCAGTGGGGGTACAGTAGTATCAGTGGGGGTGCAGTAGTATCAGTGGGGGGTACAGTAGTGAGACAGTGGGGGTATAGTAGTATCAGTGGGGGTATAGTAGTATCAGTGGGGGGTACAGTAGTATCAGTGGGGGTACAGTAGTATCAGTGGGGATGCAGTAGTATCAGTGGGGGTGCAAGTAGTATCAGTGGGGGAACAGTAGTATCAGTGGGGGTGCAGTAGTATCAGTGGGGGGTACAGTAGTATCAGTGGGGGTACAGTAGTATCAGTGGGGGAACAGTAGTATCAGTTGGGGTACTGTAGTATCAGTGGGGGTACAGTAGTATCAGTGGGGATGCAGTAGTATCAGTGGGGGTGCAGTAGTATCAGTGGGGGAACAGTAGTATCAGTGGGGATGCAGTAGTATCAGTGGGGGGTACAGTAGTATCAGTGGGGGTACTGTAGTATCAGTGGGGGTACAGTAGTATCAGTGGGGATGCAGTAGTATCAGTGGGGGTGCAGTAGTATCAGTGGGGGAACAGTAGTATCAGTGGGGATGGCAGTAGTATCAGTGGGGGGTACAGTAGTATCAGTGGGGATGCAGTAGTATCAGTGGGGGGTACAGTAGTATCAGTGGGGGTTACAGTAGTATCAGTGGGGGTACAGTAGTATCAGTGGGGGTGCAGTAGTATCAGTGGGGGTGCAGTAGTATCAGTGGGGGTAGAGTAGTATCAGTGGGGGTGCAGTAGTATCAGTGGGGGGTACAGTAGTATCAGTGGGGGTGCAGTAGTATCAGTGGGGGGTACAGTAGTATCAGTGGGGGTGCAGTAGTATCAGTGGGGTTACAGTAGTATCAGTGGGGGTGCAGTAGTATCAGTGGGGGTAGAGTAGTATCAGTGGGGATGCAGTAGTATCAGTGGGGGTGCAGTAGTATCAGTGGGGGAACAGTAGTATCAGTGGGGGTGCAGTAGTATCAGTGGGGGTACAGTAGTATCAGTGGGGGTGCAGTAGTATCAGTGGGGGGTACAGTAGTGAGACAGTGGGGGTATAGTAGTATCAGTGGGGGTATAGTAGTATCAGTGGGGGTACAGTAGTATCAGTGGGGGTACAGTAGTATCAGTGGGGATGCAGTAGTATCAGTGGGGGTGCAGTAGTATCAGTGGGGGAACAGTAGTATCAGTGGGGGAACAGTAGTATCAGTGGGGGTACAGTAGTATCAGTGGGGGTGCAGTAGTATCAGTGGGGGTGCAGTAGTATCAGTGGGGGTACAGTAGTATCAGTGGGGGTACAGTAGTATCAGTGGGGGTGCAGTAGTATCAGTGGGGGTGCAGTAGTATCAGTGGGGGGTACAGTAGTATCAGTGGGGGTACAGTAGTATCAGTGGGGGTACAGTAGTATCAGTGGGGGAACAGTAGTATCAGTGGGGGTACTGTAGTATCAGTGGGGGTACAGTAGTATCAGTGGGGATGCAGTAGTATCAGTGGGGGTGCAGTAGTATCAGTGGGGGTGCAGTAGTATCAGTGGGGGTGCAGTAGTATCAGTGGGGGGTACAGTAGTATCAGTGGGGGTACAGTAGTATCAGTGGGGTACAGTAGTATCAGTGGGGGAACAGTAGTATCAGTGGGGTACTGTAGTATCAGTGGGGGTACAGTAGTATCAGTGGGGATGCAGTAGTATCAGTGGGGGTGCAGTAGTATCAGTGGGGGAGCAGTAGTATCAGTGGGGGTACAGTAGTATCAGTGGGGGTACAGTAGTATCAGTGGGGGTTACAGTAGTATCAGTGGGGGTACAGTAGTATCAGTGGGGGTACAGTAGTATCAGTGGGGGGTACAGTAGTATCAGTGGGATGCAGTAGTATCAGTGGGGGTGCAGTAGTATCAGTGGGGATGCAGTAGTATCAGTGGGGGTGCAGTAGTATCAGTGGGGATGCAGTAGTATCAGTGGGGGTTACAGTAGTATCAGTGGGGGTACAGTAGTATCAGTGGGGGTGCAGTAGTATCAGTGGGGATGCAGTAGTATCAGTGGGGGTGCAGTAGTATCAGTGGGGATGCAGTAGTATCAGTGGGGGTGCAGTAGTATCAGTGGGGGGTACAGTAGTATCAGTGGGGGTACAGTAGTATCAGTGGGGGGTACAGTAGTATCAGTGGGGGTACAGTAGTATCAGTGGGGATGCAGTAGTATCAGTGGGGGTTACAGTAGTATCAGTGGGGGTACAGTAGTATCAGTGGGGGTACAGTAGTATCAGTGGGGGTGCAGTAGTATCAGTGGGGGTGCAGTATTATCAGTGGGGGTGCAGTAGTATCAGTGGGGGTGCAGTAGTATCAGTGGGGTTGCAGTAGTATCAGTGGGGGTGCAGTAGTATCAGTGGGGGAGCAGTAGTATCAGTGGGGGTGCAGTAGTATCAGTGGGGGTGCAGTAGTATCAGTGGGGTTGCAGTAGTATCAGTGGGGTTGCAGTAGTATCAGTGGGGGAGCAGTAGTATCAGTGGGGGTGCAGTAGTATCAGTGGGGGTGCAGTAGTATCAGTGGGGGTGCAGTAGTATCAGTGGGGGTGCAGTAGTGAGACAGTGGGGGTACAGTAGTATCAGTGGGGGTGCAGTAGTATCAGTGGGGGTACAGTAGTATCAGTGGGGGTGCAGTAGTATCAGTGGGGGTACAGTAGTATCAGTGGGGGTGCAGTAGTCAGACAGTGGGGGTACAGTAGTATCAGTTGGGGTACAGTAGTATCAGTGGGGGTACAGTAGTATCAGTGGGGGTGCAGTAGTCAGACAGTGGGGGTACAGTAGTATCAGTGGGGTGCAGTAGTGAGACAGTGGGGGTACAGTAGTATCAGTGGGGGTGCAGTAGTTAGACAGTTGGGGTGCAGTAGTAGACCTGTGGGGGGCTATACACCTGCGGGGGGGCTATACACCTGCGGGGGGGCTATACACCTGCGGGGGGGCTATACACCTGCGGGGGGGCTATACACCTGCGGGGGGGGGGTATACACCTGCGGGGGGGGGGTATACACCTGCGGGGGGGGGCTATACACCTGCGGGGGGCTATACACCTGCGGGGGGGGGGGGCTATACACCTGCGGGGGGGGCTATACACCTGCGGGGGGGGGGCTATACACCTGCGGGGGGGGCTATACATTTCATATGGTACAA
This sequence comes from Xenopus tropicalis, assembly GCF_000004195.4. Lineage (NCBI taxonomy): Eukaryota > Metazoa > Chordata > Amphibia > Anura > Pipidae > Xenopus > Xenopus tropicalis. Next base: position 153,564,655 of record NC_030682.2, on the reverse strand, counting down.
GATACAGATTTTCTCCTGGAGATTCTGATCCTGATGGGGAAGCGGCGCCGGCGCCGGGCAGGATCCAACTTGTCTAATGAATTCTGTGCAGGTCCATCAGCTCCTTCTATTGAAACTCTGGTGCTTCCATGGCAACAAACCCCGTTGTGCCCACGCCCACTCACTGGCCCAAATATCCACCCCCCAACTGAATCCCCTCCCTGATTGGTCAGAATTACTGGAACCTGAGCCCTCAGTATAAGCCATTGATACAATGATATTACACAGAGCTCGACTTCCCCTTTAACCCCCCCCCCCCCCCCCCCCCGGTTGGTCTCTTTACTTCCAACCTGCACAAGCTTTGCTGACTCAGAACATTCTGTGGAAGGGGCGGCGGCCCATTTATATTCGTGAGAAGAGGCTTTAATTGAGATTATAATGAGGCTAATGAGGGGCCGGCAATGCGACGCCGGGGGGGCTAGCGATTCGTTAGCCCCTCGGGGCGGGGGGCTCGTAATTCCCACAGTTGTTATTCTATTTGCCCAGAGGAACCTGCTCACCTGTCCCTGGAGAGATAGCGGGGGGGCTCTTGTGTCACATGATCCTCCTAATGCAGTGCCCTTGCTGAACTACAACTGCCTCCAACATACAGGGGAAAGGCGGCTGGGGCAGTTCTGTTGGATTCATCAAATCCCTAGTAAATCTGCTCATAACAATAAGGCAGAACTGTCTACAAGGGGGACAGATGGCCAACATAGAGACAGAAGGGCAAGATGGAGACAGAAGGGCAAGATGGGGACAGTAGGGCAAGATGGAGACAGTAGGGCAAGATGGGGACAGTAGGACAAGATGGGGACAGTAGGGCAAGATGGAGACAGTAGGGCAAGATGGAGACAGAAGGGCAAGATGGGGACAGTAGGACAAGATGGAGACAGTAGGACAAGATGGGGACAGTAGGACAAGATGGAGACAGTAGGGCAAGATGGGGACAGTAGGGCAAGATGGAGACAGTAGGACAAGATGGAGACAGTAGGGCAAGATGGGGACAGTAGGACAAGATGGGGACAGTAGGACAAGATGGAGACAGTAGGGCAAGATGGGGACAGTAGGGCAAGATGGAGACAGTAGGGCAAGATGGAGACAGTAGGGCAAGATGGAGACAGTAGGGCAAGATGGGGACAGTAGGACAAGATGGGGACAGTAGGGCAAGATGGAGACAGTAGGGCAAGATGGAGACAGTAGGACAAGATGGAGACAGTAGGGCAAGATGGGGACAGTAGGGCAAGATGGGGACAGTAGGACAAGATGGAGACAGTAGGACAAGATGGAGACAGTAGGGCAAGATGGGGACAGTAGGGCAAGATGGGGACAGTAGGGCAAGATGGAGACAGTAGGGCAAGATGGAGACAGTAGGGCAAGATGGAGACAGTAGGGCAAGATGGAGACAGTAGGACAAGATGGAGACAGTAGGGCAAGATGGGGACAGTAGGGCAAGATGGGGACAGTAGGGCAAGATGGAGACAGTAGGGCAAGATGGAGACAGTAGGGCAAGATGGAGACAGTAGGGCAAGATGGGGACAGTAGGGCAAGATGGGGACAGTAGGGCAAGATGGAGACAGTAGGGCAAGATGGGGACAGTAGGGCAAGATGGGGACAGTAGGGCAAGATGGAGACAGTAGGGCAAGATGGGGACAGTAGGGCAAGATGGAGACAGTAGGGCAAGATGGAGACAGTAGGGCAAGATGGAGACAGTAGGGCAAGATGGGGACAGTAGGGCAAGATGGAGACAGTAGGGCAAGATGGAGACAGTAGGGCAAGATGGGGACAGTAGGGCAAGATGGGGACAGTAGGACAAGATGGAGACAGTAGGGCAAGATGGAGACAGTAGGGCAAGATGGAGACAGTAGGGCAAGATGGGGACAGTAGGGCAAGATGGAGACAGTAGGGCAAGATGGAGACAGTAGGGCAAGATGGAGAAAGTAGGGCAAGATGGGGACAGTAGGGCAAGATGGGGACAGTAGGGGCAAGATGGGGACAGTAGGGCAAGATGGAGACAGTAGGGCAAGATGGAGACAGTAGGGGCAAGATGGAGAAAGTAGGGCAAGATGGGGACAGTAGGGCAAGATGGAGACAGTAGGGCAAGATGGAGACAGTAGGGCAAGATGGAGAAAGTAGGGCAAGATGGAGACAGTAGGGCAAGATGGGGACAGTAGGGCAAGATGGAGACAGTAGGGCAAGATGGGGACAGTAGGGCAAGATGGAGACAGTAGGGCAAGATGGAGACAGTAGGGCAAGATGGAGACAGTAGGGCAAGATGGGGACAGTAGGGCAAGATGGGGACAGTAGGACAAGATGGAGAAAGTAGGGCAAGATGGAGACAGTAGGGCAAGATGGGGACAGTAGGGCAAGATGGGGACAGTAGGGCAAGATGGGGACAGTAGGGCAAGATGGGGACAGTAGGGCAAGATGGAGACAGTAGGGCAAGATGGGGACAGTAGGACAAGATGGGGACAGTAGGGCAAGATGGGGACAGTAGGACAAGATGGAGACAGTAGGGCAAGATGGAGACAGTAGGGGCAAGATGGGGACAGTAGGACAAGATGGGGACAGTAGGGCAAGATGGGGACAGTAGGACAAGATGGAGACAGTAGGACAAGATGGAGACAGTAGGGCAAGATGGGGACAGTAGGACAAGATGGAGACAGTAGGGCAAGATGGGGACAGTAGGACAAGATGGGGACAGTAGGGCAAGATGGGGACAGTAGGACAAGATGGGGACAGTAGGGCAAGATGGGACAGTAGGACAAGATGGAGACAGTAGGCAAGATGGAGACAGTAGGGCAAGATGGGGACAGTAGGGCAAGATGGGGACAGGTAGGGCAAGATGGGGACAGTAGGGCAAGATGGGGACAGTAGGACAAGATGGGGGACAGTAGGGCAAGATGGGGACAGTAGGACAAGATGGGGGACAGTAGGACAAGATGGGGACAGTAGGGCAAGATGGGGACAGTAGGGCAAGATGGAGACAGTAGGGCAAGATGGGGACAGTAGGGCAAGATGGGGACAGTAGGACAAGATGGGGACAGTAGGGCAAGATGGGGACAGTAGGGCAAGATGGGGACAGTAGGGCAAGATGGAGACAGTAGGGCAAGATGGGGACAGTAGGGCAAGATGGGGATAGTAGGGCAAGATGGAGACAGTAGGGCAAGATGGGGACAGTAGGGCAAGATGGGGACAGTAGGGCAAGATGGGGACAGTAGGACAAGATGGAGACAGTAGGGCAAGATGGGAGACAGTAGGGCAAGATGGAGACAGTAGGACAAGATGGGGACAGTAGGGCAAGATGGAGACAGTAGGGCAAGATGGAGACAGGACAAGATGGAGACAGTAGGGCAAGATGGAGACAGTAGGGCAAGATGGAAACAGTAGGACAAGATGGAGACAGTAGGGCAAGATGGAGACAGTAGGGCAAGATGGAGACAGTAGGACAAGATGGGGACAGTAGGGCAAGATGGAGACAGTAGGGCAAGATGGAGACAGGACAAGATGGAGACAGTAGGGCAAGATGGGGACAGTAGGACAAGATGGAGACAGTAGGGCAAGATGGGGACAGTAGGACAAGATGGAGACAGTAGGGCAAGATGGAGACAGTAGGGCAAGATGGGGACAGTAGGACAAGATGGAGACAGTAGGGCAAGATGGGGACAGTAGGACAAGATGGAGACAGTAGGGCAAGATGGAGACAGTAGGACAAGATGGAGACAGTAGGGCAAGATGGGGACAGTAGGGCAAGATGGAGACAGTAGGGCAAGATGGAGACAGTAGGGCAAGATGGAGACAGTAGGGCAAGATGGAGACAGTAGGACAAGATGGAGACAGTAGGGTAAGATGGGGACAGTAGGACAAGATGGGGACAGTAGGACAAGATGGGGACAGTAGGGCAAGATGGGGACAGTAGGACAAGATGGGGACAGTAGGACAAGATGGGGACAGTAGGGCAAGATGGGGACAGTAGGACAAGATGGAGACAGTAGGACAAGATGGAGACAGTAGGACAAGATGGAGACAGTAGGGCAAGATGGAGACAGTAGGGCAAGATGGGGACAGTAGGACAAGATGGGGACAGTAGGGCAAGATGGAGACAGTAGGACAAGATGGAGACAGTAGGACAAGATGGAGACAGTAGGACAAGATGGAGACAGTAGGACAAGATGGAGACAGTAGGACAAGATGGGGACAGTAGGACAAGATGGAGACAGTAGGACAAGATGGGGACAGTAGGACAAGATGAGGAAAATATCATTTTTATCCAATTTATAGCCCTTTCGTCACTCATGAGGCTTCACACTAAATCCGGTGTTTGGATGACGCACAATAAATCAGACCTATTTACGCAGCTTTTTACATCGTTTTTTTCGTTGAATTTCGTTTTACTCATAATAAATAAGCCCCATAATGAGATGCTTTAGTAATGGGGACAGGGAGGCAAATGCCCCGGGGCAGCAGGGAAAGGGGCTATTCCTGCAGTCGGTGGGAGTTCATAGCAAGGAGAGGATGAAAGAGTTAATGGTGGCTAATCCCACAGGCATGTAGGGAATGGCAGGGGGAGCGGTGCCGCCAATGTGCCCGGGTGGGGCTGACACGGAGGTGACAAATGCCAGGGGCGGGGGCACGCAGTGTGAGCGGCGGCACCGAGTAGCGGCCATTGTGTCTCCCTCGGCCCCCTGTGCCCAAATATACGGGGGGGGGGCATGTATGTGAGTTACAAGGGTTAATGTTGCCTTTATACTCAGAGATGCCCCACTGACTCTCCTGCCCTTACTCTCACACAGCTCTGAGGGGTAAATCCCCTGATGCCCCCCGGATGGGTAACAATAACGGAAACACCAAACTATATGGCACTGACACCTGATAGGCCCATAGCCCTCGACTGCCCGCCCCACCCATTCTGTCTATAGGGGCACTGAGGGTATTATCCTTTGGGGTATTTACTTGTGGGGCATCTGGGAACAACGTTTGGCTGCAACTGGACCCCAATAATATTGGCTTTATGCTCATTTTTAGGCTGAACACCCAGTAAAGGAAATGACAGACCCCCCGTAGCCCCCCATTGGGCAGAACGATATACAGAGTCTGTTCCAGGCAGAATTGCTAAGGATCTTGTTCCCTCCTCAGCGGCAGGAATGGGAAAGCTACAATTAGTAATAACGCTAATTACGGGATAAAGGGAACCGCCCACTGAGCCCCCCCAGCATCAACCCGCGCTCTGCCTGTACCGCAACCTAATGCGCCCCAATCGGATCAGGGAGGGAACGTCCCTATGGTATCTCTCTGTACAGGCTATGGGCAAACTTAAGGGGCTGTTCCTGCTGAATTGTGCTTAGTGCAGGGGAATCCCTATGTGCCATAGTTTTATGGTATCTCTCTGTACAGGCTATGGGCAAACTTAGGGGGCTGTTCCTGCTGAATTGTGCTTAGTACAGGGGAATCCCTATGTGCCATAGTTTTATGGTATCTCTCTGTACAGGCTATGGGCAAACTTAGGGGGCTGTTCCTGCTGAATTGTGCTTAGTACAGGGGAATCCCTATGTGCCATAGTTTTATGGTATCTCTCTGTACAGGCTATGGGCAAACTTAGGGGGCTGTTCCTGCTGAATTGTGCTTAGTACAGGGGAATCCCTATGTGCCATAGTTTTATGGAATCTCTCTGTACAGGCTATGAGCAAACTTAGGGGGCTGTTCCTGCTGAATTGTGCTTAGTACAGGGGGAATGGCAAAATTCATCCAGGTCAGGGGGGCTCTATGGGGGAACTGGGAAAACTGTTGTGGGCGGGGCCTGAACCTCAAATGACTCCATTTCTCACACCGTTATCTACACTTTTACCCTAAGGGCTTCCATACCTGAAACTCTGCCCTGTTTTATTTATAGGGGCGCAATAACCCCAAATTCATCCCAACATTTGATTCTCATGTATTTTCCCAAACTATTTGCACATTGTCTCCCCCCCCATCTACTCCGATTCCCTGAGCCCAGACGTGAGGCTGGACTGGATGGACAACTCCCTGCAGCCCTACCTGCTGGGCTCTGCATGATTCTCTAGATAAGGGGCAGAAGAATCAGACAGACAATGTATTGTTGGGGGGGCTAATTATAGGCTGCACTGGTTTAAATAGTAGTTACAGGTAATTGCCCCCAGGCCAGTGTTACCCAGTAATGTGCAGAAACTGGATCCCCCCCGCTGCAGAGAGTGAGAATCAGAGAGGATTTGCTTGGTATAGGGGGTGCCAGGGCTGCCATCTGGGGGTACAGCAGTCAGGGGCCCCATGGGGGGCAGGAGATGGGCAGAGCTTGTGCAGACTGGGCAGGGTTTGGCCATAACTGGGGGTGGGCCAGGGTATAACTGTGTGTGCTAGGGGCATGTTTCCTTCATTGGAGACCCATTTTACTTGTTGGCAGGTTGGCAAGTGACCAGTGGGCCAACAATTTGGGCACCCTGGGTAAGGACCCTACAAACCTAGTAGTAAGGGACCCCAGAATTGCCGATGGCTGCCCTGTGGAGTCAGATCCAATCCAGTTTCAGGATACACTGGACAACCATCATACACTTTGTGATCCCCCTTGTGCATGTGGGTGGGGGGGTGTTTGGGGCAGAAGCCAACCTGGTAGGGAAGCCCAATGGTTGCCCCCTGCTGCCCGGGGGGTCTGTAGCAGAAAATCCTGTGCAACCAGAGTGACCGGTCTACAGACCCCATCCAATCACATACAACCGTAGCTTTAATTTCCCAGTGTGTGTAGCTGTGTGAGTGTGCAAGTGTGTATGAGTGTGTAAGTGTGAGTGTGTGTGAGTGTAAGTGTGAGTGTGTGTGAGTGTAAGTGTGAGAGTGTTTAAAGTGGGCGTGTAAGTGTGAGTGTGTGTAAGTGTGAGTGTGTAAGTGTGAGTGTAAGTGTGAGAGTGTGATTGTGTGAGTGTGTAAGTGTGAGTGTATAAGTGTGAGTGTGTAAGTGTGTGAGTGTGTAAGGGCGAGTGTGTAAGTGTGTGTGAGTGTGTAAGTGTGTTAGTGTGAGTGTGTAATGTGAGTGTGTGTAAGTGTGAGTGTGTAAGTGTGTGAGCGTATAAGTGTGTGTGAGTGTTTAAGTGTGAGTGTGTGTAAGTGTGAGTGTGTAAGTGTGTGAGTGTGTAAGTGTGAGTGTGTAAGTGTGAGTGTGTGTAAGTGTGAGTGTGTAAGTGTGTGAGTGTGTAAGTGTGAGTGTGTAAGTGTGAGTGTGTTAAGTGTGTGAGTGTGTAAGTGTGTGAGTGTGTAAGTGTGAGTGTGTAAGTGTGTGAGTGTGTAAGTGTGAGTGTGTAAGTGTGTGAGTGTGTAAGTGTGAGTGTGTAAGTGTGTGAGTGTGTAAGTGTGAGTGTGTAAGTGTGAGTGTGTTAAGTGTGTGAGTGTGTAAGTGTGTGAGTGTGTAAGTGTGAGTGTGTAAGTGTGTGAGTGTGTAAGTGTGAGTGTGTAAGTGTGAGTGTGTAAGTGTGTGAGTGTGTAAGTGTGAGTGTGTAAGTGTGAGTGTGTGTAAGTGTGTGAGTGTGTAAGTGTGTGAGTGTGTAAGTGTGAGTGTGTAAGTGTGTGAGTGTGTAAGTGTGAGTGTGTAAGTGTGAGTGTGTGTAAGTGTGTGAGTGTGTAAGTGTGTGAGTGTGTAAGTGTGAGTGTGTAAGTGTGTGAGTGTGTAAGTGTGAGTGTGTAAGTGTGAGTGTGTAAGTGTGAGTGTGTAAGTGTGTGAGTGTGTAAGTGTGAGTGTGTAAGTGTGAGTGTGTGTAAGTGTGTGAGTGTGTAAGTGTGTAAGTGACACAGCTGCCCAGGTATATGAGGCACTTGGTACAATGTAGCTCAGTGCTTAGGAATTCGAGCAATGAATTATTTGGAACTCCGCCCCCTGCCCCGCCCCCCCCAACCCAATCAGGTTCTGCCACTAAAGTTCCAGTCACAACAGCCGCGGGATTAACCTGTCAGTCACTGACACAAACACCACAGGCTCCTGTGTGGGTGACAGAGGGCGTGGCCTCACTATTTGCGGATGTTTGGGTGCAATAGACCTGTAGCCAATCAGAGCATTAGCACACTCACAGGTCTGTACAACTATTAGCCACACTGTGCCTGGCGGGGGAGGGTAGCAGAACTGGGGTCGTTGGTTGGGGGAGGGACACAGAAGGGGGCGTACGTGTTGGGCAGCGAGAGACAAACTGCCCTGAAAGAATTGCGCCTAAGCGGGCAATTATTTATTCTACCTGATATTGCCCCAGTCCTGTATCTCTCCAACTGGCAGGAACCACGGGGGCACAATGGGGCAAATCTGTACCAGCAGAACTGTGCCAACGACTGTTTGTGTAAGTGAGGGGCACGATGGTACCCCCAGATCTCTGACCCATAACTCTGATCTCTTACTCTGACCCATAACTCCGATCTCTTACTCTGACCCATAACTCCCATCTCTTACTCTGACCCATAACTCTGATCTCTTACTCTGACCCATAACTCTGATCTCTTACTCTGATCCATAACTCCGATCTCTTACTCTGACCCATAACTCCGATCTCTTACTCTGACCCATAACTCCGATCTCTTACTCTGACCCATAACTCCGATCTCTTACTCTGACCCATAACTCTGATCTCTTACTCTGACCCATAACTCCGATCTCTTACTCTGACCCATAACTCCGATCTCTTACTCTGACCCATAACTCCGATCTCTTACTCTGACCCATAACTCCGATCTCTTACTCTGACCCATAACTCTGATCTCTTACTCTGACCCATAACTCCGATCTCTTACTCTGACCCATAACTCTGATCTCTTACTCTGATCCATAACTCTGATCTCTTACTCTGACCCATAACTCCGATCTCTTACTCTGATCCATAACTCTGATCTCTTACTCTGACCCATAACTCTGATCTCTTACTCTGACCCATAACTCTGATCTCTTACTCTGACCCATAACTCTGATCTCTTACTCTGACCCATAACTCCGATCTCTTACTCTGATCCATAACTCTGATCTCTTACTCTGACCCATAACTCCGATCTCTTACTCTGATCCATAACTCTGATCTCTTACTCTGACCCATAACTCTGATCTCTTACTCTGATCCATAACTCTGATCTCTTACTCTGATCCATAACTCCGATCTCTTACTCTGATCCATAACTCCGATCTCTTACTCTGACCCATAACTCCGATCTCTTACTCTGACCCATAACTCTGATCTCTTACTCTGACCCATAACTCCGATCTCTTACTCTGACCCATAACTCTGATCTCTTACTCTGACCCATAACTCCGATCTCTTACTCTGACCCATAACTCCGATCTCTTACTCTGACCCATAACTCTGATCTCTTACTCTGACCCATAACTCTGATCTCTTACTCTGACCCATAACTCCGATCTCTTACTCTGACCCATAACTCTGATCTCTTACTCTGACCCATAACTCTGATCTCTTACTCTGACCCATAACTCCGATCTCTTACTCTGACCCATAACTCCGATCTCTTACTCTGACCCATAACTCTGATCTCTTACTCTGACCCATAACTCTGATCTCTTACTCTGACCCATAACTCCGATCTCTTACTCTGACCCATAACTCTGATCTCTTACTCTGACCCATAACTCTGATCTCTTACTCTGACCCATAACTCCGATCTCTTACTCTGACCCATAACTCCGATCTCTTACTCTGACCCATAACTCCGATCTCTTACTCTGACCCATAACTCCGATCTCTTACTCTGACCCATAACTCTGATCTCTTACTCTGACCCATAACTCCGATCTCTTACTCTGATCCATAACTCTGATCTCTTACTCTGACCCATAACTCTGATCTCTTACTCTGATCCATAACTCTGATCTCTTACTCTGATCCATAACTCTGATCTCTTACTCTGACCCATAACTCTGATCTCTTACTCTGATCCATAACTCCGATCTCTTACTCTGACCCATAACTCCGATCTCTTACTCTGACCCATAACTCTGATCTCTTACTCTGACCCATAACTCCGATCTCTTACTCTGACCCATAACTCCCATCTCTTACTCTGACCCATAACTCCGATCTCTTACTCTGATCCATAACTCCGATCTCTTACTCTGACCCATAACTCCGATCTCTTACTCTGATCCATAACTCCGATCTCTTACTCTGATCCAAAACTCCGATCTCTTACTCTGATCCATAACTCCGATCTCTTACTCTGACCCATAACTCCGATCTCTTACTCTGACCCATAACTCCGATCTCTTACTCTGATCCATAACTCCGATCTCTTACTCTGACCCATAACTCTGATCTCTTACTCTGACCCATAACTCTGATCTCTTACTCTGATCCATAACTCTGATCTCTTACTCTGATCCATAACTCTGATCTCTTACTCTGATCCATAACTCCGATCTCTTACTCTGACCCATAACTCTGATCTCTTACTCTGATCCATAACTCCGATCTCTTACTCTGACCCATAACTCTGATCTCTTACTCTGATCCATAACTCTGATCTCTTACTCTGATCCATAACTCTGATCTCTTACTCTGATCCATAACTCCGATCTCTTACTCTGACCCATAACTCTGATCTCTTACTCTGATCCATAACTCCGATCTCTTACTCTGACCCATAACTCTGATCTCTTACTCTGACCCATAACTCTGATCTCTTACTCTGATCCATAACTCCGATCTCTTACTCTGATCCATAACTCCGATCTCTTACTCTGACCCATAACTCCGATCTCTTACTCTGATCCATAACTCCGATCTCTTACTCTGACCCATAACTCTGATCTCTTACTCTGACCCATAACTCTGATCTCTTACTCTGATCCATAACTCTGATCTCTTACTCTGATCCATAACTCTGATCTCTTACTCTGATCCATAACTCCGATCTCTTACTCTGACCCATAACTCCGATCTCTTACTCTGACCCATAACTCTGATCTCTTACTCTGATCCATAACTCTGATCTCTTACTCTGATCCATAACTCTGATCTCTTACTCTGACCCATAACTCCGATCTCTTACTCTGACCCATAACTCCGATCTCTTACTCTGACCCATAACTCCGATCTCTTACTCTGACCCATAACTCTGATCTCTTACTCTGACCCATAACTCTGATCTCTTACTCTGACCCATAACGCTGATCTCTTACTCTGACCCATAACTCCGATCTCTTACTCTGACCCATAACTCCGATCTCTTACTCTGACCCATAACTCTGATCTCTTACTCTGACCCATAACTCCGATCTCTTACTCTGACCCATAACTCCGATCTCTTACTCTGACCCATAACTCCGATCTCTTACTCTGATCCATAACTCTGATCTCTTACTCTGATCCATAACTCCGATCTCTTACTCTGATCCATAACTCTGATCTCTTACTCTGACCCATAACTCCGATCTCTTACTCTGACCCATAACTCCGATCTCTTACTCTGACCCATAACTCTGATCTCTTACTCTGACCCATAACTCTGATCTCTTACTCTGACCCATAACTCTGATCTCTTACTCTGACCCATAACACTGATCTCTTACTCTGAACCATAACTCCGATCTCTTACTCTGACCCATAACTCCGATCTCTTACTCTGACCCATAACTCCGATCTCTTACTCTGACCCATAACTCTGATCTCTTACTCTGACCCATAACTCTGATCTCTTACTCTGACCCATAACTCCGATCTCTTACTCTGACCCATAACTCCGATCTCTTACTCTGACCCATAACTCTGATCTCTTACTCTGACCCATAACTCTGATCTCTTACTCTGACCCATAACTCCGATCTCTTACTCTGATCCATAACTCCGATCTCTTACTCTGACCCATAACTCCGATCTCTTACTCTGACCCATAACTCTGATCTCTTACTCTGATCCATAACTCTGATCTCTTACTCTGACCCATAACTCCGATCTCTTACTCTGATCCATAACTCCGATCTCTTACTCTGACCCATAACTCCCATCTCTTACTCTGATCCATAACTCCGATCTCTTACTCTGACCCATAACTCCCATCTCTTACTCTGATCCATAACTCCGATCTCTTACTGTGACCCATAACTCTGATCTCTTACTCTGACCCATAACTCTGATCTCTTACTCTGATCCATAACTCCGATCTCTTACTCTGACCCATAACTCCCATCTCTTACTCTGATCCATAACTCCGATCTCTTACTCTGACCCATAACTCCCATCTCTTACTCTGATCCATAACTCCGATCTCTTACTGTGACCCATAACTCCCATCTCTTACTCTGATCCATAACTCCGATCTCTTACTCTGACCCATAACTCCGATCTCTTACTCTGATCCATAACTCTGATCTCTTACTCTGACCCATAACTCCGATCTCTTACTCTGACCCATAACTCCGATCTCTTACTCTGACCCATAACTCCGATCTCTTACTCTGATCCATAACTCTCTTACTCTTACTCTGACCCATAACTCCGATCTCTTACTCTGACCCATAACTCCGATCTCTTACTCTGACCCATAACTCCGATCTCTTACTCTGACCCATAACTCCGATCTCTTACTCTGATCCATAACTCTCTTACTCTTACTCTGACCCATAACTCCGATCTCTTACTCTGACCCATAACTCCGATCTCTTACTCTGACCCATAACTCCGATCTCTTACTCTGACCCATAACTCCCATCTCTTACTCTGACCCATAACTCCAATCTCTTACTCTGATCCATAACTCCGATCTCTTACTCTGACCCATAACTCCGATCTCTTACTCTGATCCATAACTCCGATCTCTTACTGTGACCCATAACTCCCATCTCTTACTCTGATCCATAACTCCGATCTCTTACTCTGACCCATAACTCCGATCTCTTACTCTGATCCATAACTCTGATCTCTTACTCTGACCCATAACTCCGATCTCTTACTCTGACCCATAACTCCGATCTCTTACTCTGACCCATAACTCCGATCTCTTACTCTGATCCATAACTCTCTTACTCTTACTCTGACCCATAACTCCGATCTCTTACTCTGACCCATAACTCCGATCTCTTACTCTGACCCATAACTCCGATCTCTTACTCTGACCCATAACTCCGATCTCTTACTCTGATCCATAACTCTCTTACTCTTACTCTGACCCATAACTCCGATCTCTTACTCTGACCCATAACTCCGATCTCTTACTCTGACCCATAACTCCGATCTCTTACTCTGACCCATAACTCCCATCTCTTACTCTGACCCATAACTCCAATCTCTTACTCTGATCCATAACTCCGATCTCTTACTCTGACCCATAACTCCAATCTCTTACTCTGATCCATAACTCCGATCTCTTACTCTGACCCATAACTCCAATCTCTTACTCTGATCCATAACTCCGATCTCTTACTCTGACCCATAACTCCGATCTCTTACTCTGACCCATAACTCTGATCTCTTACTCTGACCCATAACTCCGATCTCTTACTCTGACCCATAACTCCGATCTCTTACTCTGACCCATAACTCTGATCTCTTACTCTGACTCATAACTCCGATCTCTTACTCTGACCCATAACTCCGATCTCTTACTCTGACCCATAACTCCCATCTCTTACTCTGACCCATAACTCCGATCTCTTACTCTGATCCATAACTCCGATCTCTTACTCTGACCCATAACTCCGATCTCTTACTCTGACCCATAACTCCGATCTCTTACTCTGACCCATAACTCTGATCTCTTACTCTGACCCATAACTCTGATCTCTTACTCTGACCCATAACTCCGATCTCTTACTCTGACCCATAACTCCGATCTCTTACTCTGACCCATAACTCCGATCTCTTACTCTGACCCATAACTCTGATCTCTTACTCTGACCCATAACTCCGATCTCTTACTCTGACCCATAACTCTGATCTCTTACTCTGACCCATAACTCTGATCTCTTACTCTGACCCATAACTCTGATCTCTTACTCTGACCCATAACTCTGATCTCTTACTCTGACCCATAACTCCGATCTCTTACTCTGACCCATAACTCCGATCTCTTACTCTGATCCATAACTCTGATCTCTTCTTCTGACCCATAACTCCGATCTCTTACTCTGACCCATAACTCCGATCTCTTACTCTGATGCATAACTCTCTTACTCTTACTCTGACCCATAACTCCGATCTCTTACTCTGACCCATAACTCCGATCTCTTACTCTGATCCATAACTCTGATCTCTTACTCTGATCCATAACTCTGATCCATAACTCCGATATCTTACTCTGATCTCTTACTCTGATCCATAACTCTGATCTCTTACTCTGATCCATAACTCTGATCTCTTACTCTGATCCATTACTCCGATCTCTTACTCTGATCCATAACTCTGATCTCTTACTCTGATCCATAACTCTGATCTCTTACTCTGACCCATAACTCTGATCTCTTACTCTGATCCATAACTCTGATCTCTTACTCTGATCCATTACTCCGATCTCTTACTCTGATCCATAACTCTGATCTCTTACTCTGATCCATAACTCTGATCCATAACTCCGATATCTTACTCTGATCCATAAATCTGATCTCTTACTCTGATCCATAACTCTGATCTCTTACTCTGATCCATAACTCTGATCTCTTACTCTGACCCATAACTCTGATCTCTTACTCTGATCCATAACTCTGATCTCTTACTCTGATCCATAACTCCGATCTCTTACTCTGATCCATAACTCTGATCTCTTACTCTGATCCATAACTCTGATCTCTTACTCTGATCCATAACTCTGATCCATAACTCCGATATCTTACTCTGATCTCTTACTCTGATCCATAACTCTGATCTCTTACTCTGATCCATAACTCTGATCTCTTACTCTGATCCATTACTCCGATCTCTTACTCTGATCCATAACTGTGATCTCTTACTCTGATCCATAACTCTGATCTCTTACTCTGACCCATAACTCTGATCTCTTACTCTGATCCATAACTCTGATCTCTTACTCTGATCCATTACTCCGATCTCTTACTCTGATCCATAACTCTGATCTCTTACTCTGATCCATAACTCTGATCCATAACTCCGATATCTTACTCTGATCCATAAATCTGATCTCTTACTCTGATCCATAACTCTGATCTCTTACTCTGATCTCTTACTCTGATCCATAACTCTGATCTCTTACTCTGATCCATAACTCTGATCTCTTTCTCTGATCCATAACTCTGATCTCTTACTCTGATCCATAACTCTGATCTCTTACTCTGATCTCTTACTCTGATCCATAACTCTGATCTCTTACTCTGATCTCTTACTCTGATCCATAACTCTGATCTCTTACTCTGATCCATAACTCTGATCTCTTTCTCTGATCCATAACTCTGATCTCTTACTCTGACCCATAACTCTGATCTCTTTCTCTGATCCATAACTCTGATCTCTTTCTCTGATCCATAACTCCGATCTCTTACTCTGATCGATAACTCTGATCTCTTTTTCTGATCTATAACTCCGATCTCTTACTCTGATCCATAACTCTGATCTCTTACTCTGATCCATAACTCTGATCCATAACTCCGATATCTTACTCTGATCCATAAATCTGATCTATTACTCTGATCTCTTACTCTGATCCATAACTCTGATCTCTTACTCTGATCTCTTACTCTGATCCATAACTCTGATCTCTTACTCTGATCCATAACTCTGATCTCTTTCTCTGATCCATAACTCTGATCTCTTACTCTGATCCATAACTCTGATCTCTTTCTCTGATCCATAACTCTGATCTCTTTCTCTGATCCATAACTCCGATCTCTTACTCTGATCGATAACTCTGATCTCTTTTTCTGATCTATAACTCCGATCTCTTACTCTGATCCATAACTCCAATCTCTTACTCTGATCCATAACTCCGATGTCTTTCTCTGATCCATACCTGTGATCTCTTACTCTGATCCATAACTCTGATCTCTTACTCTGATCCATAACTCTGATCTCTTACTCTGATCCATAACTCTGATCTCTTACTCTGATCCATAACTCTGATCACTTACTCTGACCCATAACTCCGATCTCTTACTCTGACCCATAACTCTGATCTCTTACTCTGATCCATAACTCTGATCTCTTACTCTGACCCATAACTCTGATCTCTTACTCTGATCCATAACTCCAATCTCTTACTCTGATCCATAACTCCGATGTCTTTCTCTGATCCATACCTGTGATCTCTTACTCTGATCCATAACTCTGATCTCTTACTCTGATCCATAACTCTGATCTCTTACTCTGATCCATAACTCTGATCTCTTACTCTGATCCATAACTCTGATCACTTACTCTGACCCATAACTCTGATCTCTTACTCTGATCTCTTACTCTGATCCATAACTCTGATCACTTACTCTGACCCATAACTCTGATCCATAACTCCGATCTCTTACTCTGACCCATAACTCCGATCCATAACTCCGATCTCTTACTCTGATCCATAACTCTGATCTCTTGCACTGTGGCACCACCAGGTAATAGTATGGGCATTATATAGTATAGTCTTGAGCCACCAAGTAATAGTTTCCTCACTTGAGTTACTGCCCTGTGTGGGGGTGCATATAAGTGTATTTAGGGGGGCTTATTTTCTGATAGAAAAAGCAATGAAATGGAATTCTTCCCCCAAACCCCAAAGTGTTGCCCCCAGAGAAGGAAGAGTCACTGCTGCCACACTGTTTCCTGGCCATATGTACTAAACCATTTATTGCCCCTGATTGGCCCGGGATATTTTGTAGGTACAGCTCCCTCTCAGCCCAATGTAAACAGCAGCAGCAGAGCGGCCCGGCCATATTTACTCACCTATAATTCTACCCCCGCCCTGTATGTTTATATAGAGCATAATAACAATTACTCATGTGATCATTCCGACTCATTAACTCTTCCCTTCTGCCCAGCAACTGCCCCGGCTCCGCTTTAATACCCAGTGCTGAGCTTTAGCCTGTTGGGCAGTAGGTATAACTGGGTATAACTAAAGGCAATGGCTATACTGGCACACAGCCAGACAACAGAGTGATGGGACATTGGCACGGTGAGTGTATTGGGGCACAATGTTGGCACGGTGAGTGTATTGGGGCACAATGTTGGCACGGTGAGTGTATTGGGGCACAATGTTGGCACGGTGAGTGTATTGGGGCACAATGTTGGCACAGTCAGTGTATTGGGGCACAATGTTGGCACAGTCAGTTTATTGGGGCACAATGTTGGCACGGTGAGTGTATTGGGGCACAGTGAATGTATTGGGGCACAACATTGGCACAGTCAGTGTATTGGGGCACAATGTTGGCACAGTGAGTGTATTGGGGCACAATGTTGGCACAGTCAGTGTATTGGGGCACAATGTTGGCACGGTGAGTGTATTGGGGCACAGTGAGTGTATTGGGCCACAATGTTGGCACAGTGAGTGTATTGGGGCACAATTTTGGCACAGTGAGTGTATTGGGGCACAATGTTGGCACAGTAAGTGTATTGGGGCACAACGTTGGCACGGTGAGTGTATTGGGGCACAGTGAGTGTATTGGGGGCACAGTGAGTATATTGGGGGCACAGTGAGTGTATTGGGGCACAGTGAATGTATTGGGGGCACGGTGAGTGTATTGGGGCACAGTGAGTGTATTGGGGCACAGTGAATGTATTGGGGCACAGTGAGTATATTGGGGGCACAGTGAGTGTATTGGGGGCACAGTGAGTATATTGGGGGCACAGTGAGTGTATTGGGTCACAGTGAATGTATTGGGGGCACGGTGAGTGTATTGGGGCACAGTGAGTGTATTGGGGCACAGTGAGCATATTGGGGGGCACAGTGAGTGTACTGGGGCACAGTGAATGTATTGGGGGCACAGTGAGTGTATTGGGGGCACAGTGAGTGTATTGGGGCACAGTGAGTGTATTGGGGGATACAGTGAGTATATTGGGGGCACAGTGAGTGTATTGGGGGCACAGTGAGTATATTGGGGCACAGTGAATGTATTGGGGCACAGTGAGTATATTGGGGGATACAGTGAGTGTATTGGGGGCACAGTGAGTGTATTGGGGCACAGTGAGTATATTGGGGGCACAGTGAATGTATTGGGGCACAGTGAGTATATTGGGGGATACATTGAGTGTATTGGGGGCACAGTGAGTATATTGGGGGATACAGTGAATGTATTGGGGCACAGTGAGTATATTGGGGGATACATTGAGTGTATTGGGGGCACAGTGAGTATATTGGGGGATACAGTGAGTGTATTGGGGCACAGTGAGTATATTGGGGGCACAGTGAATGTATTGGGGCACAGTGAGTATATTGGGGGATACATTGAGTGTATTGGGGGCACAGTGAGTATATTGGGGGATACAGTGAGTGTATTGGGGGCACAGTGAGTGTATTGGGGCACAGTGAGTGTATTGAGGGCACAGTGAGTGTATTGGGGCACAGTGAGTATATTGGGGGGCACAGTGAGTGTATTGGGGCACAGTGAGTGTATTGGGGCACAGTGAGTGTATTGAGGGATACAGTGAGTATATTTGGGGGCACAGTGAGTGTATTGGGGCACAGTGAGTGTATTGGGGGATACAGTGAGTATATTGGGGGCACAGTGAGTGTATTGGGGGATACAGTGAGTATATTGGGGGCACAGTGAGTGTATTGGGGGGCACAGTGAGTATATTGGGGGGCACAGTGAGTATATTGGGGGCACAGTGAGTGTATTGGGGGGCACAGTGAGTGTATTGGGGGGCACAGTGAGTATATTGGGGGGCACAGTGAGTATATTGGGGGGCACAGTGAGTGTATTGGGGCACAGTCAGTATATTGGGGGGCACAGTGAGTATATTGGGGGGCACGGTGAGTATATTGGGGGGCACAGTGAGTGTATTGGGGCACAGTGAGTATATTGGGGGGCACAGTGAGTATATTGGGGGGCACAGTGAGTGTATTGGGGGGCACTGGTTATACTGGGACCCTCCCAGTCCGGGCCCCTGCAGCCCCCCCTTCTCTTGGTCTTTCCCCAGTCGGGGCAGATGTGGGTGAGTGTGGGGCAGGTAGCGGCGCTACTGGGCGGGGCTAGGCGGGGCGGGGCGGGGCTGAGCGGTATATACAGGGCAGTAGGGCTCACAGTTGGGAGTCGGGGGAGAAGCCTGTCTGTCCGGCCGCTGTGTCTGTGCCCCCGGCTGTGCCGCCCTCATCCTCATCTTCCTCACCGCCCCCCCACCTACCGGTAAGTCTATGGGAATGTTCCGCTTATTCGCCTTTCTGCCCCTGCGTGTATTGTGTATTGCCCCACTTACCCCTCTCCCCTGTACCTCTCACACCCACTTACCCCTCTCCCCTGTACCTCTCACACCCACTTACCCCTCTCCCCTGTACCTCTCACACCCACTTACCCCTCTCCCTTGTACCTCTCACTT
Organism: Xenopus tropicalis; assembly: GCF_000004195.4. Classification (NCBI taxonomy): domain Eukaryota; kingdom Metazoa; phylum Chordata; class Amphibia; order Anura; family Pipidae; genus Xenopus; species Xenopus tropicalis. Next base: position 153,545,192 of record NC_030682.2, on the reverse strand, counting down.
ACCCCTCTCCCCTGTACCTCTCACACTCACTTACCCCTCTCCCCTGTACCTCTCACACTCACTTACCCCTCTCCCCTGTACCTCTCACACCCACTTACCCCTCTCCCCTGTACCTCTCACACTCACTTACCCCTCTCCCCTGTACCTCTCACACTCACTTACCCCTCTCCCCTGTACCTCTCACACTCACTTACCCCTCTCCCCTGTACCTCTCACTTACCCCTCTCCCCTGTACCTCTCACTTACCCCTCTCCCCTGTACCTCTCACTTACCCCTCTCCCCTGTACCTCTCACACTCACTTACCCCTCTCCCCTGTACCTCTCACTTACCCCTCTCCCCTGTACCTCTCACTTACCCCTCTCCCCTGTACCTCTCACTTACCCCTCTCCCCTGTACCTCTCACACTCACTTACCCCTCTCCCTGTACCTCTCACACTCACTTACCCCTCTCCCCTGTACCTCTCACACCCATTTACCCCTCTCCCTTGTACCTCTCACACCCACTTACCCCTCTCCCCTGTACCTCTTACACTCACTTACCCCTCTCCCTTGTACCTCTCACACCCACTTACCCCTCTCCCCTGTACCTCTCACACCCACTTACCCCTCTCCCCCTGTACCTCTCACTTACCCCTCTCCCCTGTACCTCTCACTTACCCCTCTCCCCTGTACCTCTCACACCCACTTACCCCTCTCCCCTGTACCTCTCACTTACCCCTCTCCCCTGTACCTCTCACTTACCCCTCTCCCCCTGTACCTCTCACTTACCCCTCTCCCCTGTACCTCTCACTTACCCCTCTCCCCTGTACCTCTCACACCCACTTACCCCTCTCCCCCTGTACCTCTCACACCCACTTACCCCTCTCCCCTGTACCTCTCACACCCACTTACCCCTCTCCCCTGTACCTCTCACTTACCCTCTCCCCTGTACCTCTCACACCCACTTACCCCTCTCCCCTGTACCTCTCACACCCACTTACCCCTCTCCCCTGTACCTCTCACACTCACTTACCCCTCTCCCCTGTACCTCTCACACTCACTTACCCCTCTCCCCTGTACCTCTCACACTCACTTACCCCTCTCCCCTGTACCTCTCACACCCACTTACCCCTCTCCCCTGTACCTCTCACACCCACTTACCCCTCTCCCCTGTACCTCTCACACCCACTTACCCCTCTCCCCCTGTACCTCTCACTTACCCCTCTCCCCTGTACCTCTCACTTATCCCTCTCCCCTGTACCTCTCACACCCACTTACCCCTCTCCCCTGTACCTCTCACTTACCCCTCTCCCCTGTACCTCTCACTTACCCCTCTCCCCTGTACCTCTCACACCCACTTACCCCTCTCCCCCTGTACCTCTCACTTACCCCTCTCCCTGTACCTCTCACACCCACTTACCCCTCTCCCCTGTACCTCTCACACCCACTTACCCCTCTCCCCTGTACCTCTCACACCCACTTACCCCTCTCCCTTGTACCTCTCACACCCACTTACCCCTCTCCCCTGTACCTCTCACTTACCCCTCTCCCCTGTACCTCTCACACCCACTTACCCCTCTCCCCCTGTACCTCTCACTTACCCCTCTCCCCTGTACCTCTCACACCCACTTACCCCTCTCCCCTGTACCTCTCACACCCACTTACCCCTCTCCCCTGTACCTCTCACACCCACTTACCCCTCTCCCTTGTACCTCTCACTTACCCCTCTCCCTTGTACCTCTCACTTACCCCTCTCCCTTGTACCTCTCACCCCTCTCCCTTGTACCTCTCACACCCACTTACCCCTCTCCCCTGTACCTCTCACACTCACTTACCCCTCTCCCCTGTACCTCTCACACCCACTTACCCCTCTCCCCTGTACCTCTCACTTACCCCTCTCCCCTGTACCTCTCACACCCACTTACCCCTCTCCCCTGTACCTCTCACACCCACTTACCCCTCTCCCTTGTACCTCTCACTTACCCCTCTCCCCTGTACCTCTCACACCCACTTACCCCTCTCCCTTGTACCTCTCACTTACCCCTCTCCCTTGTACCTCTCACACTCACTTACCCCTCTCCCCTGTACCTCTCACACCCACTTACCCCTCTCCCCTGTACCTCTCACTTACCCCTCTCCCCTGTACCTCTCACACCCACTTACCCCTCTCCCCTGTACCTCTCACACCCACTTACCCCTCTCCCTTGTACCTCTCACTTACCCCTCTCCCCTGTACCTCTCACACCCACTTACCCCTCTCCCTTGTACCTCTCACTTACCCCTCTCCCTTGTACCTCTCACACTCACTTACCCCTCTCCCCTGTACCTCTCACACCCACTTACCCCTCTCCCCTGTACCTCTCACACTCACTTACCCCTCTCCCCTGTACCTCTCACACCCACTTACCCCTCTCCCCTGTACCTCTCACACCCACTTACCCCTCTCCCCTGTACCTCTCACTTACCCCTCTCCCCTGTACCTCTCACACCCACTTACCCCTCTCCCCTGTACCTCTCACACCCACTTACCCCTCTCCCCTGTACCTCTCACTTACCCCTCTCCCCTGTACCTCTCACACCCACTTACCCCTCTCCCCTGTACCTCTCACACTCACTTACCCCTCTCCCCTGTACCTCTCACACCCACTTACCCCTCTCCCCTGTACCTCTCACACCCACTTACCCCTCTCCCCTGTACCTCTCACACCCACTTACCCCTCTCCCCTGTACCTCTCACACCCACTTACCCCTCTCCCTTGTACCTCTCACTTACCCCTCTCCCTTGTACCTCTCACTTACCCCTCTCCCTTGTACCTCTCACCCCTCTCCCTTGTACCTCTCACTTACCCCTCTCCCCTGTACCTCTCACACCCACTTACCCCTCTCCCTTGTACCTCTCACTTACCCCTCTCCCTTGTACCTCTCACACTCACTTACCCCTCTCCCCTGTACCTCTCACACCCACTTACCCCTCTCCCCTGTACCTCTCACTTACCCTCTCCCCTGTACCTCTCACACCCACTTACCCTCTCCCCTGTACCTCTCACACCCACTTACCCCTCTCCCTTGTACCTCTCACTTACCCCTCTCCCCTGTACCTCTCACACCCACTTACCCCTCTCCCTTGTACCTCTCACTTACCCCTCTCCCTTGTACCTCTCACACTCACTTACCCCTCTCCCCTGTACCTCTCACACCCACTTACCCCTCTCCCCTGTACCTCTCACACTCACTTACCCCTCTCCCCTGTACCTCTCACACCCACTTACCCTCTCCCCTGTACCTCTCACACCCACTTACCCCTCTCCCCTGTACCTCTCACTTACCCCTCTCCCCTGTACCTCTCACACCCACTTACCCCTCTCCCCTGTACCTCTCACACCCACTTACCCCTCTCCCCTGTACCTCTCACTTACCCCTCTCCCCTGTACCTCTCACACCCACTTACCCCTCTCCCCTGTACCTCTCACACTCACTTACCCCTCTCCCCTGTACCTCTCACACCCACTTACCCCTCTCCCCTGTACCTCTCACACCCACTTACCCCTCTCCCTGTACCTCTCACACCCACTTACCCCTCTCCCCTGTACCTCTCACACCCACTTACCCCTCTCCCTTGTACCTCTCACTTACCCCTCTCCCTTGTACCTCTCACTTACCCCTCTCCCTTGTACCTCTCACCCCTCTCCCTTGTACCTCTCACACCCACTTACCCCTCTCCCTTGTACCTCTCACACCCACTTACCCCTCTCCCCTGTACCTCTCACACTCACTTACCCCTCTCCCCTGTACCTCTCACACCCACTTACCCCTCTCCCCTGTACCTCTCACACCCACTTACCCCTCTCCCCTGTACCTCTCACACCCACTTACCCCTCTCCCCTGTACCTCTCACACCCACTTACCCCTCTCCCTTGTACCTCTCACTTACCCCTCTCCCCTGTACCTCTCACACCCACTTACCCCTCTCCCTTGTACCTCTCACTTACCCCTCTCCCTTGTACCTCTCACACTCACTTACCCCTCTCCCCTGTACCTCTCACACTCACTTACCCCTCTCCCCTGTACCTCTCACACCCACTTACCCCTCTCCCTGTACCTCTCACACTCACTTACCCCTCTCCCCTGTACCTCTCACACCCACTTACCCCTCTCCCCTGTACCTCTCACACCCACTTACCCCTCTCCCCTGTACCTCTCACACTCACTTACCCCTCTCCCCTGTACCTCTCACACCCACTTACCCCTCTCCCCTGTACCTCTCACACCCACTTACCCCTCTCCCCTGTACCTCTCACACCCACTTACCCCTCTCCCCTGTACCTCTCACACCCACTTACCCCTCTCCCCTGTACCTCTCACACCCACTTACCCCTCTCCCCTGTACCTCTCACACCCACTTACCCCTCTCCCCTGTACCTCTCACACTCACTTACCCCTCTCCCTTGTACCTCTCACTTACCCCTCTCCCCTGTACCTCTCACACCCACTTACCCTCTCCCCTGTACCTCTCACACTCACTTACCCCTCTCCCCTGTACCTCTCACACCCACTTACCCCTCTCCCTTGTACCTCTCACTTACCCCTCTCCCCTGTACCTCTCACACCCACTTACCCCTCTCCCTTGTACCTCTCACTTACCCCTCTCCCTTGTACCTCTCACACTCACTTACCCCTCTCCCCTGTACCTCTCACACTCACTTACCCCTCTCCCCTGTACCTCTCACACCCACTTACCCCTCTCCCCTGTACCTCTCACACCCACTTACCCCTCTCCCCTGTACCTCTCACACTCACTTACCCCTCTCCCCTGTACCTCTCACACCCACTTACCCCTCTCCCCTGTACCTCTCACACCCACTTACCCCTCTCCCCTGTACCTCTCACACTCACTTACCCCTCTCCCCTGTACCTCTCACACCCACTTACCCCTCTCCCCTGTACCTCTCACACCCACTTACCCCTCTCCCTTGTACCTCTCACACCCACTTACCCCTCTCCCCTGTACCTCTCACTTACCCCTCTCCCCTGTACCTCTCACACCCACTTACCCCTCTCCCCTGTACCTCTCACACCCACTTACCCCTCTCCCCTGTACCTCTCACACCCACTTACCCCTCTCCCTTGTACCTCTCACACCCACTTACCCCTCTCCCTTGTACCTCTCACTTACCCCTCTCCCCTGTACCTCTCACACCCACTTACCCCTCTCCCTTGTACCTCTCACTTACCCCTCTCCCCTGTACCTCTCACACCCACTTACCCCTCTCCCTTGTACCTCTCACTTACCCCTCTCCCTTGTACCTCTCACACTCACTTACCCCTCTCCCCTGTACCTCTCACACCCACTTACCCCTCTCCCCTGTACCTCTCACACTCACTTACCCCTCTCCCCTGTACCTCTCACACTCACTTACCCCTCTCCCCTGTACCTCTCACACCCACTTACCCCTCTCCCCTGTACCTCTCACACCCACTTACCCCTCTCCCCTGTACCTGTGTCACTCACATGCACTCACACTCACATACACTCACATACACACTCAGACTCACTCACTGAGACACTCACAGAGACACTGACACTCACATACCCTTGGACACACACTCAGTGCCCCCCAGCTTGCACCCCACACACTCACACAGGGCAGTACTGCCCCACATGCAGCCCCAGGGTAAGGGGCACAGGCAGTTCGGGGCAATGATAAGACCCAATTGTTGCCCAGCTGTGAGCGGCTGCAGAGCCACATGTCTAGCTCAATGGTAAATATATGCCCCCCCCCCCCACATTCCTGCCCCCCCCCCACATTCCTGCCCCCCCCCCCCCACATTCCTCTGCCCCAGCTCATCCCTCAGGTGCCCTCTCCCCTCTATTGTTTGTGCAACACCCACTGCTTGTGTCACAGGAATCCTGCCCCCCCCGCCCCCCCCCCCCCGCCCGGGCCTGGCCGGCACCCAGTATATACAGATTGGGAGATCAGGTTTAACTGGACGGAATTACAGAGGCTTCCCCCCCCCCATTCCCACCATCTCCCACCCCCACAAACAGCAATGATGTGACTGCACTTGTATATGGGGGGGGCAGAACTTGTGCAACAGGTTGGGGAGCAAATGGGATTGTTTCCCCCCCGAGACTTACAGCACTGGTTTAAATTGACAATTCCTTACCCCCCCCCCCCCCCCCAGATTCACTTGAATATCAGATTCCTGAATGATATCATGTTGGGGGTTACTGTGCAAATGTGCACCTCAGCCAAACTATGTTTTGTGTTATGGAGTTTGGGCAACTTTAAGGATCATGTACCCCCTACTGTAAATGATAAGGATATTAGCAGTCACTGAGGGGTTCTGTGCCCCCATATAAAGGCACAAGGCTGCAGGCTGAGTTATACAGGGAACTCTGAGTATCACTCATGTATTATAAGGGATAATGTACCCCCTACTGTAAATGATAAGGATATTAGCAGTCACTGAGGGGTTCTGTGCCCATATAAAGGCACAAGGCTGCAGGCTGAGTTATACAGGGAACTCTGAGTATCACTCATGTATTATAAGGGATAATGTACCCCCTACTGTAACTGATAAGGATATTAGCAGTCACTGAGGGGTTCTGTGAGGTGCTGGGGCAGGTGGCACAGAGCTAGGGGTAACTGTGCAGATACACTGACTGGGGCAGTAAATGCTGGGGTCTCTGGCAGCCCCTGATGCCAACCCATATTCACCCAGTATGAGACCATCCGGTAGTGCCCTGTGCCAGTGCGGCTGACAGGCTGGGTGTATCGGGGCATTGCAATTGCCCTAAAGTGAAACTGGCGGCTCAAAGTGGTGATTTTGTAACTTCGGCTAAATTCTGAGGGTCTTCCGGGGTCAGTGAATGGGTTGCACCCGGGGCCCCAGGAGCTCAGAGACCAACGATGGTTTAATGGTGGTTTATTGGTGGTTTATTGGTGGTTTAATGGTGGTTTAATGGTGGTTTAATGGTGGTTTAATGGTGGTTTATTGGTGGTTTAATGGTGGTTTAATGGTGGTTTAATGGTGGTTTAATGGTGGTTTATTGGTGGTTTAATGGTGGTTTAATGGTGGTTTAATGGTGGTTTATTGGTGGTTTATTGGTGGTTTATTGGTGGTTTATTGGTGGTTTATTGGTGGTTTAATGGTGGTTTAATGGTGTTTTAATGGTGGTTTATTGGTGGTTTAATGGTGGTTTATTGGTGGTTTATTGGTGGTTTAATGGTGGTTTAATGGTGGTTTATTGGTGGTTTATTGGTGGTTTATTGGTGGTTTAATGGTGGTTTAATGGTGGTTTAATGGTGGTTTAATGGTGGTTTATTGGTGGTTTATTGGTGGTTTAATGGTGGTTTATTGGTGGTTTAATGGTGGTTTATTGGTGGTTTAACTTTCCCAGAAGTACAGGGTACAGGGTGTGCCACTTGTGTCACTGCCATGTGTGTGCCAGGGGCATTGTGGGCATAGGTTAGTGCCTTTATATAGTGCTGTAGCCCTGCAACTCCCAGCAGCCCCCGACAACCCGCTGCCCAGCACTGGCAATGTAGGGTTAATAGCAGCTCATTGGTGCCTGGCAGGGAAAGGGTCATTCAGAAGAAGGGGCTGTCCCTCTGGGGATCAATTAAAGGGCCAGGCGTTTTATTCTCATTGGATAAGTGCCCCCCACCATTTCATTCCTCAGTACAGATTATTGGCAGGTCCTGGCAGTGCCAGTCTGTGTGCCCGGCTCTGAGTGCCCCCCACCATTTCATTCCTCAGTACAGATTATTGGCAGGTCCTGGCAGTGCCAGTCTGTGTGCCCGTCTCTGAGTGCCCCCCACCATTTCATTCCTCAGTACAGATTATTGGCAGGTCCTGGCAGTGCCAGTCTGTGTGCCTGGCTCTGAGTGCCCCCCACCATTTCATTCCTCAGTACAGATTATTGGCAGGTCCTGGCAGTGCCAGTCTGTGTGCCCGGCTCTGAGTGCCCCCCACCATTTCATTCCTCAGTACAGATTATTGGCAGGTCCTGGCAGTGCCAGTCTGTGTGCCTGGCTCTGAGTGCCCCCCACCATTTCATTCCTCAGTACAGATTATTGGCAGGTCCTGGCAGTGCCAGTCTGTGTGCCTGGCTCTGAGTGCCCCCCACCATTTCATTCCTCAGTACAGATTATTGGCAGGTCCTGGCAGTGCCAGTCTGTGTGCCTGGCTCTGAGTGCCCCCCACCATTTCATTCCTCAGTACAGATTATTGGCAGGTCCTGGCAGTGCCAGTCTGTGTGCCTGGCTCTGAGTGCCCCCCACCATTTCATTCCTCAGTACAGATTATTGGCAGGTCCTGGCAGTGCCAGTCTGTGTGCCTGGCTCTGAGTGCCCCCCACCATTTCATTCCTCAGTACAGATTATTGGCAGGTCCTGGCAGTGCCAGTCTGTGTGCCTGGCTCTGAGTGCCCCCCACCATTTCATTCCTCAGTACAGATTATTGGCAGGTCCTGGCAGTGCCAGTCTGTGTGCCTGGCTCTGAGTGCCCCCCACCATTTCATTCCTCAGTACAGATTATTGGCAGGTCCTGGCAGTGCCAGTCTGTGTGCCTGGCTCTGAGTGCCCCCCACCATTTCATTCCTCAGTACAGATTATTGGCAGGTCCTGGCAGTGCCAGTCTGTGTGCCTGGCTCTGAGTGCCCCCCACCATTTCATTCCTCAGTACAGATTATTGGCAGGTCCTGGCAGTGCCAGTCTGTGTGCCTGGCTCTGAGTGCCCCCCAGCATTTCATTCCTCAGTACAGATTATTGGCAGGTCCTGGCAGTGCCAGTCTGTGTGCCCGGCTCTGAGTGCCCCCCACCATTTCATTCCTCAGTACAGATTATTGGCAGGTCCTGGCAGTGCCAGTCTGTGTGCCTGGCTCTGAGTGCCCCCCACCATTTCATTCCTCAGTACAGATTATTGGCAGGTCCTGGCAGTGCCAGTCTGTGTGCCTGGCTCTGAGTGCCCCCCACCATTTCATTCCTCAGTACAGATTATTGGCAGGTCCTGGCAGTGCCAGTCTGTGTGCCCGGCTCTGAGTGCCCCCCACCATTTCATTCCTCAGTACAGATTATTGGCAGGTCCTGGCAGTGCCAGTCTGTGTGCCCGGCTCTGAGTGCCCGTTACCCATTCCTGGCAGTTCGGTTCCGCCCGTAGGAGGGCTGGGCACCCATGAAGCCCCCATTCTGTGGGAGGGGCTCTGTTCTGTGGGAGGGGCTTTGTAAGGTGCAGAATTCCTGGGAGCTAACGCTTCATTCCATCGGGGGCTGCAACGAGTTTCTAAATTCTTACTCAGAAATGCACGCCCCCCCCCCCCCCCCGGGTTATTAACTGCTCAGTGTCAGGGTGGGTCATTTACACTCTGTGCCCCAGGTGGGGGGGGGGGGCAGTCGGGGGCAGTTTACTAATAAACACACTGCAGCTCTGCCATCCAGTGTAATTAGTGTTTATTGTGCCAACACACCTGCCCCTGTCAGGTCTAATAACTGCCCCGCCCCCACCATATAATGACAAGAGGAAGTGTGGGTAAAGTGAGCTTACAATCTAAGGTCTCTATTCCATTCCCATCAGCCCCTGCCCCAGTGAGCTTACAATCTAAGGTCCCTATCCCATTCCCATCAGCCCCTGCCCCAGTGAGCTTACAATCTAAGGTCCCTATCCCATTCCCATCAGTCCCTGCCCCAGTGAGCTTACAATCTAAGGTCCCTATCCCATTCCCATCAGTCCCTGCCCCAGTGAGCTTACAATCTAAGGTCCCTATCCCATTCCCATCAGCCCCTGCCCCAGTGAGCTTACAATCTAAGGTCCCTATCCCATTCCCATCAGTCCCTGCCCCAGTAAGCTTACAATCTAAGGTCCCTATCCCATTCCCATCAGTCCCTGCCCCAGTGAGCTTACAATCTAAGGTCCCTATCACATTCCCATCAGCCCCTGCCCCAGTGAGCTTACAGTCTAAGGTCCCTATCCCATTCCCATCAGCCCCTGCCCCAGTGAGCTTACAATCTAAGGTCCCTATCCCATTCCCATCAGCCCCTGCCCCAGTGAGCTTACAATCTAAGGTCCCTATCACTTTCCCATCAGCCCCTGCCCCAGTGAGCTTACAATCTAAGGTCCCTATCCCATTCCCATCAGCCCCTGCCCCAGTGAGCTTACAATCTAAGGTCCCTATCCCATTCCCATCAGTCCCTGCCCCAGTGAGCTTACAATCTAAGGTCCCTATCCCATTCCCATCAGCCCCTGCCCCAGTGAGCTTACAATCTAAGGTCCCTATCCCATTCCCATCAGCCCCTGCCCCAGTGAGCAGGCCAATAGCCAATGGAGAAGTTTCTACAATTGGCCAATCACAGACATGGGGATCACATGACTAAGTAAGGGTGGTTAAAAGAGTCAATGAGTTACATAAGGATATATTGGAAAGAACAGTATAGAGTAGTATCTGTATAGTATTTAGACTAAATATGAATTAGACATAACAAGTTACATCGTAATCAAAGTGTAAACCGTTTGGTTGTGTAGTTTTCAAAAAGAATATCCATTTTGTCTCTTTTCTTACTAAAATGGAGGAAATATTATCTCCTCTGGGATTGGGAGTTACTTTATCGATTCCTGCGACTCTGAGGAACGTTACAGATCTGTTTGATCGTGAAAGTGTTTTGCAATAACAATTCTCATTGCTGATATTTACTACCTGTTCTCTAACCCCCGTATTGTTCCACCCCCGTATTGTTCAGCCCCCGTATTGTTCAGCCCCCGTATTGTTCAGCCCCCGTATTGTTCAGCCCCCGTATTGTTCAGCCCCCGTATTGCTCGACCCCCGTATTGTTCAGCCCCCGTATTGTTCCACCCCCGTATTGTTCAGCCCCCGTATTGCTCGACCCCCGTATTGCTCCACCCCCGTATTGTTCAGCCCCCGTATTGTTCAGCCCCCGTATTGTTCAGCCCCCGTATTGTTCAGCCCCCGTATTGTTCAGCCCCCGTATTGTTCCACCCCCGTATTGTTCAGCCCCCGTATTGCTCGACCCCCGTATTGTTCAGCCCCCGTATTGCTCGACCCCCGTATTGTTCAGCCCCCATATTGTTCGACCCCCGTATTGCTCGGCCCCCGTATTGTTCCACCCCCGTATTGTTCGGCCCCCGTATTGCTCGGCCCCCGTATTGCTCGGCCCCCGTATTGCTCGGCCCCCGTATTGTTCCGCCCCCGTATTGCTCCACGCATTTAGTGCACGTGAGGAGATAACATGTTTGGTGTTTCCATCGATACAATGTTTTATCTGGTATTTCTTTGATGTTACAGAAGAAGTAAAGAAAGTTGTTACTAAAGGTGCAAGTGATACATTGGCTCCAGCAGCCTTTTATACCCGAGTGCGAGTGTGATTGTTAGTGTGAGTGTGAGTGTGAGTGTGAGTGCGAGTGTGAGTGTGAGTGTGAGTGCGAGTGTGAGTGCGAGTGTGAGTGCGAGTGTGAGTGCGAGTGTGAGTGCGAGTGTGAGTGCGAGTGTGAGTGCGAGTGTTAGTGTGTTAGTGCGAGTGTGAGTGTGATTGTTAGTGTGATTGTTAGTGTGAGTGTTAGTGTGAGTGTTAGTGTGAGTGTTAGTGTGAGTGTTAGTGTTAGTGCGAGTGTTAGTGCGAGTGTTAGTGCGAGTGTTAGTGCGAGTGTTAGTGCGAGTGTTAGTGCGAGTGTTAGTGCTAGTGCGAGTGTTAGTGTTAGTGCGAGTGTTAGTGTTAGTGCGAGTGCGAGTGTTAGTGCGAGTGTTAGTGCGAGTGCGAGTGCGAGTGCGAGTGCGAGTCGGTTACTGACAGTTTCACTCTTTCTGGTGACAAATTTATATCCATTATTAGGAATTTGTCTCAGAATAGGGTCAGTTTTCAAAATAGTCAAATTATTGTTGATATTTTCAATCATTTCCTGTTGAGGCTGCAGGTTACACTGTACAGTTATACTTTTATATCTATTAGAGAGGCCGGCTCTGTCATTGGATGCAGGGTTTTCATTGGATGCAGGGTTTTCATTGGACGCAGTGTTTTCATTGGACGCAGTGTTTTCATTGCACGCAGGGTTTTCATTGGATGCAGGGTTTTCATTGGATGCAGGGTTTTCATTGGACGCAGTGTTTTCATTGGACGCAGTGTTTTCATTGGACGCAGTGTTTTCATTGGACGCAGTGTTTTCATTGGACGCAGTGTTTTCATTGGACGCAGTGTTTTCATTGGACGCAGTGTTTTCATTGCACGCAGGGTTTTCATTGGATGCAGGGTTTTCATTGGATGCAGGGTTTTCATTGGACGCAGTGTTTTCATTGGATGCAGGGTTTTCATTGGATGCAGGGTTTTCATTGGATGCAGGGTTTTCATTGGACGCAGTGTTTTCATTGCACGCAGGGTTTTCATTGGACGCAGTGTTTTCATTGCACGCAGGGTTTTCATTGGATGCAGGGTTTTCATTGGATGCAGGGTTTTCATTGGATGCAGGGTTTTCATTGGATGCAGGGTTTTCATTGGACGCAGTGTTTTCATTGCACGCAGGGTTTTCATTGGACGCAGTGTTTTCATTGCACGCAGGGTTTTCATTGGATGCAGGGTTTTCATTGGATGCAGGGTTTTCATTGGATGCAGGGTTTTCATTGGACGCAGTGTTTTCATTGCACGCAGGGTTTTCATTGGACGCAGTGTTTTCATTGCACGCAGGGTTTTCATTGGATGCAGGGTTTTCATTGGATGCAGGGTTTTCATTGGATGCAGGGTTTTCATTGGATGCAGGGTTTTCATTGGACGCAGTGTTTTCATTGGACGCAGTTTTTTCATTGGACGCAGTGTTTTCATTGGACGCAGTGTTTTCATTGCACGCAGGGTTTTCATTGGATGCAGGGTTTTCATTGGATGCAGGGTTTTCATTGGATGCAGGGTTTTCATTGGACGCAGTGTTTTCATTGGACGCAGTGTTTTCATTGGACGCAGTGTTTTCATTGGACGCAGTGTTTTCATTGGATGCAGTGTTTTCAAAAGCTTTTGGGTAATGTCTATTGGATGGCCTCTCTCTAACAGTCTGTGAGATCATGAGATTTAGACACAAACTCAGATCCTCAGATCCGCCTGCTGCGTAGGGACCGACTGTATGGCATGTGATGGATAGGGTGCCGCGGGGCGAGAGCTGGCATTTAGCAATGTGTTTGCTGAGCAGTCTTGTGACTGGTTTAATTAATGATTGCTTGTGTGTACTGGGTTCTACTGGGTTCTGCAGGGTTCTACAGGGTTCTACTGGGTTCTACTGGGTTCTACTGGGTTCTACTGGGTTCTGCAGGGTTCTACAGGGTTCTACAGGGTTCTACTGGGTTCTACTGGGTTCTACTGGGTTCTACTGGGTTCTGCAGGGTTCTACAGGGTTCTACTCTGACCCTGTGATGTTATTTCGCTGCTGCCAGAGAACATAGTGCCACTCTCTCACAGACAGTAATGTGGCCCTTTATGCCCCTTAGCAGATTTTCCCATAGACGCAGAGGTGCCAGGCTGTGCCAGTGGGTAAGGGTACAGGGAGTTGTTGCTTAGACAGTTTGTTTCCCATGCAGAATTCAGGCAGAGCATGCTGGGAATTTAGTGACTTGTATAGGGCCACCCTTATATCCAGGGGCACAGGACCCCCCACCCATAAAGAGAGCGAGAGAACCTTTCCCTGCCCCCCCATTGTCACACCCAGAGTCCCACACAGGCCCCGGCTCGTTCTGCTGTCAGCGCTGCCCCGGGCATAACTGGGCTGGGAGTGGCGCGGGGAGAGTGGGGCGAGGCACAGGCACCATAGCGCCACCTGGGGGAGGATTGGTATAGGGGTTATTGGGCAGGGCCGGGGGGGCAGTATAGGGGTTATTGGGCAGGGCCGGGGGGCAGTACGGGGTTATTGGGCAGGGCCGGGGGGGCAGTATAGGGGTTATTGGGCAGGGCCGGGGGGGCAGTATAGGGGTTATTGGGCAGGGCCGGGGGGGCAGTATAGGGGTTATTGGGCAGGGCCGGGGGGCAGTATAGGGGTTATTGGGCAGGGCCGGGGGCAGTACGGGGTTATTGGGCAGGGCCGGGGGCAGTACGGGGTTATTGGGCAGGGCCGGGGGCAGTATGGGGGTTATTGGGTAGGGCTGGGGGGGCAGTAGGGCAGTGTGTAGGGAAGTGTAACCCTTTGGGTGCCGGGGGGGGGGCAGCTGTAGAAAGTGTAACCCTTTGGGTGCCAGGGGGGGGCCCAGCTGTAGGAAGTGTAACCCTTTGGGTGCCGGGGGGGGGCAGGGCTGTAGGAAGTGTAACCCTTTGGGTGCCGGGGGGGGGCAGGGCTGTAGGAAGTGTAACCCTTTGGGTGCCGGGGGGGGGGGCAGGGCTGTAGGAAGTGTAACCCTTTGGGTGCCGGGGGGGGGGGGCAGGGCTGTAGGAAGTGTAACCCTTTGGGTGCCGGGGGGGGGCAGGGCTGTAGGAAGTGTAACCCTTTGGGTGCCGGGGGGGGGGCAGGGCTGTAGGAAGTGTAACCCTTTGGGTGCCGGGGGGGGGGGCAGGGCTGTAGGAAGTGTAACCCTTTGGGTGCCGGGGGGGGCAGGGCTGTAGGAAGTGTAACCCTTTGGGTGCCGGGGGGGGGCAGGGCTGTAGGAAGTGTAACCCTTTGGGTGCCGGGGGGGGGGGGGGGGGGGGCAGGGCTGTAGGAAGTGTAACCCTTTGGGTGCCGGGGGGGGGGCAGCTGTAGGAAGTGTAACCCTTTGGGTGCTGGGGGGGGGGGGCAGGGCTGTAGGAAGTGTAACCGGCACGTGGGCAGAAGGAAACGATTAGAGAATATTAATTTGCATATAATTACCCTTCATTAGCGGTGGGGCCGCCGGGGATTCCAGTAGAACCAGTTTGGCCCATACTAATTCCCAGCATGCCCTGCCAGCCGCTGCCCCCGGCACCTCCTCCTGTGTCACATTGCCGGGAGGGAGAGCTATAATTGGCCAGCGCCACCTACAGGGCTTTATGTGTAACACCCCCTGCCGGCATATTGTACAGGAGTGGGGACTCTGTGTAACCCCCCTGTATATATTGTACAGGAGTGGGGACTCTGTGTAACCCCCCTGTGTATATTGTACAGGAGTGGGGACTCTGAGCTTTATGTGTAACCCCCCTGTGTATATTGTACAGGAGTGGGGACTCTGAGCTTTATGTGTAACCCCCCTGTGTATATTGTACAGGAGTGGGGACTCTGTGTAACCCCCCTGTGTATATTGTACAGGAGTGGGGACTCTGAGCTTTATGTGTAACCCGCTGTGTATATTGTACAGGAGTGGGGACTCTGTGTAACCCCCCTGTGTATATTGTACAGGAGTGGGGACTCTGTGTAACCCCCCTGTGTATATTGTACAGGAGTGGGGACTCTGAGCTTTATGTGTAACCCCCCTGTGTATATTGTACAGGAGTGGGGACTCTGAGCTTTATGTGTAACCCGCTGTGTATATTGTACAGGAGTGGGGACTCTGAGCTTTATGTGTAACCCCCCTGTGTATATTGTACAGGAGTGGGGACTCTGAGCTTTATGTGTAACCCGCTGTGTATATTGTACAGGAGTGGGGACTCTGTGTAACCCCCCTGTGTATATTGTACAGGAGTGGGGACTCTGAGCTTTATGTGTAACCCCCCTGTGTATATTGTACAGGAGTGGGGACTCTGAGCTTTATGTGTAACCCCCCTGTGTATATTGTACAGGAGTGGGGACTCTGTGTAACCCCCCTGTGTATATTGTACAGGAGTGGGGACTCTGAGCTTTATGTGTAACCCCCCTGTGTATATTGTACAGGAGTGGGGACTCTGAGCTTTATGTGTAACCCCCCTGTGTATATTGTACAGGAGTGGGGACTCTGTGTAACCCCCCTGTGTATATTGTACAGGAGTGGGGACTCTGAGCTTTATATGTAACCCCCCTGTGTATATTGTACAGGAGTGGGGACTCTGAGCTTTATGTGTAACCCCCCTGTGTATATTGTACAGGAGTGGGGACTCTGAGCTTTATGTGTAACCCCCCTGTGTATATTGTACAGGAGTGGGGACTCTGTGTAACCCCCCTGTGTATATTGTACAGGAGTGGGGACTCTGAGCTTTATATGTAACCCCCCTGTGTATATTGTACAGGAGTGGGGACTCTGAGCTTTATGTGTAACCCCCCTGTGTATATTGTACAGGAGTGGGGACTCTGAGCTTTATGTGTAACCCCCCTGTGTATATTGTACAGGAGTGGGGACTCTGAGCTTTATGTGTAACCCCCCTGTGTATAGCAGTTATTTGGTTGCTAGGGTCTTGTTTACCGTAGCAACCAGGCAGTGGGTTGAATAGATGAATAGGGGAGGGGCTGAATAGAAAGATGAGGAATAAAAAGTAACAATAAAGCTGGAGCCTCACAGAGCAATAGGGTTTGGTTGCTCGGGTCCAAGTTACCTTAGCAACGAGAGAGGGGTTAGGATAAGAGACAGGAATATGAATAGGAGAGGGGCTGAATAGAAAGATAAGGAATAAAAAGTAACAATAACAATAAAACTGGAGCCTCACAGAGCAATAGGGTTTGGCTTCCGGGGTCAGTGACCCCCATTTGCGAGTTGTAAAGATGTAGGAGAGAAAAGTAAATAAAATAATTAGAAAACCATAAAAAATAAATAATGAAGAGCAGTTGCTAAGTTGTTATATTCTGTAACATACCGAAAGCTAAAATAAAGGTCAACTTCCCCTTTAATAAGGAGATGGGTCTGTAACTCAACTCACAGAGATACGTGCCTCTAGCAGAGGTGCCGGGGTCAGTGCCCAAGGTGCCGGGGTCAGTGCCCAAGGTGCCGGGGTCAGTGCCCAAGGTGCCGGGGTCAGTGCCCAAGGTGCCGGGGTCAGTGCCCAAGGTGCCGGGGTCAGTGCCCAAGGTGCCGGGGTCAGTGCCCAAGGTGCCGGGGTCAGTGCCCAAGGTGCCGGGGTCAGTGGCCAAGGTGCCAGGGGTCAGTGGCCAAGGTGCCAGGGGTCAGTGGCCAAGGTGCCGGGGTCAGTGGCCAAGGTGCCGGGGTCAGTGCCCAAGTTATTAAAGGCCTTCAGCATCCAATCAGATTGTTCTGTGAGCAACATCTAATAGAATAGGGCAGGGAGCCCATCTGGGCCTGGGGGTTTCTGTTCAGTATATTTTCTATGGAGGATATAAGTTCCGCCATAGTAACCGGTTCCTCCGGGAAGTCTCTGTCCTTGGAACTCTGCGGAATATCATTGTTTCCCGTGAGGTCCAGTAACATGATATAATTCTCTATATTATTTGTGCATCACTCACACTCTTTCTTGGGTCTCTTTTTATCATTTTGGGTTTCATTGGCCAATAGAAATGCTGTGAGATTGGGGTGGGTTCTGTATTATCGGGCTGCAGTGGGTCTGTGATGTAAGCTACACACGCAGCAGGGGGTGGTGGCACTCCTACTGTGTCTATTGGTCAAATCTAACCCTTGTTCATCTGTCATTGGCAGGCCGTTCCGGGTGTTGGGAACCTACATGAGCAACATGGAGCACAAAATCAGCCAGACGGTGACCCGTTCTGTAGTCACTCGCACAGTCGTGCACTCAGCGGGCACCGCGCAAACGAGGGTCGTGCAAAGTTCTCAGAGTTCCCATTCTGCCCAGCACCTACGGGAGTTACAGGCTTCTGGGCCGACCAAGGTCTCACCGAGCATTGCCGGCTTCTTTGTGGAGAAAACCAAGGAGAAGATCAGTATATACCAAGCCCTGCAGGAGAAACTGGTGACCAGTGAAGTGGCCTTGTCACTGCTGGAAGCCCAGGCCGCAACTGGCAATATCCTCGATCCGAAGAGCAACCAGAAACTATCGGTGGAGGCTGCCATTGGCCAGGGAATCGTCGGCCCAGAATTCCAAGAAAAGCTGCTGTTTGCCAACAAGGCAGTGACGGGACACAGGCACAAGGATGGAACGTTGTCACTGTTCCAAGCATTCAAGAAAGGCCAAATCAATCAACCAAACACAGTACGACTGCTCGGGGCTCAACTGGCCACCGGCGGCATCATCAGCCCTTCAGATGGACAGCGTGTGTCTTTGGCAGAAGCCATTAAACTAAATCTCATTGATGAAGAAATGGCTTCAATGTTCTCTAAAAACAGCGACTCAGTCAAATGCTACCTAGACCCCAATACACAAGAAGCAGCAACATATCAGCAGCTCTTGGCCAAATGCACCACCGATACCGAGTCAGGATTGGCCCTTCTTGCACTGCAGGGAACCCTACAAGGACTGAGAAAGCCCGTGACGGCAGAACAGCTGCTGAGGGCCAATATAATCAACCAGGCTTTATACGATGATATCCGGCAGGGCAAGGAACGTTTAGAGAATGTTGGGGAGCGGCATGAAGTCAAGCAGTGTCTGCATGGTTTGGGGAGCATTGGGGGAATTTATGTGGAGAGCACCAAAGAGAAAATCAGCATCTACCAAGCCATGAAGAAGAACATTCTCTCATCACATGTGGCAGCTTCTCTGCTGGAAGCACAGGCTGCTTCAGGCTTTATTATAGATCCAGTGAGCAACCGGACCTTCACCGTAACAGAAGCCATCAAAGAGGAGCTGATAGGACTTGAACTGAAGGAGAAGCTGCTCTCTGCTGAAAGATCCGTGACCGGATTTAGTGACCCATACACAGACAGCAGGATCTCTCTTTTCCAAGCCATCAAGAAAGAACTTATCGACAAGAACCTCGGCATGAATCTGCTGCAAGTCCAGAAAGCCACCGGGGGTTTTATTGATCCTGTTAACAGCTTTCATGTCCCTGTGGAAGTTGCTTACCAGCAAGGATTGCTTGATGAGGAGATGAATCGTCTCTTATCAGATCCTCTTAATGGTCCTAAAGGTTTCTTAGATCCAAACACCAACGATGCTGTAACTTACGCTGAGCTGAAAAAACGATGCATTGTGGATCCAGAAACGAAAGTCTTCTTTTTTCCTGTAAAACTCACCTTCCAAGGCATTAGAGGCAAAGTTACTGCTGATGAACTGTTGGACTCTCTGATCATTGATAGAGAAACGTTTGAAAACCTACAGCAGGGAAGAACATCTGATAAAGAAGTTGCTGATCGGGAGTTGGTGAGACAATATCTTGAAGGCACTGGGTGCATCGCGGGAGTGGTCATTGTATCTTCCAGTGAGACAAAGAGTTTATATCAAGCAATGAAAGAGCATTATCTCATGTCAGGAACTTCCATTGCGCTTCTGGAGGCCCAGGCAGCCACGGGGGGTTTGATAGACCCCATCAAGAACCTTAAGTTTTCTGTTGATGAAGCTGTGAAAAACGGCTTAGCTGGGCCAGAACTCTATGAAAAACTGCTTTCTGCTGAAAAAGCCACAACGGGGTACAGAGATCCTTATAATGGGCAGAAAGTGTCACTCTTCCAAGCTATAAAAGGGGGGTTTGTGGAGAGACATCATGGTATTCAGCTCTTGGAAGTACAAATGGCCACTGGTGGCATCATAGACCCACTACACAAACACCGTGTCCCAAAGGAGGTCGCTTACAAGCGAGGCTTGTTTGATGATGACATGAACAAGAACATATTGGCCATGATGGAAGAACCCAAGGGATATTTTGATCCCAACTTAAAAGTAAATATTAATTATGGACAGATGTTGCACAAGTGCCTTGTTGATCTCGCCACAGGCCTATATCTCCTGCCAATCTTTGATCAAACTCAACAGACATGCCCAAATACTCTTATAGACTTCCAAACAACGATGACCCTGAAAGCAGCCAAAATTCCCGTGACATCCGGAAAATACAAAGCACAAACCGTCTCCATTTGGGAACTTTTATTTTCAGACTATTTCACCACCGAGGAAAGAATTTCACTCGTTTATCGGTTTAAATGCCAGACGGTGACATTGGAAGGGTTATCCAATCAGATAAATACAAACATTCAGCAAATAGTATCGAGCACCAAAATCTCCTTCGAAGGGCTAAGGGAGCGCGTGACCCCCAAACAGCTGCTGAATTCTGATATCATAGACAAGACTTTGTATGAGAAACTGGAGCAGGGTGAAGCCTCAGTGAAGGACGTGGTAAATATGGACACAGTAAAGAAATACCTGCAGGGCACTGGCTGCATTGGTGGACTGATTCTTACAGAGACTCAAGAGAAAATGAGCATCTATCAAGCAAAGAGAAAAGCCCTGCTCAGACCAGGAACATCGCTGATCCTTCTAGAAGCTCAGGCAGCAACTGGATTCATCATAGACCCCGTGGAGAACAAAAAGTATTCTGTCGAGGAGGCCCTTAAGGCAAATGTGATTGGGCCAGAATTCTATGAGAAGCTGCTTTCAGCAGAGAAGTCTGTGACGGGCTACATAGATCCTTACACCGAGAAAACAATCTCTCTCTTCCAGGCTATGAGCAAGGGACTGATTGTGAAGGAGCACGGAATACGTCTTCTAGAAGCCCAGATTGCTAGTGGCGGCATCATCGATCCAATAAATAGCCACAGGATTCCAGTGGAGGTTGCTTATAAGCGCGGTTACTTTGACAAAAAAATGAACCTGATCCTTTCAGATCCGAGTGATGACACCAAAGGGTTCTTCGACCCAAACACCAATGAAAATCTCACCTACTTGCAATTAAAAGAGAAGTGTATCACTGAGCCGACCACCAACCTCTGCCTCCTCCCCCTGCGTGGTAAGAAGAGCCTGGTTAGTATCAATGACTCAGTCAAGGCCTCACTCAGCAATCTGGAGATTTATGTAAGATATGGAAGGTTCAGACAGAAAACAGTCTCTGCTTGGGTTCTGATTAACTCCGAGTACTTCAGCGAGTGGAAAAGGAGATACATAGTAGAACAGTATAGACTGCAGAAGAAGACCCTTAAGGAGATTGCCATTTTGATTGAAGAGGAAATGAATAAGTGGACTGACATCCGATTCCCAGCTCTTAGGGGGCAAGTCAACATTCATCAACTTCTGGAGTATGAGATCATTGACAAAGAGCTGTTTCAGCAGGTTCTGGATGGAAAGGTCAAGGTGGAAGATGTAATGAAAACAGAAAAGGTCCAAAGACATCTGCATGGTTCTGATATACTTGGTGGGGTTATCCTTCAACCATCTAACCAAAGGATCAGCTTCCTCGAGGCAACAAAGAAAAGAATTTTGCTCCCCAGTACAGTCCTACCAATACTTGAGGCCCAGGCTGCTACCGGCCATATCATTGATCCAATAAGTAACCAGAAACTGACTGTTGATGAAGCCCTTAAAGCCGGTGTTATTGACCCACAGCATTATGACAAACTTTTGACTGCTGAAGAAGCTGTAACGGGCTACAAAGATCCATTTACAGGCAGAAGAATATCCCTCTACCAGGCCATGAGAAAGGGACTTGTGGATGAGAAGCATGCCATCCAGCTTTTAGATGCCCAGTTGGCCACAGGGGGGATTATTGATCCAGATACTGCCTTACATCTTCCAGTTTCCGTAGCCAATAAGCATGGTTTCTTTAATGATGAGCTGCATCAAAGCCTGTCTACTGATGCTTTAAATTCCTACTGTGATCCTACCACCAAACAAATGGTGTCTTACTCAGAACTGGTCAGTCGCTCCGAGCAGGACAAACCTGCAGGTATCCGTTTGATTCCACTGCCTGAAGGCTTTACCGAGGTTCCCACCGATAACATTTTCTCTGAGGAGGAAGTAAAAGAGACATTCAAAAATACAAGGATCGAAGAAAGGAACACAACATTGTGGGTCCTGATACATTATGGCTACTTTACTGAGGAGCAGAGATCCCAGATCCTGGAGAGATACAAACTGAAGAAAGCAACTTTGCAGGAGGTCACTACTGAGATTCTGCAGTTTATCAAGGACAATGAAATTAAAATGACCACTCACATCAGCTTTGAAGGCCTTCGGGGAAAAGTTCCAGCAATACGACTGCTGGATCTGGGCATTCTTAATCAGACCGTGTTTAATGAACTTTTGCAGGGGTTGAAGACAACTGAGGAAGTGTCTAAGTTAGAGAGTGTGAAAAAATACTTGCAAGGAACTGGCTACATCTCTGGGGTCTTCCTACAGTCAACCAAGGAGAAAATGAGTATTTATCAGGCAATGAAAAGAAACCTCATCATGCCTGCCAATGGGTTACTGTTCCTAGAAGCTCAGGCTGCCACAGGGTTTCTGATCGATCCAGTATATAACCAAAAGTACTCAGTGGATAGTGCTGTTAAGGCCGGAGTTGTAGGACCAGAACTTCATGAGAAGTTGCTGACAGCCGAGAGTGCTGTGACCGGGTTCCTCGACCCCTACACAGGAAACAAAATTTCACTGTTGCAA
The DNA here is from genome assembly GCF_000004195.4 of Xenopus tropicalis. NCBI lineage: Eukaryota > Metazoa > Chordata > Amphibia > Anura > Pipidae > Xenopus > Xenopus tropicalis. The sequence goes on along the minus strand of NC_030682.2, from coordinate 153,522,887 downwards.
GCCATTGGCAAAGATCTACTCCTGCGCAATGAAGCAATACCACTTCTCCAAGCCCAGATTGCAGCTGGAGGAATTGTCGACCCAAACCACTGCCATTATGTCCCGCTGGAGATGGCTCACAAACTTGGCTTTCTGGATGAAGAGGTTGACGTGGCCAAATCAACAATCAGTCTAAAAGCTTTCTATGATCCCGACACCAAAGAGAACCTGTCCTACATGGAGCTCAAAGACAAATGCTATAAAGACCCAGAGACAGGTCTCTTATTACTGCCACTTTCAGAAAGTGCTGCCATTTATGCTGATGAAAACATTATAAGTGTGCTGAAATCTGTTACGGTCAATGTCCAAGCAGGAAGATTTAAAGGTCAAGTGGTCTCGGTCTGGGAACTTCTGAATTCTGAGTATATCAGCGTGAGCAAACTGAAGGAGCTGCTAGCCTTGTACAGTAAGAGCAGTGCCGAGGCTCTCCAGCTGCTCATACAAACAGTCACCACTATCATCATAGAGTCAGAGAAAGAAAGCAAAAAGATACATTTCAAAGGTCTCCGACGACAAGTTTCAGCAAGTGACCTGTTCCTGTCCGAGGTGATCGATAAACAAACTCTCGATGACCTGAACCTGGGGAAGAAAACGATCACTGAAGTCACAGAGATGGATAATGTCAAGCGCTACCTGGAAGGAACCAACTGCATCGCAGGGGTCCTTGTTCAAGCAACCAACAAGAAGATGAGCATCTATGAAGCAATGCTCAAAGGCATCCTTAGACCTGGGACAGCCCTAGTGCTTCTAGAAGCCCAAGCAGCCACTGGATTTATTGTTGACCCTGTGAAAAATATGAAGCTGTCCGTTGACGAAGCATTAGGTTGTAGACTTATAGGACAGGAGATTTATAAAAAGTTGCTCTCCGCAGAGCAAGCAGTTACTGGTTACACCGACCCACACAATGAAGAAAAGATTTCCCTCTTCCAAGCTATGAACAAGAAACTGATTGTGGAAAGCCATGGTATACGCCTTCTAGAGGCTCAGATTGCTACCGGAGGCATCATTGATCCAGTGCACAGCCACCGAATCCCAGTAGATACGGCCTATAAGCGCGGCTATTTCAATGAAGAAATGAATACAATTCTCTCTGACCCCTCTGATGACACCAAAGGATTCTTTGACCCAAACACCCATGAAAACTTGACTTACCTACAACTGGTAGAAAGATGCATCCAAGACCCCGAGACTGGACTGTATCTCCTGCAAGTTGTGAAGAAGGGAGAGAATTACTTCTACATCACTGACAAAATTAAGGAAGATCTACAATCAAAACGCGTGCTGATGCATCATGGAAGTTTCACAAACCAAACAGTATCTCTCTGGGAAATCCTTTCTTCTCACTACGTCACGGATCTCAAGAGGAGAGAACTTGTAAGGCTGTATATAGAGGGAGTGATGACCGAGGAACATCTCCTATCCTCTGTAACCACACTAATTATGGACTATGAGAGCAAAAGTAACATATTAATGTTCAAGGGGATAAGGGGTGAAGTAAGTGCCACAGAACTGTTCAATGCAGAGATAATTGACAAGAAGACCCTAGATGACCTGAGGGCTGGGAAGAAAACAGTGGAGGATATTGCACAGGTGGACTCCATAAAAACATACCTGGAGGGGACAGGCTGCATAGCCGGTGCCTTTGTGTTACCAGACAATGAAAAACTCAGCGTCTATGAAGCCATCAAGAAAGGGATCCTACCTAACGATATTGGCTTAACACTTCTTGAAGCCCAAGTGGCCACTGGTTTCCTCATAGATCCAGTAAAGAATAAGAGGCTCTCTGTTTCTGAAGCTTTGTCTGCTGGTCTCATCGGTACCGACGTTCAGAATAAACTTGAACTTGCAGAACAAGCAGTTACCGGATTCACCGATCCTGACTCTGGCAATAAACTCTCACTGTTCCAAGCCATTAAGAAGGGTTTAATTAATAGAGACCAGGGCCTTTATTTGCTGGAGGCCCAGTTGTGCACCGGTGGCGTTATCAATCCACTTTACAGCCACAGAGTTCCTCTGGGTGCGGCATATAAGAAAGGGCTTTTGGATGAAGATACTTACATCTTGTTATCAGATGGGAAAAAAGGATTTACTGACCCAAACACCCACGAAAGGATAAGTTATAAAAACCTGATGGAAAGATGCACGAAGGACACCACAACTGGACTAGATTTACTTCAACTAGCTAAAAAGAGGGATGATTACTTCTACATTGATAATCCAACCAAAAACATCCTGACATCTACCCCTTTGAAAATGCATGCTGGAAAATTTCAAGGCCAAGACGTCTCGCTGTGGGATATCTTATGCTCCATCTACATCTCTGAAGAGAAAAGAAAAGAACTCATTAAAAAATACAAAAGTGAGACTACGGCAACTCTTAAATCCATAATAGCAACTATATTGTCCATCATTGAAAAGAAGGAAACCACTCAAAGTGATATTTGGTTCCAGGGATTGAGAAAGCAGGTAACAGCCTCTGAATTGTACAGTGCAGGGATCATCAACAAAGAAACACTTGAGGGGCTCAAGCAGGAACCGCACACTATAACAGATGTAGCTCAGAATGAATCTGTGAAGAAATTTCTAGAAGGAACCAGCTGCATCGCTGGATTGCTTGTCCCATCGCTAGAGAACCCAGCCATAAAGGTGAAGATGAACATTTACAATGCCATGTTGAAACGCATACTCCGACCAGGAACTGCTCTGGTTCTGCTTGAGGCACAAGCAGCCACTGGATTTATAATTGACTCTATAAAAAACAAAAAACTTTCTGTAGATGAAGCTTTCGAGGCTGGACTGATTGGCTATGAGATTTACGAAAAGCTGCTGTGTGCAGAAAAAGCAGTGACTGGCTACACCGATCCTTACACCGGCAGCAAGATTTCCCTCTTCCAAGCAATGAAAGCAGATCTAATTGTGAAAGAACACGGGATCCGTGTCCTGGAAGCCCAGATAGCCACAGGGGGCATTATTGATCCAGTGCACAGTCATCGCGTCCCTGTGGAAGTGGCCTACAAACGTGGCTACTTTGATGAAGAAATGAACCAAATCCTCTCTGACCCTACTGATGACACCAAAGGATTCTTTGACCCCAATACCCATGAGAATCTAACGTACATGCAGTTGATTAAACGTTGTGTTCAGGATCCAGAAACAAAGCTGTATATGCTGGAGATACACGGCAGCAAGCCCTCTCCTGGGAACGTGCAAAGCGCCCTACGGCAGAAGACTGTTGAGGTGACAACGGGGCAGTTCCAAGGCAGGAAAGTCTCCATCTGGGATCTTATACATTCACAGTACATTTCCCCAGAGAAACGGGATGATCTGCTAAAGAAATTTACATCAGGAACCTTATCCATTGAGGAACTTATGGAAATCATCATCACTATGATTTATGAGACAGAAGCAACGGCGCTGCCAACTGATACCATAGATGCTGTTAAACAGGATGAACAAATCATAACGTTGTTCTTGTCGGAAAAGGTTGATGTGACAATGGGGGATTTCAGAGGGAAAAGTGTATCCTTGTGGGAGATTCTCAATTCTCACTATATCTCTGAGGAGAAAAGAAAAGAACTAATAGACAAAATGAAAGTGGGAAGCACAACCATGGAGGAAATAATTGCCATTGTCATCACTATCATTACCGAAACGGAACTCCAGAAGGGAACCCAAGTGCCGCAGATTGTGCGGTTTGACCAGTGGGTGCAAGACAATGACATCCAGGAGGCTCTGAAGAGAATCAGCATTAATGTCACAAAGGGGCAGTTTCAGGGTCAGGAGTTTTCCATCTGGGATCTCCTTCAGTCCAAATCCATTCCAGAGGAGACAAGACTGGAACTATTAGGGGATTACAGATTAACCATTGAGGAAATCATAAAAGGTGTCGTACAGTCGGTTAAAGACACAGAGATCGGGAGCTGCACATACGACTTGCACGATGAGGTGTTCAACGTCTTACAGACCGTAAAGACTGATGTGACGGTTGGTGAATTTAAAGGCCAGAAATATTCCGTATGGGAACTTCTAAACTCAAAATACTTCTCTGAAGATAAAAAGAAAGAACTACTTGAAAATTTTAATCTAGGAACAATTAATATCCATGAACTGATCCAAATAATCACTACAATAATAGAGGAAATGGAAGAAAACACCAGAAGGTTAAAGTTCAAAGGACTGAGAAGGCAAGTGACAGCCACTGAACTGCTCACCTCAGAAATCATTGACCAAGACACCCTACGGGAGCTCGCTCAGGGCAAGAAAACTGTGGAAGAAGTGACAGAAATGGATACAGTAAAGAGATACCTTGAAGGAGAAAGTTGCATTGCGGGAATTCTGGTTCCATCTGCAAAGGAACCATCACAGAAAGACAAAATGAGCATCTATAATGCGATGCAGAAAAATATCCTGAGACCAGGAACCGCTCTGGTACTTTTAGAAGCTCAGGCAGCCACTGGATTTGTCATTGACCCAATAAATAATAAAAAACTTTCTGTAGATGAAGCGGTAGCTGCTGGGGTCATTGGGAAAGAACTCCATGGAAAGCTCCTTTCTGCAGAACGGGCAGTAACAGGTTATAAGGACCCTTATACTGGGGACAAAGTCTCACTATTTCAGGCCATGCAGAAAGAACTGATAGTAAAAGACCACGGCATCCGTCTTCTTGAAGCCCAAATTGCCACCGGTGGAATCATTGACCCATTGCACAGCCACCGTGTTCCAGTGGATATTGCTTACAAACGAGGATACTTTGATGAAGAGATGAACCAAATCCTCTCAGATCCTTCTGATGACACCAAGGGGTTCTTTGATCCCAATACCCATGAGAACCTCACCTACATGCAGCTTCTCCAGAGATGCATTAAAGACTCTGATACTGGACTTTGCTTGCTTGAGGTTAGTAAGGCCAAGTCTACTCACTTTAAGGCAGAGACAAATTTTGAAAGCAGATTAAAGTCCCTTACTGTCCATCTAAAGATTGGCCACTACCAAGGGCAGAATGTGTCCCTCTGGGAACTTCTCAATTCACATTATTTTTCAGAAGAAAAGAGACAGGAGCTGCTACTGAAGTACAAAACAGGAGCCATCACTATTAATGAGCTGCAGACAATCGTTATAACTACAACTGAAGAGCTGGAAAGTAAAAAAACTGGGCATTTAAATGGATCAGTTCATGAAGAGTTGGACCAGAAAACTGTGCTGAGCTCTGCGTTTGTGCAGGTTACTAAGGGCAAGTTCATGGGTCAAAAGATCTCCATCTGGGAGCTCCTGAACTCTGAGTATATTACAGAAGAGAAGAGGAAAGAGATCCTACAGAAGTACAGCTCAGGGGCTTGGACCATGGAAGAAATCATCACTCTCATCACAACAATCATTGCTGAGGTAGAAGAGAATAGGGAGAAGCTTGAGAAGGAAAAACAAAGCACATCAGAGTCTCTCCATTCAACCACAGGTACCGATAAGCAACTCCAACAAGCCCTGGATGTCATTACAGTCAGTGTCCCGGCTGGTGAGTTTCAGAAAGAGAAGATATCTCTCTGGGAAATTCTCCATACCAAATACATCTCATCAGATAAAAGGAACAGTCTACTAAACAAGCACCAGGTCACCGTAGAGACATTAAAGGGAGATATAATGAAACTAATTGGGGAGAAAGAAGTGAAGGGGGATGAGGAGGTTAAGCAAACACTTGAACTAAAGTTTATGGATGTGAGAGTTGGTAAATTCAAAGGACAACAAGTTTCCCTGTGGGTTTTGCTTCACTCAAAATACATTTCTGAAGAGAAGAGAAAAGAACTTCTGGAAAAATACAAATCAGGGACATTGACCCTGGAAGAAATGTTCAGAATCATTATCACTATAATTGAGGAGACTGAGGAAAAAAGTCACAATATAAAGTTCACAGGCCTCAGGAGGCAGGTAACAGCCACTGAGCTACTCGAATCTCAAATCATTGACCAGAGCACCATGAATGAGTTGACTCAAGGCAGTCGGACAGTGGAACAGGTGACCCAGATGGACTCTGTGAAGCGGTATCTCCAGGGAACTAGCCCAATAGCTGGTGTTTTTGTTACATCTAAGAAAGAAGGCTCACAAAGAGAGAAGATGACCATTTATGATGCCATGTTCAGAAGAATATTGAGGCCAGGGACAGCACTGGTTCTCCTTGAAGCACAAGCAGCTACTGGCTTTGTGGTTGACCCGATACAGAATAGAAGACTTTCGGTTGAGGAAGCTAAAAATGCCGGACTTATTGGCCATGAGATCTACAATAAACTTCTGTCTGCGGAACGAGGAGTGACTGGATACACCGACCCCTACACTGGAAACAAAATCTCCCTCTTCCAAGCCATGAAAAAAGAGCTGATCGTGAAAGACCACGGTATCCGTCTGTTAGAGGCACAGATTGCCACCGGTGGCATCATCGACCCTGTGCACAGTCACCGAGTCCCTGTAGAGGTGGCTTACAAGCGAGGCTACTTTGACGAAGAGATGAATCAAATCCTTTCTGACCCCAGTGACGACACAAAAGGTTTCTTTGATCCAAATACTCACGAGAATCTCACATACATGCAGCTGCTCCAGAGATGTGTCGAGGACCCAGAGACGGGGATGTTCATGCTGGATGTGAAAGACACCAAACCCGCTCTTGTACGAACAGACTACACAAGTGCGCTGCAGTCTAAAACTGTTCTTATCCAGTCTGGGGAATTCCAGGGCAAGAATGTCTCTGTTTGGGAACTTCTCAGTTCTAAATATGTTTCAGCTGAGAAAAGAGAGGAACTCCTAAGGACGTACAGAGCTGGGAGCTTGTCCATTGAAGAACTCATAACTATTGTTATTACCATTATTAATGAGACCGAGGCAAGTGTGTCGTCAACTGACTCAACAGACAGTAAGAATGAAGGTGATGAAATGAAGATATTATTCCAGTCAGAGGTAGTGTCTGTGCCAGTGGGAGACTACAAAGGACAGAGAGTTTCACTGTGGGAACTTCTTCACTCTCATTATATCTCAGAGGAAAAGAGAAATGAGTTATTAGACAAAGTGAAATCAAGGACTTTGACTCTCCAAGAAACTCTTACAATTATAATCCGTATCATTGAGGAAACTGAGCTAACGAGAAGTAAAACAGTGCAGCGACCCCCTCAGGTATTAGTCGAGCAAGGTCTGAAATTGGATCTCACAGTCCACGCAGATGAAATCCAGAAATCACTTCAGAGCATCACCGTTCATGTCCGTACCGGAGAATTTCAAGGTCAAGATGTTTCTGTCTGGGACCTACTTCACTCAAGGTATATAAGTGAGGAGATGAGAAAGGAACTGGTTAGTAATTATGAGTTAACGGTTCAAGACATGATAGCAATCATTGTCCAACTAGTGGAACAGAAGAGCAGCAAATCCCCTTTACATGCACAATACAACTTGACCGAGGAAGCACTCAATGTTCTTCAGGCAGAAAGAACTGAAATCTGTGTAGGAGAATATAAGGGCCAGAAGCTTTCTCTGTGGCAACTACTCACATCTAGATACTTAAGTGAAGATAAAAGGAGAGACCTACTCGAGCAGTTTAATCAGGGGACTGTAAGTGTGCATCAGCTGATCCGAACAGTCATCACAGTCATTGAAGAAATTGAACAGAAAACTAGCAATCTGAAGTTCAAAGGACTGAGAAGGCAAGTGACGGCCACCGAACTGCTCACCTCAGAAATCATTGACCAAGACACCCTACGGGAGCTTGCTCAGGGCAAGAAAACTGTGGAAGAAGTGACAGAAATGGATACAGTAAAGAGATACCTTGAAGGAGAAAGTTGCATTGCGGGAATTCTGGTTCCATCTGCAAAGGAACCATCACAGAAAGACAAAATGAGCATCTATAATGCGATGCAGAAAAATATCCTGAGACCAGGAACCGCTCTGGTACTTTTAGAAGCTCAGGCAGCAACTGGATTTGTCATTGACCCAATAAATAATAAAAAACTTTCTGTAGATGAAGCGGTAGCTGCTGGGGTCATTGGGAAAGAACTCCATGGAAAGCTCCTTTCTGCAGAACGGGCAGTAACAGGTTATAAGGACCCTTATACTGGGGACAAAGTCTCACTATTTCAGGCCATGCAGAAAGAACTGATAGTAAAAGACCACGGCATCCGTCTTCTTGAAGCCCAAATTGCCACCGGTGGTATCATTGACCCATTGCACAGCCACCGTGTTCCAGTGGATATTGCTTACAAACGAGGCTACTTTGATGAAGAGATGAACCAAATCCTCTCAGATCCTTCTGATGACACCAAGGGGTTCTTTGATCCCAATACCCATGAGAACCTCACCTACATGCAGCTTCTCCAGAGATGCATTAAAGACTCCGATACTGGACTTTGCTTGCTTGAGATTAGTAAGGCCAAGTCTACTCACTTCAAGGCAGAGACAAATTTTGAAAGCAGATTAAAGTCCCTTACTGTCCATCTAAAGATTGGCCACTACCAAGGGCAGAATGTTTCCCTCTGGGAACTTCTCAATTCACATTATTTTTCAGAAGAAAAGAGACAGGAGCTGCTACTGAAGTACAAAACAGGAGCCATCACTATTAATGAGCTGCAGACAATCGTTATAACTACAACTGAAGAGCTGGAAAGTAAAAAAACTGGGCATTTAAATGGATCAGTTCATGAAGAGTTGGACCAGAAAACTGTGCTGAGCTCTGCGTTTGTGCAGGTTACTAAAGGCAAGTTCATGGGTCAAAAGATCTCCGTCTGGGAGCTCCTGAACTCTGAGTATTTTACAGAAGAGAAGAGGAAAGAGATCCTACAGAAGTACAGCTCAGGGGCTTGGACCATGGAAGAAATCATCACTCTCATCACAACAATCATTGCTGAGGTAGAAAAGAATAGGGAGAAGCTTGAGAAGGAAACACAAAGCACATCAGAGTCTCTCCATTCAACCACAGGTACCGATAAGCAACTCCAACAAGCCCTAGATGTCATTACAGTCAGTGTCCCGGCTGGTGAGTTTCAGAAAGAGAAGATATCTCTCTGGGAAATTCTCCATACCAAATACATCTCATCAGATAAAAGGAACAGTCTACTAAACAAGCACCAGGTCACCATAGAGACATTAAAGGGAGATATAATGAAACTAATTGGGGAGAAAGAAGTGAAGGGGGATGAGGAGGTTAAGCAAACACTTGAACTAAAGTTTATGGATGTGAGAGTTGGTAAATTCAAAGGACAACAAGTTTCTCTGTGGGTTTTGCTTCACTCAAAATACATTTCTGAAGAGAAGAGAAAAGAACTTCTGGAAAAATACAAATCAGGAACATTGACCCTGGAAGAAATGTTCAGAATCATTATCACTATAACTGAGGAGACTGAGGAAAAAAGTCACAATATAAAGTTCACAGGCCTCAGGAGGCAGGTAACAGCCACTGAGCTACTCGAATCTCAAATCATTGACCAGAGCACCATGAATGAGTTGACTCAAGGCAGTCGGACAGTGGAACAGGTGACCCAGATGGACTCTGTGAAGCGGTATCTCCAGGGAACTAGCCCTATAGCTGGTGTTTTTGTTACATCTAAGAAAGAAGGCTCACAAAGAGAGAAGATGACCATTTATGATGCCATGTTCAGAAGAATATTGAGGCCAGGGACAGCACTGGTTCTCCTTGAAGCACAAGCAGCCACTGGCTTTGTGATTGACCCGATACAGAATAGAAGACTTTCTGTCGAGGAAGCTAAAAATGCTGGACTTATTGGCCATGAGATCTACAATAAACTTCTGTCTGCAGAACGAGGAGTGACTGGATACACTGACCCCTACACTGGAAACAAAATCTCCCTCTTCCAAGCCATGAAAAAAGAGCTGATCGTGAAAGACCACGGTATCCGTCTCTTAGAAGCACAGATTGCCACCGGTGGCATCATCGACCCTGTGCACAGTCACCGAGTCCCTGTAGAGGTGGCTTACAAGCGAGGCTACTTTGACGAAGAGATGAATCAAATCCTTTCTGACCCCAGTGACGACACAAAAGGTTTCTTTGATCCAAATACTCACGAGAATCTCACATACATGCAGCTTCTCCAGAGATGTGTCGAGGACCCAGAGACGGGGATGTTCATGCTGGATGTGAAAGACACCAAACCCGCTCTTGTACGAACAGACTACACAAGTGCGCTGCAGTCTAAAACTGTTCTTATCCAGTCTGGGGAATTCCAGGGCAAGAATGTGTCTGTTTGGGAACTCTTGCACTCTCACTATATTTCAAAGGAAAAACGAGAGGAACTTTTGAAAAAATACTCATCAGGTAGTTTGTCAGCTACAGATCTAGAAGCTTTAATTCTCACAATCATCTCTGAGACAGAGCGAGAGAGAGTTGTGGACGTAACAAAGGAAGACCCGAAAATCCACACAACTCTAAAATCTGTAACTATTGATATCTCAGTGGGGAGTTTCCAGACGAAAACAACAACAATATGGGATCTGTTACAATCTGATTACTTCTCTGAGAGGGAAAGAAACGATCTGCTAGAGAAGCTGCATGCTGGGACATTGACTTTAGAAGAAATAATCAAATTTATTGTGACTGTAGTTACAGAGAAAGAAACAAAAACTCTACAAAGTGTCACCACAACAACCCAAATTAAGAGGGAGGAGGTAGTACAGAAATCTATTGACCTGAGTCAGTGGCCCCCAGAGGAGCAACTTCAGAAAGCTTTGGAGGCTATTCCATATGAAGTGTCCAGACAACAAAATCTGGGGGAGAAACAAGACAGTGAGTCTATTTGGGGTGTTCTGCAAAGTGAGAAACTGCCTGATGACCAAAGGAAAGAACTGTTAAAGACATGCAAAGACACTGTACAAGACGTTCTGATTGGTTGCATCAGACTCATCCAGGGAGAGGGACAGTTCTCAGCTGAGACCTTTTCAATTGATGAGCAAACACAGAAATTATTACAGAATACAACAATGGAAATTTCTGTTGGGGAATTCAAAGGTCAGAACTTGTCACTGTGGGACCTTCTTCTCTCCAAATACATTTCAGCCGAGAAAAGAAAAGAAATATTAATGGCCTATCTTACCGGCTCTTCCTCTATACAAGACATTATCAGAATGATCACCACCATTATAGAGGAGACTGAAGACAGAACTAGTAAGCTGATGTTCCAGGGGCTCAGGCAACAGGTTACGGCTGCAGAGTTGCTGAGCTCTGAAATTATTGACCAGAAGACCCTCGACGATCTGTCCAAAGGGAACAAGACCCTGGAAGAGATAACTCAAATGGACTCTGTGAAAAGATATTTGGAAGGAACAAGCTGCATTGCTGGAGTGTTTGCCCCCTCTAAAAAACATCCTTCCAAGATGGAGAAAATGAGCATTTACCAAGCTATGCGGAAAAATATTCTAAGACCAGGCACTGCCTTGGTGCTTTTAGAAGCTCAGGCTGCAACTGGCTTTATCATTGACCCAGTCAACAACAGAAAACTGTCAGTAGATGAGGCTGTTTCTTCTGGGGTGGTCGGAAAAGAGCTTCATGCCAAACTGCTATCGGCAGAACGTGCTGTTACCGGTTACAGAGATCCCTACAGCGGGGACAAGATATCTCTCTTCCAAGCCATGAAAAAGAATCTCATTGTCAAAGACCATGGGGTCCGTCTGCTAGAAGCACAGATTGCCACGGGGGGTGTAATCGACCCTGTGTACAGTCATCGAGTTCCTGTGTCTGTTGCCTACAAGCGCGGGTACTTTGATGAAGAAATGAACCAGGTTCTTTGCGACCCTTCTGATGATACCAAGGGTTTCTTTGACCCAAACACTCATGAGAATCTCACCTATATGCAGCTGGTACAAAGGTGCGTCCAAGACCCAGACACTGGGCTAAATATGCTAGAGGTGAAGGATGTGAAGTCTCCTCTTTTCCAGATTGACAAGACAATACAAAGCTCCTTGCAGTCTCAGACTATGGACATTAAAGTTGGTCAGTACAAAGGTCAGAATGTCTCTGTCTGGGAACTTCTCACATCTCGCTATCTTTGTGAAGCTGACAAGGAAAGACAAGACCTTTTGATGAAGTACAAATCTGGAGCCATCACTATACAGAAGCTGATGGCAGAGCTTGTATTGCTGGTCGAGAAGCTTGAAGAGAAGAGAAGCAGCTCCAACGTAGCCCAGCACTTCTCTGAAGGGGACACTGATAAAGAGAAACACAGTTTCCTACAGTCTGTGGAGGTTGAAGTGACCGCTGGCCATCTGAAAGGCCAGAAAAGTTCCCTTTGGCAGTTTCTCAATTCTTCCTATATCACAGCAGAGAAAAGAAATGAACTGCTTATTAAGTATGAAAGTGGAGCCCTGACCCTTGAGCAGCTCGTGCAGTCGGTCCTAGCGATCATGGCGGAAGCAGAGAAAACCGTCATAAATGGTTCCGATGGAGCCAGTGTAGGAGAATCAGGAAAGGCAGGGGCAGTAATACAGTCCCTCTCCCATTTCTCTACCTTCTTTTCTATTGGTGAATTCCAAGGTCCCAGTGTTTCTTTGTGGGATATACTTCACTCAAAGACCATCAGCAGAGCAGAGAGGGACAACATGCTGAAGAAATACTTGCTCACAATTGAAGAAGTCATTGCCGTCCTTTCCAAGTTCTTTCCATCCTCCAAGGGGCAATCAGCAGAGCAATATGGGCAAACAGCTTCATTTCTAAAGTCTGTAACTGTTCAAGTGGCTATTGGAGAATTTAAGGTAGAAGGCAAAGCTCATTCACTCTGGGAGCTTCTACACTCTAAATACATCACCCAAGAGAAGAGGAACAAACTTATTGAGAAGTTTGAGTCCAAAACGTTGACATGGGAAGAAATCTTCCAAATAATTGTCACTATTATAAAGGAGACGGAGGAGAGGGGACGGCAACTCAAGTTTAAGGGTCTCAGGAAGCAGGTCTCCGCGTCTGAGCTCCTCCAATCACAAATCATTGACCAAGACACCCTCATAGACCTGACCCTGGGCAAAAAGACATTGGCTGAAGTGACTGAGATGGATTCAGTAAGGAGATACCTAGAAGGAACGAGCTGCATTGCTGGAGTTTTAGTTACGTCAAAAACTGACCCATCAAAGAAGGAGAAGATGAGCATTTATACCGCCATGTTAAAGGGTATCCTGCGGCCGGGGACTGCCCTCGTGTTGCTGGAGGCACAAGCAGCCACTGGATTTGTCATTGACCCCATTAAGAATATAAAACTCTCAGTGGATGAAGCTGCTGCCTCGGGGGTAATAGGGCAAGAGCTCCACTCCAAGCTTCTGTCTGCGGAGAAAGCTGTAACCGGTTACAATGATCCCAGCACCAGCCAGAAGATTTCTCTGTTCCAAGCAATGCAGAAGGAGCTCATTGTCCAACACCATGGCATCAGGCTCCTGGAAGCGCAGATCGCAACGGGGGGCATCATCGACCCCGTGCACAGTCACCGTGTGCCGGTGGAAGTGGCCTACAAACGGGGTTACTTTGATGAAGAGATGAACAAGATACTGGATGATCCCACTGATGACACCAAAGGTTTCTTTGACCCCAATACCCATGAGAACCTCACCTACATGCAGCTCCTCCAAAGGTGTGTCCAAGACCCAGACACGGGGCTGTTTATGCTGGGGGTCAGCACAAAATAAATAACAAGGAAGGTATTTTGCAATAGCATTGGAAATATTTCCATTACTGTCGAGGGACTGAGGCTGAGCCAATGGGGGAAAGCTCTTCTAGATCATTCTGGGATACAGTGTAATGGGGGGATCTTCTGCATGGGGATCTACTGGACTCTCTCTGGAACTCTCTCTAGAACTCTATATATCTCTATAAATCCCTAACAAGGGACTGATTTTTACTCTCGTGGCAGCTCTGCTGGGAGCAATTGCCCTGGCACCTCCACTAGCACCTTTAATTGCCCTTTGCAATGTTTATGCTGGAATATAATAATCATAGTTAGCATGTTGGGAGAAGATTGTTTTGTGTGATGTTTCTCCATAGAAATATATGATAATGTATGAAGATCATCCCTTCCCTGTGTATTTCTACCCATGGATGGGAGCTGCCATATTGTTCTTATTTACTTAAACAATATGGCCGCCCCTATGTATAAATGCATTTATACAGAAAAGGAATGTCAAGGGAGAGGCTCATGGGAGTTTACTTGTCTGGGAATAAAATAGACTTTCTTTATCTTTTATAAATAAACTGCTCTCTCAGCAAATGCTCTTTGTGATTCTGTTGAAGACCCCCCCCCTGGGGCAGAAACCTTAGACCAGTGTAATATTTTCATTGAACGTGGGGTTCATGTACAAAAGATTCTGACTGCAGCTCCGTGTGCCTTGCTGCCTAGGGTACACTGAGTCCAAACTGCAGCTACAGGTAGCAGCTACTAATCTCCACTTGCAACAATAACGTTGCTGGGTTGGGGGCAGCTTTGTAGGACAAGCACATTGGGACCCTACATTCCTAGTAACACTGGTACATTCCACTCATAGCAACATGGTCGTTTCACATTACACCAAAGCCAATGACTTACAGGTTTATGTGGGCAGGTAAGTGGCCCATTTAGAGTGCCAGCAGATGGGTGCCGTATTCATTCCTATGTCATCATGGTGATTGCAGTATTACTACAGTATTAGCCTTGAATTACCCCCAAGCCTGCTGGCTAGAGAACCTCTGGGCTGCCCGTACTGCAAGGGGGCCCCAGAGATACTGACCTACAGCCACTCGGCTACTGCAACACCAGCCCGGGACCAATAGCCCTATCACTAGGGCCCCAGTTAGGGCCACCTACATCTTCCTGCCCCCAAAAGCATGGCGCCTCCCCAGGGCCTTATACCAGTTAGGGGGGAAACTGACTCCTCCTGCCAGTAGGTTTGTCTCAACACCCCCCACCCACAAGTTCTTTTGGGCCCAATAACACTAGGCCTTTTGGTACCCTTTCACCTTTCTTTGGTGGGTGCTCTGTGTCCCTGCAGTGGGGTACAAAGGTAACGGAGATGGGAAGCTGTAATTACTGAGTGGGGTCAGCAGGGGGCAGTGGGGTACAAAGGTAACAGAGATGGGAAGCTGTAATTACTGAGTGGGGCCAGCAGGGGGCAGTGGGGTACAAAGGTAACGGAGATGGGAAGCTGTAATTACTGAGTGGGGGGGCAGGGGGCAGTGGGGTACAAAGGTAACGGGGATGGGAAGCTGTAATTACTGAGTGGGGGGGCAGGGGGCAGTGGGGTACAAAGGTAACGGAGATGGGAAGCTGTAATTACTGAGTGAGGGGGCAGTGGGGTACAAAGGTAACGGAGATGGGAAGCTGTAATTACTGAGTGGGGTCAGCAGGGGGCAGTGGGGTACAAAGGTGACGGAGATGGGAAGCTGTAATTACTGAGTGGGGGGGCAGGGGGCAGTGGGGTACAAAGGTAACGGAGATGGGAAGCTGTAATTACTGAGTTGGGCCAGCAGGGGGCAGTGGGGTACAAAGGTAACGGAGATGGGAAGCTGTAATTAATGAGTTGGGCCAGCAGGGGGCAGTGGGGTACAAAGGTAACGGAGATGGGAAGCTGTAATTACTGAGTTGGGCCAGCAGGGGGCAGTGGGGTACAAAGGTAACGGAGATGGGAAGCTGTAATTACTGAGTTGGGCCAGCAGGGGGCAGTGGGGTACAAAGGTAACGGAGATGGGAATCTGTAATTACTGAGTGGGGCCAGCAGGGGGCAGTGGGGTACAAAGGTAACGGAGATGGGAAGCTGTAATTACTGAGTTTTGCATTTTGCCATTCTGACCAGCAGGAGGCAGTCTTCTCTATGCTTTTCTGCATTGATTCTGAGAAGAGCCCGAGAGCGCGCCTTTGGGCCCCTCATTTGACTCTCTAGTCACACCAGGGGGGCTTTTTGCTGCTTGCCGGGGCAAGGGCCGGGGCAACGGTGCTGGACTGGTCGGCAGCAGCCAATGAGCAAAGGACGGAAGTTCCAGTCGCCGGGGTTGATCTCTCACCGGATCCCAGAGGGTTCTGTTCAGCAAATTCTTTGAACTCCTACAAATTCCCAGTTGTTAAAGCTTTTTCCATATTTGATGAGTTGGAGAATTTAGAGTTAAATTAGTGGCTGTTTGTTACTAACAGATCCCCCCCCCCCCCCGGGTCTATAGCAACGGGAATGTCCGGGAATTCAGCTTTATATTCATTATCGTTAGTAATTCCCGGAGTGATTCTGTATAACGAGCAGCCATAGGGGGGTCCCTGCGCCCCCAAATCCGCAATATAAATACAGAGAAGGTCAATGCGACCGTTTGTGCCGCGAGAGACGTCGGAATCGACTTTACGGTCAGTTGGGAAAACGTTTCCGGACAAATATCCAACATTAACTCCTTGTGTTCCGACTAATTCACATGGAAATGGACAGAATGACTTTAATATGGATAAAATCCCCTCGGAAAGAACTTGTGTTTACAGTATAAAGGGATTAACCGTTACTGTGCTGGAACTTATCTCATTGGGCAACACAGGGGGTCACATAAATATCACAAGACTTTGACACCATTTTGCCCTTTAAAACCCCTCGCAGGTCAAACGCACTCAACTTTGAGATTGACAGATTTTTAGGCAGTGCCCCCTCTTTAATCACTTGCCCCAATTTACTGTGCCCCCATCTAATGCCCAGAACTGCTTAACAACATTGCCCCCCACCTTTACCTCTGTCACTTCTGTTCCCAGCAGCCATCTTTGGGATCAGCAAGCCATTCATGCACACTGGCACCCACACTGGTATATTGGGGTACAAGGTTGGACTGGCCCAACAGGGCACTAGGGAAAAACCTGTTGGGCCCTGGTCCTTTTGGACCCCTTTTCACAGGGCATGTTGGTGGGATTGCTGTTGATAATCAGTGAGCGCTAGAGATAGTGGCGGTGGCAGAGTAGCGCAGGGGGTGGGCCCTTGATT
The DNA here is from genome assembly GCF_000004195.4 of Xenopus tropicalis. NCBI lineage: Eukaryota > Metazoa > Chordata > Amphibia > Anura > Pipidae > Xenopus > Xenopus tropicalis. Next base: position 153,505,916 of record NC_030682.2, on the reverse strand, counting down.
CGCTTTTTCCCATGAGCCCCAAACCCCCCCCCCGTCTGACACTGTGTGCAGGTTCCTGGTTGAAATCCATTTTGGCATTTTGAGACCCCAAATAAAGAAAAGCCTTGTGGTTTGTAGTTTGGAGCTGAAGCCATAGTTACCCATTTTGGATTCGTCACATTCGTACTCCCCAAATATATAAGGTTTCCTGGGGGGGGGTAAACCTACTGTGAGAGGGTGTGTCTGGCCTTGGGGTACAGGGTGGGATCTCTGTGCTGCTGATTGGCCGGTTGTGTCCTTGAGTCAGAAATCTCTATAAAACGCTGCATTTTTATTGGTGCATTCATGAAACCTGCAGATCAGCTGTTTCTACAATAAAATGAAACTTTCCTGTGATATAAATCCCCGTATTGCGCTCGGCAGCAGTTTGTTTGTTACAGAAGTGAAATAACATGAGAAATCCCAAATATTAATGTGTATTTTCCCTTGGCTAACGTGATATTCCCCCTCAGGAACAGCCCCGAAAGTGAAATGGCTCCAATGTCCTGGGGCAAAATCAATATTCCAAGGCTCATGTAGATGTGGGGTTTGATGGCCGACGGACAAATTAAAGGGGAAGGAAAGGTACAAACTCAGTAGGTTTATCAGAAATCTCTATGTAAATACAGCCATAAGCACTCACACATACCTCCCAACTGTCCCGCTGTCCCCGATTCGCTTGTAAATGTCCCGCGGTGCAGAAAAAGCGGCTCCCGAGAGATGTGAGTGTGACGTCACGGGGAGAAGAAGAGCCGGGGGACGCAGACGGAGGAAGCAGGCGGGAGGAGCCACAGGAAGCAGGGGCACACTGAAGAGGACATTGTGGGGGAGCTGAAGGATGTTGGGGAGGATGCTGGAAGGGGGCTGGAGGAAGGTAAAGGGCAGCTGGGGGATGCTGGGGAGGACGCTGGGGGGAGCTGGAGGATACTAGGGGGAGCTGAAGAATGTTGGGGAGGACACTGGGAGAGAGCTGGAGGATGCTGGGATGGAGCTGGAGGACGCTGGGAGGAAGCTGAAAGATGTTGGGTGGATGCAGGGGGGAGCTGGAGGATGTTGGGTGGATGCAGGGGGGAGCTGGAGGATGTTGGGTGGATGCTGGGGGGAGCTGAAGGATGTTGGGGAGGATGCTGGAAGGGGGCTGGAGGAAGTTAAGGGGCAGCTGGTGGATGCTGGAAGGGGGCTGGAGGAAGGTAAAGGGCAGCTGGGGGATGCTGAGGAGGACGCTGGGGGGAGCTGGAGGATACTAGGGGGAGCTGAAGAATGTTGGGGAGGACACTGGGAGAGAGCTGGAGGATGCTGGGATGGAGCTGGAGGACGCTGGGAGGAAGCTGAAAGATGTTGGGTGGATGCAGGGGGGAGCTGGAGGATGTTGGGTGGATGCAGGGGGGAGCTGGAGGATGTTGGGTGGATGCAGGGGGGAGCTGGAGGATGTTGGGTGGATGCTGGGGGGAGCTGAAGGATGTTGGGGAGGATGCTGGAAGGGGGCTGGAGGAAGTTAAGGGGCAGCTGGTGGATGCTGGAAGGGGGCTGGAGGAAGGTAAAGGGCAGCTGGGGGATGCTGGGGAGGACGCTGGGGGGAGCTGGAGGATACTAGGGGGAGCTGAAGAATGTTGGGGAGGACACTGGGAGAGAGCTGGAGGATGCTGGGATGGAGCTGGAGGACGCTGGGAGGAAGCTGAAAGATGTTGGGTGGATGCAGGGGGGAGCTGGAGGATGTTGGGTGGATGCAGGGGGAGCTGGAGGATGTTGGGTGGATGCTGGGGGGAGCTGGAGGATGTTGGGTGGATGCTGGGGGGAGCTGAAGGATGTTGGGGAGGATGCTGGAAGGGGGCTGGAGGAAGTTAAGGGGCAGCTGGGGGACGCAGGAAGGGGGCTGGAGGAAGTTAAGGGGCAGCTGGTGGATGCTGGAAGGGGGCTGGAGGAAGGTAAAGGGCAGCTGGGGGATGCTGGGGAGGACGCTGGGGGGAGCTGGAGGATACTAGGGGGAGCTGAAGAATGTTGGGGAGGACACTGGGAGAGAGCTGGAGGATGCTGGGATGGAGCTGGAGGACGCTGGGAGGAAGCTGAAAGATGTTGGGTGGATTCAGGGGGGAGCTGGAGGATGTTGGGTGGATGCAGGGGGGAGCTGGAGGATGTTGGGTGGATGCAGGGGGGAGCTGGAGGATGTTGGGTGAATGCTGGGGGGAGCTGAAGGATGTTGGGGAGGATGCTGGAAGGGGGCTGGAGGAAGTTAAGGGGCAGCTGGGGGACGCAGGAAGGGGGCTGGAGGAAGGTAAGGGTCAGCTGGTGGATGCTGGAAGGGGGCTGGAGGAAGGTAAAGGGCAGCTGGGGGATGCTGGGGAGGACGCTGGGGGGAGCTGGAGGATACTAGGGGGAGCTGAAGAATGTTGGGGAGGACACTGGGAGAGAGCTGGAGGATGCTGGGATGGAGCTGGAGGACGCTGGGAGGAAGCTGAAAGATGTTGGGTGGATGCAGGGGGGAGCTGGAGGATGTTGGGTGGATGCAGGGGGGAGCTGGAGGATGTTGGGTGGATGCAGGGGGGAGCTGGAGGATGTTGGGTGGATGCTGGGGGGAGCTGAAGGATGTTGGGGAGGATGCTGGAAGGGGGCTGGAGGAAGTTAAGGGGCAGCTGGTGGATGCTGGAAGGGGGCTGGAGGAAGGTAAAGGGCAGCTGGGGGATGCTGAGGAGGACGCTGGGGGGAGCTGGAGGATACTAGGGGGAGCTGAAGAATGTTGGGGAGGACACTGGGAGAGAGCTGGAGGATGCTGGGATGGAGCTGGAGGACGCTGGGAGGAAGCTGAAAGATGTTGGGTGGATGCAGGGGGGAACTGGAGGATGTTGGGTGGATGCAGGGGGGAGCTGGAGGATGTTGGGTGGATGCAGGGGGGAGCTGGAGGATGTTGGGTGGATGCTGGGGGGAGCTGAAGGATGTTGGGGAGGATGCTGGAAGGGGGCTGGAGGAAGTTAAGGGGCAGCTGGTGGATGCTGGAAGGGGGCTGGAGGAAGGTAAAGGGCAGCTGGGGGATGCTGGGGAGGACGCTGGGGGGAGCTGGAGGATACTAGGGGGAGCTGAAGAATGTTGGGGAGGACACTGGGAGAGAGCTGGAGGATGCTGGGGGGAGCTGAAGGATGTTGGGGAGGATGCTGGAAGGGGGCTGGAGGAAGTTAAGGGGCAGCTGGGGGACGCAGGAAGGGGGCTGGAGGAAGTTAAGGGGCAGCTGGTGGATGCTGGAAGGGGGCTGGAGGAAGGTAAAGGGCAGCTGGGGGATGCTGGGGAGGACGCTGGGGGGAGCTGGAGGATACTAGGGGGAGCTGAAGAATGTTGGGGAGGACACTGGGAGAGAGCTGGAGGATGCTGGGATGGAGCTGGAGGACGCTGGGAGGAAGCTGAAAGATGTTGGGTGGATTCAGGGGGGAGCTGGAGGATGTTGGGTGGATGCAGGGGGGAGCTGGAGGATGTTGGGTGGATGCAGGGGGAGCTGGAGGATGTTGGGTGGATGCAGGGGGGAGCTGGAGGATGTTGGGTGAATGCTGGGGGGAGCTGAAGGATGTTGGGGAGGATGCTGGAAGGGGGCTGGAGGAAGTTAAGGGGCAGCTGGGGGACGCAGGAAGGGGGCTGGAGGAAGGTAAGGGTCAGCTGGTGGATGCTGGAAGGGGGCTGGAGGAAGGTAAAGGGCAGCTGGGGGATGCTGGGGAGGACGCTGGGGGGAGCTGGAGGATACTAGGGGGAGCTGAAGAATGTTGGGGAGGACACTGGGAGAGAGCTGGAGGATGCTGGGATGGAGCTGGAGGACGCTGGGAGGAAGCTGAAAGATGTTGGGTGGATGCAGGGGGGAGCTGGAGGATGTTGGGTGGATGCAGGGGGGAGCTGGAGGATGTTGGGTGGATGCAGGGGGGAGCTGGAGGATGTTGGGTGGATGCTGGGGGGAGCTGAAGGATGTTGGGGAGGATGCTGGAAGGGGGCTGGAGGAAGTTAAGGGGCAGCTGGGGGACGCAGGAAGGGGGCTGGAGGAAGGTAAGGGTCAGCTGGTGGATGTGGAAGGGGGCTGGAGGAAGGTAAGGGTCAGCTGGTGGATGTGGAAGGGGGCTGGAGGAAGGTAAAGGGCAGCTGGGGGATGCTGGGGAGGATGCTGGGGGGAGCTGGAGGATACTAGGGGGAGCTGAAGAATGTTGGGGAGGACACTGGGAGAGAGCTGGAGGATGCTGGGATGGAGCTGGAGGACGCTGAGAGGAAGCTGGAAGATGTTGGGTGGATGCAGGGGGGAGCTGGAGGATGTTGGGTGGATGCTGGGGGGAGCTGGAGGATGTTGGGTGGATGCTGGGGGGAGCTGGAGGATGCTGCAGTGGGGAGCAGCCCAAAGTATTGGGACACTGGGGGGCGTGGCCATAAAGTGGGCGTGGTCTGAAAACATTTTCAGGCAGACATTTTTGTCCCTCCTTCTACTTTTCAAAAGTTGGGAGGTATGCTCACAGTCCTCTGCATGTCTTTCTTTCTATTCTGTACTCTTGTTCTTCTGTATCAGACTTCCTTCTCAGACCTCCAGGGCTCGGGCTTGAGCATGCTCAGTTTGCTCCCTCTCCCTTTTCCCTCCTCCCCCTCCCCTCTCTGCTGTAATCTGAGGCCAGAGATGTGGGAAGTGAAGTACGACCAAGCTAAAATGGCAGCTGCTATATTAAACACAGACATTCTAGGGCTGTTCCTCAGTTATAGTAGAATTTCTACAGAATAAATATATCTTTCTAGCATTTCCTATTGAGGTTAATCTGTTGGGAAGAAACTGCATCAGTAGTTTTCCTTCTCCCTTAATAAGAACTAAAGGCCAATCAGGATTGAGCCTCCATGTTAATGAGAAGCCTGGATAGAAACAGTAACACGGGTATATGGGCCGGGGCGATCCATGCTTTCCCAGCAGGCAGCCTGTAAGTGAAACGCGTTGTGCTGTCCGTATGGGGTTGTTATGGTTTTTAATGGACTGAAAGAAACCCATTTGTGCCTGTTGTGTGAGTGGTACCGAGGAGTTTATCATTGGTACCTGCGTTACCCTCTTTGTCCACTAGGGGGTCTCTCTGATAACTGTAGTTTCTGTATATACAAGTTACATGTTGGTGTTTCTGTTCCCTTTGTCTCATTTTATATGGGCTGGGGCAGATGATAAATACCCCCAGGAGTTCATTGGCCCCCAACTGGTTTCAGTGTTATTTTTATGGGGATTTTTTTATGTTCTCGGTTTAATGAGTCCCCGGAGCCGGTGCCGCACGTTGTATCAACAACACAAATACCATCGGCTCTTTACTGGGGCAAAGTCCAACCTCATTCCTATATAAACTGGGTAAGAGCAGCAGCGATCTATAGCCTGTCTATTACCCCCACAGGCAGTGACAGAGCCAACGCCAGCCGGGGTATCAGGTGAGAGGGACGTGGGGCTCTGGGGAACCGGCTACTCACTGCAATTCTGCATGGGGTGTTCTGCCCCAGCTGGATAGGCAGTAGGGTAATTACTCTGCATGGGGTGTTCTGCCCCAGCTGGATAGGCAGTAGGGTAATTACTCTGCATGGGCCGTTCTGCCCCAGCTGGATAGGCAGTAGGGTAATTACTCTGCATGGGGTGTTCTGCCCCAGCTGGATAGGCAGTAGGGTAATTACTCTGCATGGGCCGTTCTGCCCCAGCTGGATAGGCAGTAGGGTAATTACTCTGCATGGGCCGTTCTGCCCCAGCTGGATAGGCAGTAGGGTAATTACTCTGCATGGGGTGTTCTGCCCCAGTAGGGTAATTTTGCCCCATAGGCAGACATGATTGGGCAGAGGGTATTTGCTGACGGGGGTATTTTCTCTCTCGCAGGACCATGGGGGTTGTTACCATCTTGTCCCTCGCTCTCTCCTTCATCCTCACTCTCCTCTTCCTCGTTTCCTATTGGAGGCAGCAGAAGAAATCTATCACCCTCCCTCCCGGTCCTGCCCCTTTGCCCCTTCTGGGGAACCTGCGCTACACCCTACATAAAAGCCACTACAAATTCTTCCCAGAGGTATGTACCCCCCCCGGCCCCCAAACAACTGCATGATGGGTAATGCCACCACATGGATTTGCCCCAGTTATTGTCAGAGCCCTGGCACTGCCAGTCTGTAACACCCACTTACCCCTGGATAATAAATGGGGTGAATCCCTTTGGAGGGGGGTTGAGCTGCCCCCACATGGGGCATTTGATGGGAGGGGTTGGGCACAGACAGGAATGCGGCCGGGCAGGTCGGTGCCAGTTTATTGCTCCGTTAGTGCAGAATGTTCTGGTTCTGAGCCCAGAGGGGATGTGCATTGGTGCCACAGACTGAGGGCCCCGCCTCCCCCCAATAATACCGACCACTCACTGAGTCCGTATCCTGCAGGGCTATTTGGCAGGTAATTAGGCTGCACAGAGTTCAGGCTGCAGGATGTGGATTCAGTATGTGGCCAAATATACATGAGCCATTGGGCCCCGTATGGTGGCCCCCCCAGTCCTGCCCAGTAGCCTGTGCTGACAGTATTGGTTGGGACTGGGGAAGGTTTGAAAATGTAATCTGCCGGTGCGTGTCAGTCGGTGCGTATGTGGTGCATCTGGGGATGGGGAGGTGGGTGCCGGTGCGTATGTGGTGCATCTGGGGACAGGGAGGTGGGTGACGGTGCGTATGTGGTGCATCTGGGGATGGGGAGGTGGGTGCCGGTGCAAATGTGGTGCATCTGGGGATGGGGAGGTGGGTGTCGGTGCGTATGTGGTGCATCTGGGGATGGGGAGGTGGGTGCCAGTGCATATGTGGTGCATCTGGGGGTGGGGAGGTGGGTGTCGGTGCGTATGTGGTGCATCTGGGGATGGGGAGGTGGGTGCCAGTGCATATGTGGTGCATCTGGGGATGGGGAGGTGGGTGTCGGTGTGTATGTGGTGCATCTGGGGATGGGGAGGTGGGTGCTGGTGCAAATGTGGTGCATCTGGGGACAGGGAGGTGGGTGACGGTGCGTATGTGGTGCATCTGGGGATGGGGAGGTGGGTGCCGGTGCGTATGTGGTGCATCTGGGGACAGGGAGGTGGGTGATGGTGCGTATGTGGTGCATCTGGGGATGGGGAGGTGGGTGCCAGTGCGTATGTGGTGCATCTGGGGATGGGGAGGTGGGTGCCGGTGCCTATCTTTCGCTGCCGGTGCATCTGGGGATGGGGAGGTGGGTGCCGGTGCATCTGGGGATGGGGAGGTGGGTGCCGGTGCATCTGGGGATAGGGAGGTGGGTGCTGGTGCATCTGGGGATGGGGAGGTGGGTGCTGGTGCATCTGGGGACGGGGAGGTGGGTGCTGGTGCATCTGGGGGAGGTGGGTGCCGGTGCATCTGGGGGAGGTAGGTGCCGGTGCATCTGGGGAGGTGGGTGCCGGTGCATCTGGGGGAGGTGGGTGCCGGTGCATCTGGGGGAGGTAGGTGCCGGTGCATCTGGGGAGGTGGGTGCCGGTGCATCTGGGGGAGGTGGGTGCCGGTGCATCTGGGGGAGGTAGGTGCCGGTGCATCTGGGGACGGGGAGGTGGGTGCTGGTGCATCTGGGGAGGTGGGTGCCGGTGCATCTGGGGGAGGTAGGTGCCGGTGCATCTGGGGACGGGGAGGTGGGTGCTGGTGCATCTGGGGAGGTGGGTGCTGGTGCATCTGAGGAGGTGGGTGCCGGTGCATCTGGGGGAGGTGGGTGCCGGTGCATCTGGGGAGGTGGGTGCCGGTGCATCTGGGGAGGTGGGTGCCGGTGCATCTGGGAGGTGGGTGCCGGTGCATCTGGGGAGGTGGGTGCCGGTGCATCTGGGGAGGTGGGGTGCCGGTGCATCTGGGGAGGTGGGTGCTGGTGCATCTGAGGAGGTGGGTGCCGGTGCATCTGGGGGAGGTGGGTGCTGGTGCATCTGGGGAGGTGGGTGCTGGTGCATCTGAGGAGGTGGGTGCCGGTGCATCTGGGGGAGGTGGGTGCTGGTGCATCTGGGGAGGTGGGTGCCGGTGCATCTGGGGAGGTGGGTGCCGCTCACACTGTATATGTTCCCAGCTCAGCAAGCGGTACGGCCCAGTGTTCACCATCTGGCAGATGACGGATCCGGTGGTGGTTCTGTGCGGGTACGAGATGGTGAGAGACGCCCTGATGAATCACGCAGAGCAGTTTAGCGGTCGCCCCTTTTCCCCGGTGATCGACCTTTACTCCAAGGGATACAGTAAGATTCTCTCCTATTTGCACCAATACAGGGGCAAGTACAGAACTGCCCCCAACCTTGTGACTCGCAATGAGCCCCTCCCATTTGCACCAATACAGGGGCAAGTACAGAACTGCCCCCAACCTTGTGACTCGCAATGAGCCCCTCCCATTTGCACCAATACAGCAGTCGGAACCAGCAGTGCAGAGAATAGCGAGTGACTCCTATCATTATTAGTATTGCCTTTATAGTTCAGCCTTCTCCTCTCATTCTCTAGTGTGTGGTTGACAGCACTGCTGGTTGTTAGGGTGAGGGATCCCCTAGCAACTAGACAACAGTTTGAGATCAGTAGAAGGAGAAATAGTTCCCAACCAGAACCAATAAAGATGAGTAACAAATTGGACCCATTAGGGGACTGGGTTGGAAGCAGTTGGGCAGTTGGGCAGTTGGGCACAGACTGGCGCCATTATACCCACATACTCTATGTTGTACCCAGGCTTCCCGAGCCTTCAGGGCGAGCGCTGGCGCCAACTCCGACGCTTCACTCTCTCCTCCCTGCGGAACTTTGGGATGGGGAAGAAATCCATGGAGGAACTGGTACTGGAAGAGGCACAACATCTCAACGCAGCGGTGTCTGAAACAGGAGGTGCGTTTCTACCTGTGACCTACAGAGGGCGATAAAGCCAAACTCTATATTTACTGTATATTCCCGCCATTATGATTTGTATTCTGTTATTTATATAGCGCCGACCCATTGGTTATCCATCAGCCCCTGCCCCAGTGAGCTTACACTCTAAGGTCTCTATCCCATTCCCATCAGTCCCTGCCCCAGTGAGCTTACAATCTAAGGCCCCTATCACATTCCCATCAGCCCCTGCCCCAGTGAGCTTACAATCTAAGGTCCCTATCCCATTCCCATCAGTCCCTGCCCCAGTGAGCTTACAATCTAAGGTCCCTATCCCATTCCCATCAGTCCCTGCCCCAGTGAGCTTACACTCTAAGGTCCCTATCCCATTCCATCAGTCCCTGCCCCAGTGAGCTTACACTCTAAGGTCCCTATCCCATTCCCATCTGGCCCTGCCCCAGTGAGCTTACAATCTAAGGTCCCTATCCCATTCCCATCAGCCCCTGCCCCAGTGAGGTTACAATCTAAGGTCCCTATCCCATTCCCATCAGTCCCTGCCCCAGTGAGCTTACAATCTAAGGTCCCTATCCCATTCCCATCAGCCCCTGCCCCAGTGAGGTTACAATCTAAGGTCCCTATCCCATTCCCATCAGCCCCTGCCCCAGTGAGCTTACAATCTAAGGTCCCTATCCCATTCCCATCAGTCCCTGCCCCAGTGAGCTTACAATCTAAGGTCCCTATCCCATTCCCATCAGTCCCTGCCCCAGTGAGCTTACAATCTAAGGTCCCTATCCCATTCCCATCAGCTCCTGCCCCAGTGAGCTTACAATCTAAGGTCCCTATCCCATTCCCATCAGTCCCTGCCCCAGTGAGCTTACAATCTAAGGTCCCTATCCCATTCCCATCAGTCCCTGCCCCAGTGAGCTTACAATCTAAGGTCCCTATCCCATTCCCATCAGCCCCTGCCCCAGTGAGCTTACAATCTAAGGTCCCTATCCCATTCCCATCAGCCCCTGCCCCAGTGAGCTTACAATCTAAGGTCCCTATCCCATTCCCATCAGTCCCTGCCCCAGTGAGCTTACACTCTAAGGTCCCTATCCCATTCCCATCAGCCCCTGCCCCAGTGAGCTTACAATCTAAGGTCCCTATCCCATTCCCATCAGTCCCTGCCCCAGTGAGCTTACACTCTAAGGTCCCTATCCCATTCCCATCAGCCCCTGCCCCAGTGAGCTTACAATCTAAGGTCCCTATCCCATTCCCATCAGTCCCTGCCCCAGTGAGCTTACAATCTAAGGTCCCTATCCCATTCCCATCAGCCCCTGCCCCAGTGAGCTTACAATCTAAGGTCCCTATCCCATTCCCATCAGTCCCTGCCCCAGTGAGCTTACACTCTAAGGTCCCTATCCCATTCCCATCAGCCCCTGCCCCAGTGAGCTTACAATCTAAGGTCCCTATCCCATTCCCATCAGTCCCTGCCCCAGTGAGCTTACACTCTAAGGTCCCTATCCCATTCCCATCAGCCCCTGCCCCAGTGAGCTTACAATCTAAGGTCCCTATCACATTCCCATCAGTCCCTGCCCCAGTGAGCTTACAATCTAAGGTCCCTATCCCATTCCCATCAGTCCCTGCCCCAGTGAGCTTACAATCTAAGGTCCCTAGCTAGAGATATTCCCAGGGGGGCCCCCAGCTAGACACACCTGCCACATAGAACAATAACCAGCTGTTTATGGGGGGCCAACACTGAGGTTACTCACAATGGCGCTGCCCCCCCACAACAACCGGTAAAGGGTTCCGTCCCCCCCAGACTGGCATTGGGTTTGTCCCAGTAACGGCAGAACTGGTTCTGTTTGGCAGGGAAGCCGTTTAACCCGGTTCACCTAACGGGCTGCGCCGTAGCCAATATAACCAGCCGGGCGCTGCTGGGGGAGCAGTTCCAGTACCAGGACCAGAAGTTACGGGACCTTCTCCTAACAACACGGAGATTCATCAGCAACACCCACTCCTTCCTACACCAGGTACCGGTCCGGTTATTGTACAGGGGCAAATAGTGTCTGGCAACTGCCATGTCCTTGGGGTAACTCCCAGCTACCTACCAAACAGTAACTCCCAGCTACCTACCGAACAGTAACTCCCAGCTACCTACCAAACAGTAACTCCCAGCTACCTACCGAACAGTAACTCCCAGCTACCTACCGAACAGTAACTCCCAGCTACCTACCGAACAGTAACTCCCAGCTACCTACCGAACAGTAACTCCCAGCTACCTACCGAACAGTAACTCCCAGCTACCTACCGAACAGTAACTCCCAGCTACCTACCGAACAGTAACTCCCGGCTACCTACCGAACAGTAACTCCCGGCTACCTACCGAACAGTAACTCCCGGCTACCTACCGAACAGTAACTCCCGGCTACCTACCGAACAGTAACTCCCAGCTACCTACCGAACAGTAACTCCCAGCTACCTACCGAACAGTAACTCCCAGCTACCTACCGAACAGTAACTCCAGCTACCTACCGAACAGTAACTCCCAGCTACCTACCGAACAGTAACTCCCAGCTACCTACCGAACAGTAACTCCCAGCTACCTACCGAACAGTAACTCCCAGCTACCTACCAAACAGTAACTCCCAGCTACCTACCGAACAGTAACTCCCAGCTACCTACGGAACAGTAACTCCCAGCTACCTACCGAACAGTAACTCCCAGCTACCTACCGAACAGTAACTCCCAGCTACCTACCGAACAGTTCCTATAGAGGGTAACTCCCAGCTACCTACCAAACAGTAACTCCCAGCTACCTACCAAACAGTAACTCCCAGCTACCTACGGAACAGTAACTCCCAGCTACCTACCGAACAGTAACTCCCAGCTACCTACCGAACAGTAACTCCCAGCTACCTACCGAACAGTTCCTATAGAGGGTAACTCCCAGCTACCTACCAAACAGTAACTTCCAGCTACCTACCGAACAGTAACTCCCAGCTACCTACCGAACAGTAACTCCCAGCTACCTACCGAACAGTAACTCCCAGCTACCTACCGAACAGTTCCTATAGAGGGTAACTCCCAGCTACCTACCAAACAGTAACTTCCAGCTACCTACCGAACAGTAACTCCCAGCTACCTACCGAACAGTAACTCCCAGCTACCTACCAAACAGTAACTCCCAGCTACCTACCGAACAGTAACTCCCAGCTACCTACCAAACAGTAACTCCCAGCTACCTACCGAACAGTAACTCCCAGCTACCTACCAAACAGTAACTCCCAGCTACCTACCAAACAGTAACTCCCAGCTACCTACCGAACAGTAACTCCCAGCTACCTACCGAACAGTAACTCCCAGGTACCTACCAAACAGTAACTCCCAGCTACCTACCAAACAGTAACTCCCAGCTACCTACCGAACAGTAACTCCTAGCTACCTACCGAACAGTAACTCCCAGGTACCTACCAAACAGTAACTCCCAGCTACCTACCGAACAGTAACTCCCAGCTACCTACCGAACAGTAGCTCCCAGCTACCTACGGAACAGTTCCTATTGAGGGTAACTCCCAGCTACCTACGGAACAGTTCCTATAGAGGGTAACTCCCAGCTACCTACGGAACAGTTCCTATAGAGTGTAACTCCCAGCTACCTACCGAACAGTTCCAATAAAGTGTAACTCCCAGCTACCTACGGAACAGTTCCTATAGAGTGTAACTCCCAGCTACCTACGGAACAGTTCCTATAGAGTGTAACTCCCAGCTACCTACGGAACAGTTCCTATAGAGTGTAATTCCCAGCTACCTACGGAACAGTTCCTATAGAGGGTAACTCCCAGCTATCTACGGAACAGTTCCTATAGAGGGTAACTCCCAGCTATCTACGGAACAGTTCCTATAGAGGGTAACTCCCAGCTACCTACGGAACAGTTCCTATAGAGTGTAACTCCCAGCTACCTACGGAACAGTTCCTATAGAGTGTAACTCCCAGCTACCTACGGAACAGTTCCTATAGAGTGTAACTCCCAGCTACCTACGGAACAGTTCCTATAGAGTGTAACTCCCAGCTACCTACGGAACAGTTCCTATAGAGTGTAACTCCCAGCTACCTACGGAACAGTTCCTATAGAGTGTAACTCCCAGCTACCTACGGAATAGTTCCTATAGAGTGTAACTCCCAGCTACCTACGGAACAGTTCCTATAGAGTGTAACTCCCAGCTACCTACGGAACAGTTCCTATAGAGTGTAACTCCCAGCTACCTACGGAACAGTTCCTATAGAGTGTAACTCCCAGCTACCTACGGAACAGTTCCTATAGAGTGTAACTCCCAGCTACCTACGGAACAGTTCCTATAGAGTGTAACTCCCAGCTACCTACGGAACAGTTCCTATAGAGTGTAACTCCCAGCTACCTACGGAATAGTTCCTATAGAGTGTAACTCCCAGCTACCTACGGAACAGTTCCTATAGAGTGTAACTCCATGTCCCTAGACAGTTGGAACAGAACCACAAGCTTCGGACCCTCTGTGTAACCCTCTTGCCCCATTCCTGCCCCACAGCTCAGTAACATGTTCCCCGTGCTCCTGTATGTTCCGGCCTTCAGGCAGAAGATTTTCAGAGAAAGTTCCGAGCTGCTCGCATTTGTCACGGAATATATTGAGCAGCACAAACAGACACTGGATCCGAATTCTCCCAGGGACTTTATTGACTACTTCTTATTGAAGATCAGAGAGGTAAAGTGTTTCCTAACCAATAACTGGGTGTGAATGGTATGTGGCAGCCGCCATATTGGGGTTAGTGAGTGGAGCCTTGGGCTGCCGCCATATTGGGGTTAGTGAGTTGCACCTTGGGCTGCCGCCATATTGGGGTTAGTGAGTTGCACCTTGGGCTGCCGCCATATTGGGGTTAGTGAGTTGCACCTTGGGCTGCTGCCATATTGGGGTTAGTGAGTGGAGCCTTGGGCAGCCGTCATATTGGGGTTAGTGAGTGGAGCCTTGGGCAGCCGTCATATTGGGGGTTAGTGAGTGGTACCTTGGGCTGCCGCCATATTGGGGTTAGTGAGTGGAGCCTTGGGCTGCCGCCATATTGGGGTTAGTGAGTGGAGCCTTGGGCAGCCGTCATATTGGGGTTAGTGAGTGGAGCCTTGGGCAGCCGTCATATTGGGGGTTAGTGAGTGGTACTTTGGGCTGCTGCCATATTGGGGTTAGTGAGTGGCACCTTGGGCAGCCGCCATATTGGGGTTAGTGAGTGGAGCCTTGGGCTGCCGCCATATTGGGGTTAGTGAGTGGAGCCTTGGGCTGTCGCCATATTGGGGTTAGTGAGTGGCACCTTGGGCAGCCGCCATATTGGGGTTAGTGAGTGGAGCCTTGGGCTGCCGCCATATTGGGGTTAGTGAGTGGCACCTTGGGCAGCCGCCATATTGGGGTTAGTGAGTGGAGCCTTGGGCTGCCGCCATATTGGGGTTAGTGAGTTGCACCTTGGGCTGCCGCCATATTGGGGTTAGTGAGTGGAGCCTTGGGCTGTCGCCATATTGTGGTTAGTGAGTGGAGCCTTGGGCTGCCGCCATATTGGGGTTAGTGAGTGGAGCCTTGGGCTGTCGCCATATTGTGGTTAGTGAGTGGAGCCTTGGGCTGCCGCCATATTGGGGTTAGTGAGTGGAGCCTTGGGCTGCCGTCATATTGGGGTTAGTGAGTGGCACCTTGGGCTGCCGCCATATTGGGGTTAGTGAGTGGCACCTTGGGCAGCCGCCATATTGGGGTTAGTGAGTGGAGCCTTGGGCTGTCGCCATATTGTGGTTAGTGAGTGGAGCCTTGGGCTGCCGCCATATTGGGGTTAGTGAGTGGAGCCTTGGGCTGCCGTCATATTGGGGTTAGTGAGTGGCACCTTGGGCAGCCGCCATATTGGGGTTAGTGAGTGGAGCCTTGGGCTGTCGCCATATTGTGGTTAGTGAGTGGAGCCTTGGGCTGCCGCCATATTGGGGTTAGTGAGTGGAGCCTTGGGCTGCCGCCATATTGGGGTTAGTGAGTGGCACCTTGGGCAGCCGCCATATTGGGGTTAGTGAGTGGCACCTTGGGCAGCCACCATATTGGGGTTAGTGAGTGGTACCTTGGGCTGCCACTTTAGATACCCCGTGCTTGTGTTTGGGGCAGATGATGGGGTATAATGGTGTGTCTGTTCCCGCAGGAGAAGATGGCGGCACAAAGCAATTTCTGTGAGACCAGCCTGCTAATGACCATTATAGCGCTACTCGCTGCCGGCACCGAGACCACCTCATCCACCCTAGCGTTCTGCCTGGCTTTCATATCTAACTACCCCGACGCCCAGGGTAAGGCACCCCCCTTATTGCCCTGGCTTCCCTGTGGCAACGCTGCTCATAGAGCATGCTGGGAGTTGTAGTTAGAGAACAGGATGCCCATCAGTACCATAGAGATGTGAAACCACTGACAGATCATCTGAACATAATGTACAGTCTGTCTCTGCAGAATACAACTCATTCCCAGGAGATGTTTCAGTGAACGCTATTGGCCAGTCCATACAGTGGCCCCTACTATTGGCCAGTCCATAAAGTGGCCCCTGCTATTGGCCAGTCCATACAGTGGCCCCTGCTATTGGCCAGTCCATACAGTGGCCCCTGCTATTGGCCAGTCCATACAGTGGCCCCTGCTATTGGCCAGTCCATATAGGGTGGTGCTGTCCTTAAAGGGGATTTGCTCCCACCTACAGGCCAAAAGTCGTATTACAAGTAACAAAGTAATGTTTGAGCCCAGGAGGCGCCACGCCCATCAGGTTTGGATTCTGCCAATAAATACCCTAATCTGAACCCTAATTTACATATTTAAATCCAAGTAAAATAAGAATTGAAGAATCAGTCATTTGTCCAGAGCGGTAAGGGTTAAGGTTTGGCTGAATTCTGTTCCACCTGTGGCAGTTCTGTCCCACCTGTGGCAGTTCTGACCCACCCGTGGCAGTTCTGTCCCACCCGTGGCAGTTCTGTCCCACCCGTGGCAGTTCTGACCCACCCGTGGCAGTTCTGACCCACCCGTGGCAGTTCTGACCCACCCGTGGCAGTTCTGTCCCACCCGTGGCAGTTCTGACCCACCCGTGGCAGTTCTGTCCCACCCGTGGCAGTTCTGACCCACCCGTGGCAGTTCTGACCCACCCGTGGCAGTTCTGACCCACCCGTGGCAGTTCTGTCCCACCCGTGGCAGTTCTGACCCACCTGTGGCAGTTCTGACCCACCCGTGGCAGTTCTGTCCCACCCGTGGCAGTTCTGACCCACCTGTGGAAGTTCTGACCCACCCGTGGAAGTTCTGTCCCACCCGTGGCAGTTCTGACCCACCCGTGGCAGTTCTGTCCCACCTGTGGAAGTTCTGTCCCACCTGTGGAAGTTCTGACCCACCTGTGGAAGTTCTGTCCCACCTGTGGAAGTTCTGACCCACCTGTGGAAGTTCTGTCCCACCTGTGGCAGTTCTGTCCCACCTGTGGCAGTTCTGACCCACCCGTGGCAGTCCTGACCCACCCGTGGCAGTTCTGACCCACCCGTGGAAGTTCTGACCCACCTGTGGAAGTTCTGACCCACCTGTGGAAGTTCTGACCCACCCGTGGAAGTTCTGACCCACCCGTGGCAGTTCTGTCCCACCCGTGGCAGTTCTGTCCCACCCGTGGCAGTTCTGTCCCACCCGTGGCAGTTCTGACCCACCCGTGGCAGTTCTGTCCCACCCGTGGAAGTTCTGACCCACCCGTGGCAGTTCTGTCCCACCCGTGGCAGTTCTGTCCCACCCGTGGCAGTTCTGACCCACCCGTGGCAGTTCTGACCCACCCGTGGCAGTTCTGACCCACCCGTGGCAGTTCTGTCCCACCCGTGGCAGTTCTGTCCCACCCGTGGCAGTTCTGACCCACCTGTGGAAGTTCTGACCCACCTGTGGAAGTTCTGTCCCACCCGTGGCAGTTCTGACCCACCCGTGGCAGTTCTGACCCACCCGTGGAAGTTCTGTCCCACCCGTGGCAGTTCTGACCCACCCGTGGCAGTTTTGTCCCACCCGTGGCAGTTCTGTCCCACCCGTGGCAGTTCTGTCCCACCTGTGGAAGTTCTGTCCCACCTGTGGAAGTTCTGATCCACCTGTGGAAGTTCTGTCCCACCTGTGGAAGTTCTGACCCACCTGTGGAAGTTCTGTCCCACCTGTGGCAGTTCTGTCCCACCTGTGGCAGTTCTGACCCACCTGTGGCAGTTCTGACCCACCTGTGGAAGTTCTGTCCCACCTGTGGCAGTTCTGTCCCACCTGTGGAAGTTCTGACCCACCCGTGGAAGTTCTGACCCACCCGTGGAAGTTCTGACCCACCCGTGGAAGTTCTGTCCCACCTGTGGCAGTTCTGACCCACCCGTGGCAGTTCTGTCCCACCTGTGGCAGTTCTGACCCACCCGTGGCAGTTCTGTCCCACCCGTGGCAGTTCTGTCCCACCCGTGGCAGTTCTGACCCACCCGTGGCAGTTCTGACCCACCCGTGGCAGTTCTGACCCACCCGTGGCAGTTCTGACCCACCCGTGGCAGTTCTGTCCCACCCGTGGCAGTTCTGACCCACCCGTGGCAGTTCTGTCCCACCCGTGGCAGTTCTGACCCACCCGTGGCAGTTCTGACCCACCCGTGGCAGTTCTGACCCACCCGTGGCAGTTCTGTCCCACCCGTGGCAGTTCTGACCCACCCGTGGCAGTTCTGACCCACCCGTGGCAGTTCTGTCCCACCCGTGGCAGTTCTGACCCACCTGTGGAAGTTCTGACCCACCCGTGGAAGTTCTGTCCCACCCGTGGCAGTTCTGACCCACCCGTGGCAGTTCTGTCCCACCTGTGGAAGTTCTGTCCCACCTGTGGAAGTTCTGACCCACCTGTGGAAGTTCTGTCCCACCTGTGGAAGTTCTGACCCACCTGTGGAAGTTCTGTCCCACCTGTGGCAGTTCTGTCCCACCTGTGGCAGTTCTGACCCACCCGTGGCAGTCCTGACCCACCCGTGGCAGTTCTGACCCACCCGTGGAAGTTCTGACCCACCTGTGGAAGTTCTGACCCACCTGTGGAAGTTCTGACCCACCCGTGGAAGTTCTGACCCACCCGTGGCAGTTCTGTCCCACCCGTGGCAGTTCTGTCCCACCCGTGGCAGTTCTGTCCCACCCGTGGCAGTTCTGACCCACCCGTGGCAGTTCTGTCCCACCCGTGGAAGTTCTGACCCACCCGTGGCAGTTCTGTCCCACCCGTGGCAGTTCTGTCCCACCCGTGGCAGTTCTGACCCACCCGTGGCAGTTCTGACCCACCCGTGGCAGTTCTGACCCACCCGTGGCAGTTCTGACCCACCCGTGGCAGTTCTGTCCCACCCGTGGCAGTTCTGTCCCACCCGTGGCAGTTCTGACCCACCTGTGGAAGTTCTGACCCACCTGTGGAAGTTCTGTCCCACCCGTGGCAGTTCTGACCCACCCGTGGCAGTTCTGACCCACCCGTGGAAGTTCTGTCCCACCCGTGGCAGTTCTGACCCACCCGTGGCAGTTTTGTCCCACCCGTGGCAGTTCTGTCCCACCCGTGGCAGTTCTGTCCCACCTGTGGAAGTTCTGTCCCACCTGTGGAAGTTCTGATCCACCTGTGGAAGTTCTGTCCCACCTGTGGAAGTTCTGACCCACCTGTGGAAGTTCTGTCCCACCTGTGGCAGTTCTGTCCCACCTGTGGCAGTTCTGACCCACCTGTGGCAGTTCTGACCCACCTGTGGAAGTTCTGTCCCACCTGTGGCAGTTCTGTCCCACCTGTGGAAGTTCTGACCCACCCGTGGAAGTTCTGACCCACCCGTGGAAGTTCTGACCCACCCGTGGCAGTTCTGTCCCACCCGTGGCAGTTCTGTCCCACCCGTGGCAGTTCTGTCCCACCCGTGGCAGTTCTGACCCACCCGTGGCAGTTCTGTCCCACCCGTGGAAGTTCTGACCCACCCGTGGCAGTTCTGTCCCACCCGTGGCAGTTCTGTCCCACCCGTGGCAGTTCTGTCCCACCCGTGGCAGTTCTGACCCACCCGTGGCAGTTCTGTCCCACCCGTGGCAGTTCTGACCCACCCGTGGCAGTTCTGACCCACCCGTGGCAGTTCTGACCCACCCGTGGCAGTTCTGTCCCACCCGTGGCAGTTCTGTCCCACCTGTGGCAGTTCTGACCCACCTGTGGAAGTTCTGACCCACCTGTGGAAGTTCTGTCCCACCCGTGGCAGTTCTGACCCACCCGTGGCAGTTCTGACCCACCCGTGGAAGTTCTGTCCCACCCGTGGAAGTTCTGTCCCACCCGTGGCAGTTCTGACCCACACGTGGCAGTTTTGTCCCACCCGTGGCAGTTCTGTCCCACCCGTGGCAGTTCTGTCCCACCTGTGGAAGTTCTGTCCCACCTGTGGAAGTTCTGACCCACCTGTGGAAGTTCTGTCCCACCTGTGGAAGTTCTGACCCACCTGTGGAAGTTCTGTCCCACCTGTGGCAGTTCTGTCCCACCTGTGGAAGTTCTGACCCACCTGTGGCAGTTCTGACCCACCTGTGGCAGTTCTGACCCACCCGTGGCAGTTCTGTCCCACCCGTGGAAGTTCTGACCCACCCGTGGCAGTTCTGTCCCACCCGTGGCAGTTCTGTCCCACCTGTGGCAGTTCTGACCCACCTGTGGAAGTTCTGACCCACCTGTGGAAGTTCTGTCCCACCCGTGGCAGTTCTGACCCACCCGTGGCAGTTCTGACCCACCCGTGGCAGTTCTGACCCACCTGTGGAAGTTCTGACCCACCTGTGGAAGTTCTGTCCCACCTGTGGAAGTTCTGACCCACCTGTGGAAGTTCTGTCCCACCTGTGGAAGTTCTGACCCACCTGTGGAAGTTCTGTCCCACCTGTGGCAGTTCTGTCCCACCTGTGGAAGTTCTGACCCACCTGTGGCAGTTCTGACCCACCTGTGGCAGTTCTGACCCACCTGTGGAAGTTCTGTCCCACCTGTGGCAGTTCTGTCCCACCTGTGGAAGTTCTGACGCACCTGTGGAAGTTCTGACCCACCTGTGGCAGTTCTGTCCCACCTGTGGCAGTTCTGACCCACCTGTGGAAGTTCTGTCCCACCTGTGGCAGTTCTGTCCCACCTGTGGCAGTTCTGACCCACCTGTGGCAGTTCTGACCCACCTGTGGCAGTTCTGTCCCACCTGTGGCAGTTCTGACCCACTTGTGGAAGTTCTGACCCACCTGTGGAAGTTCTGTCCCACCTGTGGCAGTTCTGTCCCACCTGTGGCAGTTCTGACCCACCTGTGGCAGTTCTGACCCACCTGTGGCAGTTCTGTCCCACCTGTGGCAGTTCTGACCCACTTGTGGAAGTTCTGACCCACCTGTGGAAGTTCTGTCCCACCTACCCGCAGGTTCTTGCTTTCCCCCTTCCCAGCCAAGATACAGAGAGAGATGGACGAGGTTGTGGGCCCCCAGCGCCCCCCAGAGACGGGGGACCGAGCCCGCCTGCCCTACACCAACGCCGTTATCCACGAGATGCAGCGGCTGCTCGACTTGGCGCCCATCGCCCATTTTCACGCCGTCACCGAGGACACGGAGTTCCAGGGATTTACTATCCCCAAGGTAATAACGGGAGGGGGCAGAATAGGTTCCGACCGGTCCAGACTGAGGTCCAAACAGGCCTTGTACCCACCACCGCTCTGTCCTACAGGGAACCACCGTTATCCCCTTCATCTCCTCGGTGCTGTTCGACCCGACCCAGTGGGAAACCCCTGAGGAGTTCAACCCGGGGCATTTTCTGGATGGTGATGGGAAGTTCCGGGCCAGACCGGCCTTCATGGCTTTCTCTGCAGGTACAGAATGTTTATTGGCCAGGGAAACCCATTGGCAGAACCAACATGGTGGCACCGGGGGCCCAATAGCAAAGTCATAGTCAGTAGCCCTGAGAGCCGGATGGGGGAGCACAGACCCGCAGTGATTGGCTCAGACTTGGGGCAAGGAACCAACTGCTGGTTGTATGAATCGAATCTGAGGGATATAGCAACCGACCACGTGTGTGCTGATTGGTCGTTGGGTTGGAAAGCGCTGTAGGACTGGAGCTTGAGTCCTGTAACTGTCGGTTCTGATCCAAAATGCGCTGGTGCTGGGACACAAACCTTCCTTATATTTCTTCCCAGTTACTCAGGCTCATTCTCACTGGTTGGGCCACTAAAATACTGGCCAATTGGCAACCAGTCAGCAGGGGGCATTACTATAATAGGCACCGCCCACACTGGCGCTATTGCCCCTTTAGCCCCTTGCTGATTTCTCCCTCTGTTCTCCCTGCAGGAAAGCGAGTTTGCGCCGGGGAGAGTCTGGCCCGAATGGAGCTCTTCCTCCTGTTCTGCTCTCTCCTTCAGAAATTCACCTTCCGTCGGGCCCCTGGGTCAGAACCACGGGACTGTACCTACCTGAGGAAGAACAAGGTCCAGACCATCATGTCCTCCATAGTCTGCGCTGTTCCCCGTTCCACCATGTGACCCCTGCGCCGGGGATCCCACACCAAGTGGAAGTTGGGACTGGGGGGCATTTGTCTATGTTGGGGGGCAACTATCTTTGTGTGTAACCCTGTTATTCTGAGTAAATATGCCCCTCCCCCATGCCGCTGATTATAAATATGGGAGGGGCCAGGCGCACCTGTATGTTTTCCTTAATCTTTATTTCACCTCTCCCCATTGGAGCTCATTAGCATATTGATGGGAATCAGCAGCCTATTGGCAGGCAGCACGCCTCATTAACATAAACACTGATTAAACAATTTTATATATAAAAAGTGTTTTCTCACATTTGTGTTAATTTGCTAGTTTTATCTCAATGAAGTCACATGACTAAAGGCTGGGGGTGTGGCTCTGCAGTTCTGGATGTACATTGGGCCAAGTGGAACCGACGTGCGCCACCTACTGGGTATAACTCATGTGGCGCTGCTCTCACCAACCCACAGTGTTCCGCCATATTGGCCTTCAGGAAGGCCGACTGACAGGTTTAGGAGGAGGGGCTAAAGGCACAATCATTAGTACCAGGTACGGCCGAGAGTCACCTGATGGCCGACTGACAGGTTTAGGAGGAGGGGCTAAAGGCACAATCATTAGTACCAGGTACGGCCGAGAGTCACCTGATGGCCGACTGACAGGTTTAGGAGGAGGGGCTAAAGGCACAATCATTAGTACCAGGTACGGCCGAGAGTCACCTGATGGCCGACTGACAGGTTTAGGAGGAGGAGCTAAAGGCACAATCATTAGTACCAGGTACGGCCGAGAGTCACCTGATGGCCGACTGACAGGTTTAGGAGGAGGAGCTAAAGGCACAATCATTAGTACCAGGTACGGCCGAGAGTCACCTGATGGCCGACTGACAGGTTTAGGAGGAGGAGCTAAAGGCACAATCATTAGTACCAGGTACGGCCGAGAGTCACCTGATGCCGACTGACAGGTTTAGGAGGAGGGGCTAAAGGCACAATCATTAGTACCAGGTACGGCCAAGAGTCACCTGATGGCCGACTGACAGGTTTAGGAGGAGGGGCTAAAGGCACAATCATTAGTACCAGGTACGGCCGAGAGTCACCTGATGGCCGACTGACAGGTTTAGGAGGAGGGGCTAAAGGCACAATCATTAGTACCAGGTACGGCCAAGAGTCACCTGATGGCCAACTGACAGGTTTAGGAGGAGGGGCTAAAGGCACAATCATTAGTACCAGGTACAGCTGAGAGTCACCTGATGGCCAACTGACAGGTTTAGGAGGAGGGGCTAAAGGCACAATCATTAGTACCAGGTACAGCTTAGAGTCACCTGATGGCCGACTGACAGGTTTAGGAGGAGGAGCTAAAGGCACAATCATTAGTACCAGGTACGGCCGAGAGTCACCTGATTAGTACCAGGTACGGCCGAGAGTCACCTGATGGCCGACTGACAGGTTTAGGAGGAGGGGCTAAAGGCACAATCATTAGTACCAGGTACAGCTGAGAGTCACCTGATGGCCGACTGACAGGTTTAGGAGGAGGGGCTAAAGGCACAATCATTAGTACCAGGTACGGCCGAGAGTCACCTGAATGCCGACTGACAGGTTTAGGAGGAGGGGCTAAAGGCACAATCATTAGTACCAGGTACGGCCGAGAGTCACATGATGGCTGACTGACAGGTTTAGGAGGAGGGGCTAAAGGTACAATCATTAGTACCAGGCACAGGTACGGCTGAGAGTCACCTGATGGCAGACTGACAGGTTAAGGTTTGGCTTTAAGTATTGGGCTCCAAGGCAAGGTTCTTCCTGGGTCCCCCTTTTTTCCCAGAGATGCACTGGGGCTGCCATCCAATCGAATTGTTCTGTAGTCTGTAACCGGACTGGATGATGTCACAGACAGAAAAACAGGGGGAAGGGTTCTCTGATCCCTACATGAGCCCAAGTCTGCCTACTGAGGTATGTGCAAAGAACAGGTTGCCAGGTTAGGGACCCTAGCAACCAGGAGTGCTTCAGCCCAACCCATGGAGATAATTGGGTGAGGGGTGTTTCCTATAGGATGTGCTAGTGGGGTGCAGGGGCACAGTCTCCAGTAGGACATGCTAGTGGGGTGCAGGGGCACAGTCTCCAGTAGGACATGCTAGTGGGGTACAGGGGCACAGTCTCCAGTAGGACATGCTAGTGGGGTACAGGGGCACAGTCTCCAGTAGGACATGCTAGTGGGGTACAGGGGCACAGTCTCCAGTAGGAGGTGCTAGTGGGGTGCAGGGGCACAGTCTCCAGTAGGACATGCTAGTGGGGTACAGGGGCACAGTCTCCAGTAGGACATGCTAGTGGGGTACAGGGGCACAGTCTCCAGTAGGACATGCTAGTGGGGTACAGGGGCACAGTCTCCAGTAGGAGGTGCTAGTGGGGTACAGGGGCACAGTCTCCAGTAGAACATGCTAGTGGGGTACAGGGGCACAGTCTCCAGTAGGACATGCTAGTGGGGTACAGGGGCACAGTCTCCAGTAGGACATGCTAGTGGGGTACAGGGGCACAGTCTCCAGTAGGAGGTGCTAGTGGGGTGCAGGGGCACAGTCTCCAGTAGGACATGCTAGTGGGGTACAGGGGCACAGTCTCCAGTAGGACATGCTAGTGGGGTACAGGGGCACAGTCTCCAGTAGGACATGCTAGTGGGGTACAGGGGCACAGTCTCCAGTAGGACATGCTAGTGGGGTGCAGGGGCACAGTCTCCAGTAGGACATGCTAGTGGGGTACAGGGGCACAGTCTCCAGTAGGACATGCTAGTGGGGTACAGGGGCACAGTCTCCAGTAGGAGGTGCTAGTGGGGTACAGGGGCACAGTCTCCAGTAGGACATGCTAGTGGGGTACAAGGGCACAGTCTCCAGTAGGACATGCTAGTGGGGGTACAGGGGCACAGTCTCCAGTAGGACGTGCTAGTGGGGTACAGGGGCACAGTCTCCAGTAGGATGTGCTATTGGGGTACAGGGGCACAGTCTCCAGTAGGAGGTGCTAGTGGGGTGCAGGGGCACAGTCTCCAGTAGGACATGCTAGTGGGGTACAGGGGCACAGTCTCCAGTAGGATGTGCTATTGGGGTACAGGGGCACAGTCTCCAGTAGGAGGTGCTAGTGGGGTACAGGGGCACAGTCTCCAGTAGGAGGTGCTAGTGGGGTACAGGGGCACAGTCTCCAGTAGGAGGTGCTAGTGGGGTGCAGGGGCACAGTCTCCAGTAGGACATGCTAGTGGGGTACAGGGGCACAGTCTCCAGTAGGATGTGCTATTGGGGTACAGGGGCACAGTCTCCAGTAGGAGGTGCTAGTGGGGTACAGGGGCACAGTCTCCCAGTAGGACATGCTAGTGGGGTGCAGGGGCACAGTCCTCCAGTAGGATGTGCTATTGGGGTACAGGGGCACAGTCTCCAGTAGGAGGTGCTAGTGGGGTACAGGGGCACAGTCTCCAGTAGGACATGCTAGTGGGGTACAGGGGCACAGTCTCCAGTAGGACATGCTAGTGGGGTGCAGGGGCACAGTCTCCAGTAGGACGTGCTAGTGGGGTACAGGGGCACAGTCTCCAGTAGGATGTGCTAGTGGGGTACAGGGGCACAGTCTCCAGTAGGACATGCTAGTGGGGTGCAGGGGCACAGTCTCCAGTAGGACATGCTAGTGGGGTACAGGGGCACAGTCTCCAGTAGGACATGCTAGTGGGGTACAGGGGCACAGTCTCCAGTAGGACATGCTAGTGGGGTACAGGGGCACAGTCTCCAGTAGGAGGTGCTAGTGGGGTGCAGGGGCACAGTCTCCAGTAGGACATGCTAGTGGGGTACAGGGGGCACAGTCTCCAGTAGGACATGCTAGTGGGGTGCAGGGGCACAGTCTCCAGTAGGACATGCTAGTGGGGTACAGGGGCACAGTCTCCAGTAGGACATGCTAGTGGGGTACAGGGGCACAGTCTCCAGTAGGAGGTGCTAGTGGGGTACAGGGGCACAGTCTCCAGTAGGACATGCTAGTGGGGTACAGGGGCACAGTCTCCAGTAGGAGGTGCTAGTGGGGTACAGGGGCACAGTCTCCAGTAGGACATGCTAGTGGGGTACAGGGGCACAGTCTCCAGTAGGACATGCTAGTGGGGTACAGGGGCACAGTCTCCAGTAGGATGTGCTAGTGGGGTACAGGGGCACAGTCTCCAGTAGGATGTGCTAGTGGGGTACAGGGGCACAGTCTCCAGTAGGAGGTGCTAGTGGGGTGCAGGGGCACAGTCTCCAGTAGGACATGCTAGTGGGGTGCAGGGGCACAGTCTCCAGTAGGACATGCTAGTGGGGTGCAGGGGCACAGTCTCCAGTAGGACATGCTAGTGGGGTGCAGGGGCACAGTCTCCAGTCGGACATGCTAGTGGGGTGCAGGGGCACAGTCTCCAGTAGGAGGTGCTAGTGGGGTACAGGGGCACAGTCTCCAGTAGGACATGCTAGTGGGGTACAGGGGCACAGTCTCCAGTAGGACATGCTAGTGGGGTACAGGGGCACAGTCTCCAGTAGGACATGCTAGTGGGGTGCAGGGGCACAGTCTCCAGTAGGACATGCTAGTGGGGTGCAGGGGCACAGTCTCCAGTAGGACATGCTAGTGGGGTGCAGGGGCACAGTCTCCAGTAGGACATGCTAGTGGGGTGCAGGGGCACAGTCTCCAGTAGGACATGCTAGTGGGGTACAGGGGCACAGTCTCCAGTAGGACATGCTAGTGGGGTACAGGGGCACAGTCTCCAGTAGGAGGTGCTAGTGGGGTGCAGGGGCACAGTCTCCAGTAGGAGGTGCTAGTGGGGTACAGGGGCACAGTCTCCAGTAGGAGGTGCTAGTGGGGTACAGGGGCACAGTCTCCAGTAGGAGGTGCTAGTGGGGTACAGGGGCACAGTCTCCAGTAGGAGGTGCTAGTGGGGTACAGGGGCACAGTCTCCAGTAGGACATGCTAGTGGGGTACAGGGGCACAGTCTCCAGTAGGAGGTGCTAGTGGGGTACAGGGGCACAGTCTCCAGTAGGACATGCTAGTGGGGTACAGGGGCACAGTCTCCAGTAGGACATGCTAGTGGGGTGCAGGGGCACAGTCTCCAGTAGGACATGCTAGTGGGGTGCAGGGGCACAGTCTCCAGTAGGACATGCTAGTGGGGTGCAGGGGCACAGTCTCCAGTAGGACATGCTAGTGGGGTGCAGGGGCACAGTCCTCCAGTAGGACATGCTAGTGGGGTGCAGGGGCACAGTCTCCAGTAGGACATGCTAGTGGGGTGCAGGGGCACAGTCTCCAGTAGGACATGCTAGTGGGGTGCAGGGGCACAGTCTCCAGTAGGACATGCTAGTGGGGTACAGGGGGCACAGTCTCCAGTAGGATGTGCTAGTGGGGTACAGGGGCACAGTCTCCAGTAGGAGGTGCTAGTGGGGTGCAGGGGCACAGTCTCCAGTAGGACATGCTAGTGGGGTGCAGGGGCACAGTCTCCAGTAGGACATGCTAGTGGGGTGCAGGGGCACAGTCTCCAGTAGGACATGCTAGTGGGGTGCAGGGGCACAGTCTCCAGTAGGACATGCTAGTGGGGTGCAGGGGGCACAGTCTCCAGTAGGACATGCTAGTGGGGTGAAGGGGCACAGTCTCCAGTAGGACATGCTAGTGGGGTGCAGGGCACAGTCTCCAGTAGGACATGCTAGTGGGGTGCAGGGGCACAGTCTCCAGTAGGACATGCTAGTGGGGTACAGGGGCACAGTCTCCAGTAGGACATGCTAGTGGGGTACAGGGGCACAGTCTCCAGTAGGACATGCTAGTGGGGTACAGGGGCACAGTCTCCAGTAGGACATGCTAGTGGGGTGCAGGGGCACAGTCTCCAGTCGGACATGCTAGTGGGGTGCAGGGGCACAGTCTCCAGTAGGAGGTGCTAGTGGGGTACAGGGGCACAGTCTCCAGTAGGACATGCTAGTGGGGTACAGGGGCACAGTCTCCAGTAGGACATGCTAGTGGGGTACAGGGGCACAGTCTCCAGTAGGACATGCTAGTGGGGTACAGGGGCACAGTCTCCAGTAGGACATGCTAGTGGGGTACAGGGGCACAGTCTCCAGTAGGACATGCTAGTGGGGTACAGGGGCACAGTCTCCAGTAGGAGGTGCTAGTGGGGTACAGGGGCACAGTCTCCAGTAGGAGGTGCTAGTGGGGTACAGGGGCACAGTCTCCAGTAGGAGGTGCTAGTGGGGTACAGGGGCACAGTCTCCAGTAGGAGGTGCTAGTGGGGTACAGGGGCACAGTCTCAAGTAGGAGGTGCTAGTGGGGTACAGGGGCACAGTCTCCAGTAGGACATGCTAGTGGGGTACAGGGGCACAGTCTCCAGTAGGACATGCTAGTGGGGTACAGGGGCACAGTCTCCAGTAGGAGGTGCTAGTGGGGTGCAGGGGCACAGTCTCCAGTAGGAGGTGCTAGTGGGGTACAGGGGCACAGTCTCCAGTAGGAGGTGCTAGTGGGGTACAGGGGCAGAGTCTCCAGTAGGAGGTGCTAGTGGGGTACAGGGGCACATATTCCAATTTTTGTTCAACTTTTTCCCTTCAGTCCCTCTTTTACTGTCAGCAACATGTGACTGTACCCCTGTACTTACTGTACCCTGTATTTACTGTACCCCCTGTACTTACTGTACCCCCCTGTACTTACTGTAACCCCTGTACTTACTGTACCCCCTGTACTTACTGTACCCTGTATTTACTGTACCCCTATACTTACTGTACCCCCTGTACTTACTGTACCCTGTATTTACTGTACCCCTTTATTTACTGTACCCCTATACTTACTGTACCCCCTGTACTTACTGTACCCTGTATTTACTGTACCCCTTTATTTACTATACCCCTATACTTACTGTACCCCCTGTACTTACTGTACCCCCCTGTACTTACTGTAACCCCTATACTTACTGTACCCCCTGTACTTACTGTACCCTGTATGCACTGTACCCCTGTACGCACTGTACCCCTGTACTTACTGTACCCCCTGTACTTACTGTACCCTGTATGCACTGTACCCCTGTACGCACTGTACCCCTGTACTTACTGTACCCCCTGTACTTACTGTACCCTGTATGCACTGTACCCCTGTACGCACTGTACCCCTGTACTTACTGTACCCCCTGTACTTACTGTACCCTGTATGCACTGTACCCCTGTACTTACGGTACCCCCTGTACTTACTGTACTCACCCTACTTACTGTACCCCCTGTACTTACTGTACTCACTGTACTTACTGTACCCCCTGTACCTACTTTACTCATTGTACTTACTGTACCCACTGTACTTACTGTACCCCTGTACTTACTGTACTCACTGTACTTACTGTACCCCTGTAATTGCTGTACTCCCTGCACTTACTGTACCCCTGTAATTGCTGTACTCCCTGCACTTACTGTACCCCTGTAATTGCTGTACTCCCTGCACTTACTGTACCCCCTGTACTTGCTGTAGTCGCTGTACTTACTGTACCCCCTGTACTTACTGTACCCCTATACTTACTGTACCCCCTGTATTTACTGTACCCCCTGTACTTACTGTACCCCTATACTTACTGTACCCCCTGTACTTACTGTACCCCCTGTACTTACTGTACTCAATGTGCTTACTGTACCCCCTGTACTTACTGTACTCAATGTGCTTACTGTACCCCCTGTACTTATTGTGCTCAATGTACTTACTGTACCCCCTGTACTAATTGTGCTCAATGTACTTACTGTACCCCCTGTACTTACTGTACCCCCTGTACTTATTGTGCTCAATGTACTTACTGTACCCCCTGTACTTACTGTACCCCCTGTACTTATTGTGCTCAATGTACTTACTGTACCCGCTGTACTTACTGTACCCTGTATTTACTGCAACCCTATACTTACTGTACCTTTGTACTTACTGTACTCACTGTACTTACTGTACCCCCTGTACTTACTGTACCTTTGTACTTACTGTACTCACTGTACTTACTGTACCCCCTGTACTTACTGTACCCCCTGTACTTACTGTACCTTTGTACTTACTGTACTCACTGTACTTACTGTACCCCCTGTACTTACTGTACCCCCTGTACTTACTGTACCTCTATACTTACTGTACCCCCTGTACTTACCGTACCCCCTGTACTTACTGTACCCTGTATTTACGCTAACCATATACTTACTGTACTCACTGTACTTACTGTACCCCCTGTACTTACTGTACTCAATGTACTTACTGTAACCCCTGTACTTACTGTACTCTCTGTACTTACTGTACCCTGTATTTACTGTAACAGTATACTTACTGTACTCTCTGTACCTCTGTACTCACTGTACTTACTGTACTTACTGTACTTACTGTATATGCGGATATAACCGGTTAGAATGGGAGACTCCCTGCCAATAACAATCCATAGGCCAAATGCTTCTGTATCAACAGGCAAAGTTCAATGGCACCGCGGTCCCCACACCTACGTGTGTTATGGGTACAATGACCCCCACAGGCTCCTCCCCCAAACTTTATACCCCTGCCCTCCCCGGTGCCCTCCAGCGATCTGTGGGAAAGGTCCAAGGCGGCATTTATACCTCACGTAATCACTTTGCTCTCTGCTCCCATTTATATTTATAGTCTGTGTAACCCGGGGGCAAACTGGGGCACGGGGCAATAACCTTATGGGGAAAGGCTGGCCGAGCTGGGATTGGTTACACTGGGGAAGGGGCAGTTAAGGGGGGGTCACTATATATAAATATATAAGGGGGGGCAGTAATGAAATAGAGAAAGTACAGGGAAGAGCGACTAAGCTGATAAAGGGAATGGGCTCAGTTATGGGGAAAGGCTGGCCCAGTTGGGATTGGTTACACTGGGGAAGGGGCAGTTAAGGGGGGGTCACTATATATAAATATATAAGGGGGGGCAGTAATGAAATAGAGAAAGTACAGGGAAGAGCGACTAAGCTGATAAAGGGAATGGGCTCAGTTATGGGGAAAGGCTGGCCCAGTTGGGATTGGTTACACTGGGGAAGGGGCAGTTAAGGGGGGGGTCACTATATATAAATATATAAGGGGGGGCAGTAATGAAATAGAGAAAGTACAGGGAAGAGCGACTAAGCTGATAAAGGGAATGGGCTCAGTTATGGGGAAAGGCTGGCCCAGTTGGGATTGGTTACACTGGGGAAGGGGCAGTTAAGGGGGGGTCACTATATATAAATATATAAGGGGGGGCAGTAATGAAATAGAGAAAGTACAGGGAAGAGCGACTAAGCTGATAAAGGGAATGGGCTCAGTTATGGGGAAAGGCTGGCCCAGTTGGGATTGGTTACACTGGGGAAGGGGCAGTTAAGGGGGGGTCACTATATATAAATATATAAGGGGGGGCAGTAATGAAATAGAGAAAGTACAGGGAAGAGCGACTAAGCTGATAAAGGGAATGGGCTCAGTTATGGGGAAAGGCTGGCCCAGTTGGGATTGGTTACACTGGGGAAGGGGCAGTTAAGGGGGGGGTCACTATATATAAATATATAAGGGGGGGGCAGTAATGAAATAGAGAAAGTACAGGGAAGAGCGACTAAGCTGATAAAGGGAATGGGCTCAGTTATGGGGAAAGGCTGGCCCAGTTGGGATTGGTTACACTGGGGAAGGGGCAGTTAAGGGGGGGAGGATCACTACTGCACCCATAAACCTAATTCCTGGTTTCTGCTTAACTAGTACATGACAGTTAGCTTGGGCCAAACATAGAACCCTCTCAGACCTGTGGTTCTTCTCTGGAATCCATCTTGAAGGCCCCTGTAGAACATCTCAGGCTCCTGTAGGCCCATCAGACGCACATTTCAGATGATTTAGCACTTTATCACCATTTCCTTCAACTCCAAATCCCTCTTCAGCTGGGTCAACATTACTGACTGATCTTTTCCCAAGGCCACCCGTGATCTTTTGGTTCCTCTCAAAGTCCCTGTCTCTGCTGAGGCTTCAATGGCAGGCCTAGTACTCCTGGTCCTTTGACCTCTACCACTTCTGCTCAAAGTGGGCTCTCAAAGTGGGCAATGAAGTGTCCCGCCACGCCTATTATTCTTGGCCCAACCATTGAGTGCTCTATTGGAGATAATGTAGCCTGGGGTTCCAGTTGCCTCCCTTCCCCTCTAATTCCCACCTTAGTGATTACTTACCCCAGTACTCCTTCCCTCCTTGTTTTAAAGTCTTTGAGCAGAAAAATACAGAGGTCCTTCCACCACACAGACGCTATAATTGCCCAATTGGTCTCGCTCATGGCTCAGTCCGTCTAGAGGAAGAACCCCGTCCGTCTCCATTCCTGAAACCCGTCATTACCCAATTTATTCATGAACTCGTTGATAGTCATTAAGGGGCTAATCACTAAATGAGATGTATGTGGATCCTACAGTCTTTGAGCAGGGGGAGAGGGAAGAATGAGTATCTTACTGTGCCCTTTACCCAATGCCCCTGCTGTCTCTCAGCACTTTATTAATGACTTTTTCCCTTTCCCTATGAAGTAAGTGAATTATTGCCCATTAAAATCACCCTAGAGGAGTGGAGCCCCCCGTTGGAGGGGTCTCTTGAACCTATCGCCACCCTGACAGATCCCAAGAACCTTGAATACATTTCGGCCACTAAGACGCTCAATCCTCACCAGGGTCGGGGGCTCTTTTCTCTTCCAGGTTCAAGTGTTTTAAGAACAGTAAGGAGGGGCATTATCTAGAGCTCTACATTCCGTGGAACCTCCGGAAAACCCTCCCACCCCCATGGTACCAACTAAATGTATAATTGCTCCAGTAACTCAGGCTTCTGACCTTCTCCTCATTGCCCTTTAGGTGAGAATGTTCTCCATCGGTTCCTCACATTTCTCAGTGGGTTCATTCATCCAAATTGGCAGGACATCCTGGTGTAAGAAGATGTTGGGCCATTCTCTTTCTGAGCGGTTGTTTGGTCTCCCCAATATACAGACCTGAGTGCCCCCCACTACACTGGGCACCACAGACCCCATTACTCCCCATGTGCCTTGGTGTAGAGTCTTTAGGGTGCCCGAACTTCTGTCTCAGGGAATTGTTGGGTTTGAAAATCACAGGAATGAGATGTTCCAGGGACACATGGGATGTCTACAGTATGTTGCTTTGACTGCTGTCCCCCCCTTCCTCTGTTTGTTGGTCTGGTCTTTGGGGAGACCAAACAACCGCTCAGTAAGAGACTGGCCCAACATAGGGGGGTAACCCCTCAGGACAAGACTCAGCAGTCTCTCTACATCTCAAAGGAAAGGGACACCCCTTTGAGGACAGTAATGTCCATATTTTGGGAAGAGAAGACAGTTGGTTGGAAAGAGGCCATTTATGCCAAACTGGAGAAACCACCCTAAACAGAGGGGGGGGGGGGAATCTCCCCTGTACTAAGAAGGGTGAGGGGTGACGGGGGCAAACTGTAATGTCCATCGCTAAACAGTGGGGGAGGAGCTGTGACACTGACTGTCAGCCACGTACAATGCCACTTTGACATATTTACCCCGGTGGTTTCACAGCAACTCCCACTTCTACTCATGTACATTGGAGCATTAGCCCCACCTGCCCCAGAGGAACAGCCCAATTAGCAGGGTGCCAGGGGGTGCCTGTTTCTGAGTACCGAGAAGAATGGGGGTACAGCTGGGACTTGGGAGCGGTCAATGCATTAGATGGACAAGGGGCATCTAACTTTGCCCCGGGGGTGTACATTTTACCGAGCCAGGTGGAGAGGATTGTTCCATTCTGAACTTCGCACCGAGGGAATGGTATATACAAGGAGTTCAGCCCAGTTTATTGTAATGATTAACTGGTGTCTGTCGCTCCGGATGGGGGTGCTAAGGGGTTGGAGTGCTGGGGAGGCAGAACCGACAGTGCATTTGGGGATGAGGAGAAGATTTCTCAGGCTGAGAGAAGGTTAGAGACACGGCTATGGAATGTACCAAGGGGCAGGGATAGGGGAGCCTCACCCCAACTGGTTCTGTCCTTCTGTGCAGAGCCCCCCAATAGCCTTACATGTAGCATCTCCCATTAGGGGACTCCACCATTTATACACTGAGTATGTTTTAAATTGGCCTGGGCTGGTGATATAGTGGCCAAGTGGCCAATAGTGACTGTAGCACCCAGAGTATGGGATTGGGCAGGGGGTGAGAAGGGGATTGGGCAGGGGGTGAGAAGGGGATTGGGCAGGGGGTGGGTAGGGGATTGGGTGGGGGTGAGTAGGGGATTGGGCAGGGGGTGAGTAGGGGATTGGGCGGGGGGTGAGTATGGGATTGGGCAGGGGGGTGAGTACGGGATTGGGCAGGGGGTGAGTAGGGGATTGGGCAGGGGTGGGTATGGGATTGGGCAGGGGGGTGAGTAGGGGATTGGGCAGGGGGTGAGTAGGGGATTGGGCAGGGGTGGGTATGGGATTGGGCAGGGGGGTGAGTAGGGGATTGGGCAGGGGGTGAGTAGGGGATTGGGCAGGGGGTGAGTATGGGATTGGGCAGGGGGGTGAGTACGGGATTGGGCAGGGGGTGAGTAGGGGATTGGGCAGGGGTGGGTATGGGATTGGGCAGGGGGGTGAGTAGGGGATTGGGCAGGGGGTGAGTAGGGGATTGGGCAGGGGGCGGGTACGTATAATAACAGGGGGGGCAGGGGGTGAGTAGGGGATTGGGCAGGGGGCGGGTACGTATAATAACAGGGGGGGCAGGGGGTGAGTAGGGGATTGGGCAGGGGGCGGGTATGTATAATAACGGGGGGGGGGACCAGTTCTGATACTTATTTCCTCTCACAGAACCATGGAAATCCTCTCCATCCTGACTTTGTTCTTCATCTTCCTGCTCACCCTCCTCTTCCTCTCCTCCCTGTGGAGACAACAGAAGAGAAGTCACGTCCTACCCCCGGGCCCAACCCCAGTCCCACTGCTGGGCACCCCCAACTATTTAACCCGTGATGGGATTGTCAGGTATTACCCCGAGGTGGGTACCAGATGGGACATGGGATTTATAGCGTTGCCCCATTATAGGCTGAATAATTGCCCCACGGTTATTGCCCCACGGTTATTGCCCCACGGTTACTGCCCCACGGTTATTGCCCCACGGTTATGGCCTCATTATTCTTTCAGTTTCACAAGAAATACGGCAAAATGTTCACCGTCTGGCAAATGGCCGACCCCGTTGTGGTTCTCTGTGGTTACGAGACAGTGAAGGACGCTCTGATCAACCACGCGGAGCAGTTCAGTGACCGCCCCGAGTATCCAGTGATAGACAGTTACACCAAAGGGTTCAGTGAGTTACGGTTCTACGTGTAGTAGCTACTGCTGGGTACACTAGGGCTACTAGTGAGTAGGAGGGACTACTAGTGAGTTGGTGGACTACTTCTGAGTAGAGGAGAATACTAGTGAGTAGGGGGCTATTAGTGAGTAGAGGAGAATACTAGTGAGTAGGGGGCTACTAGTGAGTGAAGGAGAATACTAGTGAGTAGGGAGGCTATTAGTGAGTGGAGGAGAAAACTAGTGAGTAGGAGGGCTATTAGTGAGTAGAGGAGAATACTAGTGAGTAGGAGGGCTATTAGTGAGTAGAGGAGAATACTAGTGAGTAGGGGGCTACTAGTGAGTGAAGGAGAATACTAGTGAGTAGGGAGGCTATTAGTGAGTGGAGGAGAATACTAGTGAGTACGGGGCTATTAGTGAGTAGAGGAGAATACTAGTGAGTAGGAGGGCTATTAGTGAGTAGAGGAGAATACTAGTGAGTAGGAGGGCTATTAGTGAGTAGAGGAGAATACTAGTGAGTAGGGGGCTACTAGTGAGTGAAGGAGAATACTAGTGAGTAGGGAGGCTATTAGTGAGTGGAGGAGAATACTAGTGAGTACGGGGCTATTAGTGAGTAGAGGAGAATACTAGTGAGTAGGAGGGCTATTAGTGAGTAGAGGAGAATACTAGTGAGTAGGAGGGCTATTAGTGAGTAGAGGAGAATACTAGTGAGTAGGAGGGCTATTAGTGAGTAGAGGAGAATACTAGTGAGTAGGAGGGACTGCTAGTGAGTGGAGGAGAATACTAGTGAGTAGGGAGGCTATTAGTGAGTGGAGGAGAATACTAGTGAGTAGGGAAGCTATTAGTAAGTGGAGGACAATACTAGTGAGTAGGGGGCTATTAGTGAGTAGAGGAGAATACTAATGAGTAGGGGGCTATTAGTGAGTAGAGGAGAATACTAGTGAGTAGGAGGGACTACTAGTGAGTTGGTGGACTACTTGTGAGTAGAGGAGAATACTAGTGAGTAGGGGGCTATTAGTGAGTAGAGGAGAATACTAGTGAGTAGGGAGGCTATTAGTGAGTAGAGGAGAATACTAGTGAGTAGGGGACTACTAGTGAGTGGAGGAGAATACTAGTGAGTAGGGAGGCTATTAGTGAGTAGAGGAGAAAACTAGTGAGTAGGGAGGCTACTAGTGAGTGGAGGAGAATACTAGTGAGTAGGGAGGCTACTAGTGAGTAGAGGAGAATACTAGTGAGTAGGGAGGCTATTAGTGAGTAGAGGAGAATACTAGTAAGTAGGGGGCTATTAGTGAGTAGAGGAGAATACTAGTGCGCAGGAGGGCTATTAGTGAGTAGAGGAGAATACTAGTGAGTAGGGAGGCTATTAGTGAGTAGAGGAGAATACTAGTGGGTAGGGAGGCTATTAGTGAATAGAAGAGAATACTAGTGAGTAGGGAGGCTATTAGTGAATAGAAGAGAATACTAGTGAGTAGGGAGGCTATTAGTGAATAGAGGAGAATACTAGTGAGTAGGGAGGCTATTAGTGAGTAGAGGAGAATACTAGTGAGTAGGGAGGCTATTAGTGAATAGAGGAGAATACTAGTGAGTAGGGAGGCTATTAGTGAATAGAGGAGAATACTAGTGAGTAGGGAGGCTATTAGTGAATAGAGGAGAATACTAGTGAGTAGGGAGGCTATTAATGAATAGAGGAGAATACTAGTGAGTAGGGTGGCTATTAGTGAATAGAGGAGAATACTAGTGAGTAGGGAGGCTATTAATGAATAGAGGAGAATACTAGTGAGTAGGGAGGCTATTAGTGAATAGAGGAGAATACTAGTGAGTAGGGGGCTATTAATGAATAGAGGAGAATACTAGTGAGTAGGGAGGCTATTAGTGAATAGAAGAGAATACTAGTGAGTAGGGGGGCTATTAGTGAATAGAGGAGAATACTAGTGAGTAGGGGGGCTATTAGTGAATAGAAGAGAATACTAGTGAGTAGGGAGGCTATTAGTGAATAGAGGAGAATACTAGTGAGTAGGGAGGCTATTAGTGAATAGAGGAGAATACTAGTGAGTAGGGAGGCTATTAGTGAATAGAGGAGAATACTAGTGAGTAGGGAGGCTATTAATGAATAGAGGAGAATACTAGTGAGTAGGGGGCTATTAATGAATAGAGGAGAATACTAGTGAGTAGGGAGGCTATTAGTGAATAGAGGAGAATACTAGTGAGTAGGGGGCTATTAATGAATAGAGGAGAATACTAGTGAGTAGGGAGGCTATTAGTGAATAGAAGAGAATACTAGTGAGTAGGGGGGCTATTAGTGAATAGAGGAGAATACTAGTGAGTAGGGGGGCTATTAGTGAATAGAAGAGAATACTAGTGAGTAGGGGGGCTATTAGTGAATAGAGGAGAATACTAGTGAGTAGGGAGGCTATTAGTGAATAGAGGAGAATACTAGTGAGTAGGGAGGCTATTAGTGAGTAGAGGAGAATACTAGTGAGTAGGGAGGCTATTAGTGAATAGAGGAGAATACTAGTGAGTTCTGAGCCCTACAGAGATATTCTGTTAGCCCCCAATTACCCCTAAAGACAGGGCAGATGAGGTAGACTTATCACCACCAATTTTTGTGGCACTAATTGCCCTTTCCTGTTGCCCCCCAGCATTTGTTTCAGCCAATGATCACTGGCCCCAGTTTCGCCGGTACATTCTGACCACCCTGAGGAACATCGGGGTGGGGAAACAGACCCTGGAGGAGAAGTCGCAGAAGGAGGCGGAGCAGCTGGTCCAGGCCGTGTCTGAGATGGGAGGTGGGTTCATTACAAATCTGGGGGGCTTCATTACAAGTCTGGGGGGGCTTCAAGTAGAATCCTGAGGGCAATAACAGAGTGGACTTGTCTGACAGATGCTGCCCCAGTGTTGATGCCAGTACCATATGGACTAATTCTGCCCCTGGGCACAGTGCTGCCCCCTAGTGCCACACTCCCACCCTCCCTATGTTTTTAGGGTATCAGTTTAGCTTTAAATACATCTCCTATACTTGGCCTCCCCTTTACTGACCATGGTACGTGCCGAGGGCGGAGCTACTTGCCCAGTAATGCACTCTCTCCGCTGTTGGGTTGAACTGGCCGATAGAGCTGACAATCTTATCTCACATGAAAGAAGGAATTTCCTTTCCAGCCCAAATACCAATCAGACATATCGCTGTTGTGATGACAAATCCAAACCTCATTCTCCTTTCTACCCCCCCCCCAGGAAAACCCTTCAACCCCTCCCACCTGTTGGGCTGCGCCGTGTCCAATATCATTGGTGCGGTTCTGTTTGGGCAGCAGTTGGACTACAGGGACAAGAAACTCCTGGACCTCATAACCAACATAAGGAAACATGTCAGCAATGTCCTCTCCATGAAGCATCAGGTACAGCTGCCCCCCCCACCCCCCCATCCCTCTCACCATCCATTCACATTACGCTTGGTTCCGTCGGTCCATTAAGGAGGTCCGTGACCCGACTGGCATACATCTCATATCCCAGTACTATGTGTTTCTGCAACAAGATTTTATGTGTAATAGATCCTGTCAGACTAATCTTATTGCCTTCTATGAGGAGGTGAGCAGGAACCTAGACTCTGGGATGGCAGAGGATGTGATACAGTATCACACAGACGGTTACTGACATTGGGGGGCATTGGGGGGCTGTTACTAAAGCATGTGATACAGTACCACACAGACGGTTACTGACATTGGGGGGCATTGGGGGGCTGTTACTAAAGCATGTGATACAGTACCACACAGACGGTTACTGACATTGGGGGGCATTGGGGGGCTGTTACTAAAGCATGTGATACAGTACCACACAGACGGTTACTGACATTGGGGGGCATTGGGGGGCTGTTACTAAAGCATGTGATACAGTACCACACAGACGGTTACTGACATTTGGGGGGCATTGGGGGCTGTTACTAAAGCATGTGATACAGTACCACACAGACGGTTACTGACATTGGGGGGCATTGGGGGGCTGTTACTAAAGCATGTGATACAGTACCACACAGACGGTTACTGACATTGGGGGGCATTGGGGGGCTGTTACTAAAGCATGTGATACAGTACCACACAGACGGTTACTGACATTGGGGGGCATTGGGGGGCTGTTACCTAAAGCATGTGATACAGTACCACACAGACGGTTACTGACATTGGGGGGCATTGGGGGGGCTGTTACTAAAGCATGTGATATACAGTACCACACAGACGGTTACTGACATTGGGGGGGCATTGGGGGGCTGTTACTAAAGCATGTGATACAGTACCACACAGACGGTTACTGACATTGGGGGGCATTGGGGGCTGTTACTAAAGCATGTGTAGCAGTACCACACAAGACGGTTACTGACATTGGGGGGCATTGGGGGGCTGTTACTAAAGCATGTGATCACATACACACAGACGGTTACTGGACATTGGGGGGCATTGGGGGCTGTTACTAAAGCATGTGATACAGTACCACACAGACGGTTACTGACATTGGGGGGCATTGGGGGGCTGTTACTAAAGCATGTGATACAGTATCACACAGACGGTTACTGACATTGGGGGGGCATTGGGGGGGCTGTTACTAAAGCATGTATACAGTACCACACAGACGGGTTACTGACATTGGGGGGCATTGGGGGGCTGTTACTAAAGCATGTGATACAGTACCACACAGACGGTTACTGGACATTGGGGGGCATTGGGGGCTGTTACTAAAGCATGTGATACAGTACCACACAGACGGTTACTGACATTGGGGGGCATTGGGGGGCTGTTACTAAAGCATGTGATACA
The DNA here is from genome assembly GCF_000004195.4 of Xenopus tropicalis. NCBI lineage: Eukaryota > Metazoa > Chordata > Amphibia > Anura > Pipidae > Xenopus > Xenopus tropicalis. Next base: position 153,466,596 of record NC_030682.2, on the reverse strand, counting down.
GTACCACACAGACGGTTACTGACATTGGGGGGCATTGGGGGCTGTTACTAAAGCATGTGATACAGTACCACACAGACGGTTACTGACATTGGGGGGCAGTGGGGGGCAGTTACATTGGCAGATAACGAAATGGAGGCGTCCAATGATCGCCCTGGGATAGGCGGCATTAGTCCATATTGAGAGCTGGCTTGGCCCCTTGGCGGAGACATTACATTCCCATGGAGCATTTGCCATTCCAAATAACTGTTCCATTTTCTACCTTCCCCAAACCCTCAGATCTGCAATATGTTCCCCTTTCTGCTAAAGTTGCCCTACCTGGGGCAAATAATTATGAAGAACAGCCTGTACCTAGTGGACTATGTGAGAGAGCAGCTGGATTTCCACAAGGAGACTCTGGATATCGCCGCCCCCCCGAGGGACTTCATTGACCATTTTCTGCTGAAGATAAAGGAGGTGAGAACAGAAAGGGCAGTTAGGGTCCCCCCCCATCACCCCAACAGCAATAGTCTTTTTCTTCACTGTGGGGCAACTGCTGTCTGTGCATGGAGTGGCGTTGTGTCTGTGCTTCCAGGTGGGGATTGGCCCTCACGTATATGGGATCCATGACAGAAGGAATAGCTGGGCCCATTTATAAAAGTCAAATCAAACAGAATTCCATATCAGAGCAATTGTTTGGCTTCTCCTGGAAGCTCATTGTAGCCAATAGCAAATGAGTCTCTCCCTAAGGGGTCATTCTCCCCGCCCCTCTTTTGATTTTGGATGTGATGGTTCCCCAGGAGTCCAGGAAGGAAGGTACCAAGTTCCACGAGCTGAGTCTGACGATGTATAGTTCCGGGCTGCTCATAGCCGGCGTCGACACCACCACTTCCACCCTCAAGTTCTGTGTAACCGTCATTGCGCACTTGCCCCACATTCAGGGTCAGTAAATACAAAATGCTACAAGGTTTGTCATCAGTTTAAATCCATCTCTTCATTGTTTATAGGCATCAGTCAGGGCTGGAACTGGGGGGGGCATTAGGGGCACATGTGACATGAGTGGCCATAGAACGAGGAACAGGAAGTGGATGGATATCAAAGGAGTGGTCATAGAACTAGGAACAGGAAATGGATGGATATCAAAGGACTGGCCATAGAACTAGGAACAGGAAGTGGATAGAAATCAAAGGAGTGGCCATAGAGCTAGGAACAGGAAGTGGATGGATATCAAAGGAGTGGTCATAGAACTAGGAACAGGAAGTGGATGGATATCAAAGGACTGGCCATAGAACTAGGAACAGGAAGTGGATAGATATCAAAGGACTGGCCATAGAACTAGGAACAGGAAGTGGATAGAAATCAAAGGAGTGGCCATAGAGCTAGGAACAGGAAGTGGATGGATATCAAAGGAGTGGTCATAGAACTAGGAACAGGAAGTGGATAGATATCAAAGGACTGGCCATAGAACTAGGAACAGGAAGTGGATAGAAATCAAAGGAGTGGCCATAGAACTAGGAACAGGAAGTGGATGGATATCAAAGGAGTGGTCATAGAACTAGGAACAGGAAATGGATGGATATCAAAGGAGTGGTCATAGAACTTGGAACAGGAATTGGATGGATATCAAAGGAGTGGTCATAGAACTAGGAACAGGAAGTGGATAGAAATCAAAGGAGTGGCCATAGAACTAGGAACAGGAAGTGGATGGATATCAAAGGAGTGGTCATAAAACTAGGAACAGGAAGTGGATGGATATCAAAGGAGTGGTCGTAGAACTAGGAACAGGAAGTGGATGGATATCAAAGGAGTGGTCATAGAACTAGGAACAGGAAGTGGATGGATATCAAAGGAGTGGTCGTAGAACTAGGAACAGGAAGTGGATGGATATCAAAGGAGTGGTCATAGAACTAGGAATAGGAAGTGGATAGATATCAAAGGACTGGCCATAGAACTAGGAACAGGAAGTGGATAGAAATCAAAGGAGTGGCCATAGAACTAGGAACAGGAAGTGGATGGATATCAAAGGACTGGCCATAGAACTAGGAACAGGAAGTGGATAGATATCAAAGGAGTGGCCATAGAACTAGGAACAGGAAGTGGATGGATATCAAAGGAGTGGTCATAGAACTAGGAACAGGAAGTGGATAGATATCAAAGGAGTGGCCATAGAACTAGGAACAGGAAGTGGATAGAAATCAAAGGAGTGGCCATAGAACTAGGAACAGGAAGTGGATGGATATCAAAAGGAGTGGTCATAGAACTAGGAAACAGGAAGTGGATAGATATCAAAGGACTGGCCATAGAACTAGGAACAGGAAGTGGATAGAAATCAAAGAGTGGCCATAGAATAGGAAACAAGGAAAGTGGATGGATATCAAAGGAGTGGTCATAGAACTAGGAACAGGAAATGGATGGATATCAAAGGAGTGGTCATAGAACTTGGAACAGGAATTGGATGGATATCAAAGGAGTGGTCATAGAACTAGGAACAGGAAGTGGATAGAAATCAAAAGAGTGGCCATAGAACTAGGAACAGGAAGTGGATGGATATCAAAGGAGTGGTCATAGAACTAGGAAAAGGAAATGGATGGATATCAAAGGAGTGGTCATAGAACTAGGAACAGGAAGTGGATGGATATCAAAGGAGTGGTCATAGAACTAGGAACAGGAAGTGGATGGATATCAAAGGAGTGGTCATAGAACTAGGAACAGGAAATGGATGGATATCAAAGGAGTGGTCATAGAACTAGGAACAGGAAATGGATGGATATCAAAGGAGTGGTCATAGAACTAGGAACAGGAAGTGGATGGATATCAAAGGAGTGGTCATAGAACTAGGAACAGGAAGTGGATGGATATCAAAGGAGTGGTCGTAGAACTAGGAACAGGAAGTGGATGGATATCAAAGGAGTGGTCATAGAACTAGGAACAGGAAGTAGATAGATATCAAAGGAGTGGTCGTAGAACTAGGAACAGGAAGTAGATAGATATCAAAGGAGTGGCCATAGAACTAGGAACAGGAAGTAGATAGAAATCAAAGGAGTGGCCATAGAACTAGGAACAGGAAGTAGATAGAAGAATAAACAGCAAAGATTTCAGTGCAATAAAAACAACAACATTTATTGGCTCAAATAAACAAAAACATCATACATCATAATAGATAACTGCGTATTAAAGTGCATAACTGTGCATGGAATTGTGCATAATTGTGCATAAAATTCATTTGAATTATACTATAAAACACTTAATGTTGTTATTGCATCCTGGACAACTATATGATATGTGCTATATGCAGGGTTGTCTGAAAACCCATGGCCATGTATTTTTAAAAAAACTTTTGATATACTAATAGCCTGATAGGGGGTTAGTTAAGCAACGCTGTACACTGTATATTATAAATACTAAGGGTAAATAAGGGAAGTGACACAAGTAAACCACACCTCCTCTGATGAAGCGCCACATGGTGCGAAACGCGTTAGGAGATTAGGATGTACCTGGTCATGTTTTGGTATAGTTATGCCTTTGTTATGAGTTATGTTTTTGTTTATTTGAGCCAATAAATGTTGTTGTTTTTATTCCACTGAAATCTTTGCTGTTTATTCTTATATTTAATTCAGGACTTATCAGTGGGATATGACTAATAGATTCCCTTTCTGAAACCTACTTATCATTTACAGGAAGTAGATAGAAATCAAAGGAGTGGCCATAGAACTAGGAACAGGAAGTAGATAGAAATCAAAGGAGTGATCATAGAACTAGGAACAGGAAGTGGATAGAAATCAAAGGAGTGGCCATAGAACTAGGAACAGGAAGTATATAGAAATCAAAGGAGTGATCATAGAACTAGGAACAGGAAGTGGATAGAAATCAAAGGAGTGGCCATAGAACTAGGAACAGGAAGTAGATAGAAATCAAAGGAGTGGCCATAGAACTAGGAACAGGAAGTGGATGGATATCAAAAGAGTGGCCATAGAACTAGGAACAGGAAGTAGATAGAAATCAAAGGAGTGATCATAGAACTAGGAACAGGAAGTGGATGGAAATCAAAGGAGTGGTCATAGAACTAGGAACAGGAAGTAGATAGATATCAAAGGAGTGGCCATAGAACTAGGAACAGGAAGTAGATAGAAATCAAAGGAGTGGCCATAGAACTAGGAACAGGAAGTGGATGGATATCAAAGGAGTGGCCATAGAACTAGGAACAGGAAGTAGATAGATATCAAAGGAGTGGCCATAGAACTAGGAACAGGACGTAGCTAGATATCAAAGGAGTGGCCATAGAACTAGGAACAGGAAGTAGATATAAATCACAGGCGTGGCCATAGAACTAGGATTTAGGGTAAGAGAGGGCACTCCGGACTTGAATATTCTTGCCCTTTAACCCCAAAAAAATACAAAATGTATACAAAGTATATAATATCCAGGTGCTAGGGTTTTAGCAATCCCCCCATAAGAGGATTATATATACCAGTAAAATCCCATATAAACCCTGCACACCAGAAAAAACTTCCCCTATTCTCTCATCCAGTATCTGCCTTCATATTTTCTTTTTTTTCGATCAAATTGCGGGGGGTATGTATGTACTTGTTTCTTGATGGATATATATTGTTAAAGTATAAAAACATTTTAACATCATGCTTTTAATGAAAAATGCTTTTTTAACTATAATACCTCCCTAAGGAAGTTTTTTCTGGTGTGCAGGGTTTATATGGGATTTTACTGGCCATAGAACTAGGAACAGGAAGAGGATGTAAATCACAGGAGTGGCCATAGAACTAGGAACAGGAAGAGGATGTAAATCACAGGAGTGGCCATAGAACTAGGAACAGGAAGTAGATATAAATCACAGGAGTGGCCATAGAACTAGGAACAGGAAGTGGATATAAATCACATGAGTGGCCATAAAACTAGGAACAGGAAGTAGATATAAATCACATGAGTGGCCATAGAACTAGGAACAGGAAGTGGATATAAATCACATGAGTGGCCATAAAACTAGGAACAGGAAGTAGATATATATCACGAGTGGCCATAGAACTAGGCACCGAGAGAGAGTTGTCCCATCGTTGACTATCATCTGTCTCCATCTTGCCCTAATCTGTCTCCACTTTACGCCTACTGTTCCGCATCTTGTCCTACTGTCTCCATCTGCGCTCTACGTCTCCATCTTGCCCTACTGTCTCCATCTTGCTCCTAACTGTCCCATCGTGTCCACTGTCCCATCTTGTCCAATACTGTCTCCATCTGTACCCACTGTCCTCTCCATCTTGTCCTACTGTCTCCATCTTGCCCTATGCTCCAGTCCTCCATCTTGCCTCTATTCTGTCCCATCTTGTCCTACTGTCTCCATCTTGCCCTACTGTCTTCCACCTTGTCTTACTGTCCCCATCTTGCCCTACTGTCTCCATCTTTGCCTATTCTCCATCTTGCCCTATGTCCTCCATCTTGCCCTAGCTCGTCTCCAGTCTTGCCTAGCTTTCATCTTGCCTACTGTCTTCTGACTTGTCTCAGTTCTCCATTTTGCCTATCGTCTCCATCTTGCCTTTCATCTTCCAATCTGTCCTATGCACTGTCCATCTTGCTCCTACTGTCTCCATTCTTGTCCTATGTCTCCATCTTGCCCCTGTCATTCTGTCTCCTATCTTGCCTCTATCTGTCTCCATTTTGTCCTAGCTGTCTCCATCTTGCCCTACTGGTCTCCCCATTTTGCCCCTATCTGTTCCATGCCTTCCCTATCTGTGCTCCATCTCTGTCCTACAGTCTCCATCTTGCCCTCACTGTCTCATCTTGTCTCTATCTGTCTCCATCTTGCCCCTTATGCTGTCCCCATCTTGCCTTACTTGTCTCTCCCTCTTGCCCCTACAGTCTCCATCTTGCCTATGTCTCCATCTTGCCCTACTGTCCCCATCTTGCTCTGTACTTTCCTCCATCTTGCCCTACTGTATCCATCTTGCCCTACTGTTCCACATCTTGCCCTACTGTCTCCATCTTGTCCTACTGTCTCCATCTTGCCCTACTGTCCTCCATCTTGCCTACCTGTCCCATCTTGCCGCTACTGTCCTCCATCTTGCCTACTGTCTCCATCTTGTCCTGCGTTCCATCTGCCTCTACTGTTCCATCTTGCCCTATTGTCCCCATCTTGCCCTAATCTGTCTCCATCTTGTCCTGCCCTGTCTCCATCTTGCCCTACTGTCTCCATCTTGCCCCTACTTGCCCCTATCTTGCCTCTACTGTCTCCATCTGTCCTACAGTCTTCCATCTTGCCTACTGTCCCATCTTGCCCTACTGTCCCACTTGCCTATCTGTCCCATCTGTCCTACTTCTTCCCACTCCCCTCTTGGTTCCTACTGTCTTCCATCTTGTCCTACAGTCTCCATCTTGCCCTACTGTCTCCATCTTGCCCTACTGTGTCCCCTACTGTCCCATCTTGCCCCACTGTCTCCATCTTGCCCTACTTGTCCCCATCTTGCCCTACTGTCCCCATCTTTGTCCTACTGTCTCCATCTTGCCCTACTGTCCTCCATCTTGTCTACATCTCCATCTTGCCCTACTGTCTCCATCTTGCCCTACTGTATCCATCTTGCCCTACTGTTCCCATCTTGCCCTACAGTCTCCATCTTGTCCTACTGTCTCCATCTTGCCCTACTGTCCACATCTTGCCCTACTGTCTCCATCTTGCCCTACTGTCTCCATCTTGCCCTACTGTCCACATCTTGCCCTACTGTCTCCATCTGCCCTACTGTCCACATCTTGCCCTACTGTCCCCATCTTGTCCTACTGTCTCCATCTGCCCTACTGTCTCCATCTTGCCCTACTTGTCTCCATCTTGCCCTACTGTCTCCATCTTGCCCTACTGTCCACATCTTGCCCCTACTGTCTCCATCCTTGCCCTACTGTCCACATCTTGCCCTACTGTCCCCATCCTTGCCCTACTGTCCACATCTTGCCCTACTGTCCCCATCTTGCCCTACATGTCTCCATCTTGCCCTACTTGTCTCCATCTTGCCCTACTTGTCCATCTTGCCCTACTGTCTCCATCTTGCCCTACTGTCCACATCTTGCCCTACTGTCTCCATCTTGCCCTACTGTCCACATCTTGCCCTACTGTCCCCATCTTGCCCTACTGTCTCCATCTTGCCCTACTGTCTCCATCTTGCCCTACTGTCTCCATCTTGCCCTACTGTCCCCATCTTGCCCTACTGTCTCCATCTTGCCCTACTGTCTCCATCTTGCCCCACTGTCTCCATCTTGCCCTACTGCCTTTAGGAACCCAGTATTCACACCCCTTTAACCCAGAATACAGACTTGCCCCCCCTTGGGGCACAGGGTACTCCTTCCTGTAGGGCTAAGGTGCAGCACTGCTGGCAGGAAGGCATGTGACTGATTAAGCAGGAAGAGTCAGAGAGATGAGGGGGAGGAGCTCAAGCAGAACACTGTTTGGGCCATGGCATGTGTGCGTGTAGAACTGGTACCGGCACCGCAGCCCATTGGCTATTGTTACAGCGGAACCAGTTTATTTAGTGACGCTAATACAATACATGGGGTATCTGATTGGGCAGCTGTGTGCCCCGCCCCCTGTTCCATTCTTGTGCAGATTTTCCTGGGAGGCAATTACCCGGCTCTGTAATTGTTCTGCTGCTGATTGGGCTTTATATTTAGCCCCGCTCCCCAGTTATACTCCCCGCAGCTCCTACTCGAGTCTGTCGGGCCGGATGGAAGTGCTGCTATTTCCATCCTTCCCGGGATGTGGCCCTCGCTCTGCTGGGGCCCAGCCAAGTCATTTATAGTGAGGCAATGGGCACGTGGCAAGCCAAGGGTGGCTACCAGCCTGCAGGGTCCAACACCCCTACCAGAATCCTGGGTGCTGAAGAAGCTTTGGGCCCAAATGTTGCCATAGGGGCAGATTGAAGGGGCAGATTCAGACCAGTTGGGCAGCTTGTCTGCCTGTGTATGGGCCCAACCAACATCTGGCCAAACTGCAGATATCAGCCGGGCAGGTGTGAGTTTCCCATTGAATAGAAACCCCGAGGGCTTGTTGCTGTGGCCCTCACAGCTCCCGTCACTGTAATTCCACTGATTGGCCCTAGGGCCCAATATCAACCCCTGCGGGCCCCTCCGCTCATACGTGCCTTCCTGAGCCCACACGGACCCCCTGATCTGTTGCTCAATATTCTGAGAATATGAATGATCCCGATCCAAACCCAAATGAAAGCAACATGGGGCTGGGCTACAGCTCAGCCAATGGGGATGATTGCTGGCAGGGCTCTGAGACCTATGATTGGCTGCTGATTGATCTATTTGTTTAATAATTGCTGCTAAAAAATAATGTGTAACCTTTCCACCAAAACCTGTCCTGTGCTGATGATGAAACCTCCTTTCCTCCAGTCCTTATGCCCTTTATTAATTGGGTTGTGTTTCTCTGGCCTTTGTCTCTATTGCCTCTATAGTTGCCCCAGTTATTACCCCACCCTAAATGATGCCCATCCAGCCTTCTCTTCTTTCCTTGCCCACAGCCACCAACTTGCCATCCCTGCGACCATACAAATTGCTTGTTGCTATGGCCCAAGGCCCCAGCTCTGTTTTACCCAATGCCCCCCCCACATCATTCTGTCAGGGATGCATTACAAGAATATAGATGCCCCTGACTTGCTGAGAATCATGGGAGTTGTAGACTGCAACAGTTGCAATGTGCTACTAGTCTGAGGACTTTATTGCCCCTGTTATTGGGGTACTGTACCCATGAGCTTGCAATCTATCCTTCCGCCCTGCGCGGGAGTCGGCAGCACCGGATAATGATGGCAGAGACTTTCTGCGGAGCTAAAAATACATGAAGCTGTCACCCGTCATAAATGTGAGCTGGTAGCGGCTTCATTAGGGATGGGCGCCTCAGGCCTTACTGTAGGTGTCGGGGGGCACAGTCCTGATGGGGAGGAAGGAGAAGGAATCCTAGACTGTAACTGCCCCTGGGAAACAACTAGGGACCCCTGTATTGGAGCACTGGGGGCAGTAACTGACCGTAGCGCAACTGCAATTTTGAAATGACATTTAAACCCTGGGGTCTCTGGGACAACTTGCAGCAGTCTTGTTGTCTAGTTTGTTATTGACACAGCTATCTGGTTGCTAAGGTTCCAATGATCCCAGCAACCAGGAGGGACAGAACAATGAACAGCAGAGGCACAGGAAGTAGCGCTGTGGGGACCAAAAAAAACCTGACCAACCCAAACCCTACCCGCCCTGGCTTCTCCCGTTTACTTATAGCCCCGTGCCCACCCCGCCGATGACTTCACAAAAGGGGCGGAACGGGCGCACACCTATAAATCCGAAAGCCTGAAGCATAAGTTGGCAACCCCCGAGGTACCATACTGTGTGGGACAACCCCCGAGGTACCATAATATACTATATTGTGTGAGATAACCCCCGAGGTACCATACTGTCTGAGATAACCCCCGAGGTACCATACTGTGTGGGACAACCCCCGCGGTACCATACTGTGTGGGACAACCCCCGAGGTACCATAATATACTATATTGTGTGAGATAACCCCCGAGGTACCATACTGTCTGAGATAACCCCCGAGGTACCATACTGTGTGGGACAACCCCCGAGGTACCATAATATACTATATTGTGTGAGATAACCCCTGAGGTACCATACTGTGTGGGACAACCCCCGAGGTACCATAATATACTATATTGTGTGAGATAACCCCTGAGGTACCATACTGTGTGGGACAACCCCCGAGGTACCATACTGTGTGGGACAACCCCCGAGGTACCATACTGTCTGAGATAACCCCTGAGGTACCATACTGTGTGGGACAACCCCCGAGGTACCATAATATACTATATTGTGTGAGATAACCCCCGAGGTACCATACTGTGTGGGACAACCCCCGAGGTACCATACTGTCTGAGATAAGCCCTGAGGTACCATACTGTGTGGGACAACCCCCGAGGTACCATACTGTCTGAGATAACCCCTGAGGTACCATACTGTGTGGGACAACCCCCGTGGTACCATACTGTCTGAGATAACCCCTGAGGTACCATACTGTCTGAGATAACCCCCGAGGTACCATACTGTCTGAGATAAGCCCTGATTACCATACTGTGTGGGACAACCCCCGAGGTACCATACTGTGTGGGACAACCCCCGAGGTACCATACTGTCTGAGATAACCCCTGAGGTACCATACTGTGTGGGACAACCCCCGTGGTACCATACTGTCTGAGATAACCCCTGAGGTACCATACTGTCTGAGATAACCCCCGAGGTACCATACTGTCTGAGATAAGCCCTGAGGTACCATACTGTGTGGGACAACCCCCGAGGTACCATACTGTGTGGGACAACCCCCGAGGTACCATACTGTCTGAGATAACCCCTGAGGTACCATACTGTGTGGGACAACCCCCGTGGTACCATACTGTCTGAGATAACCCCCGAGGTACCATACTGTGTGGGACAACCCCCGAGGTACCATACTGTCTGAGATAACCCCTGAGGTACCATACTGTGTGGGACAACCCCCGTGGTACCATACTGTCTGAGATAACCCCTGAGGTACCATACTGTGTGGGACAACCCCTGAGGTACCATACTGTCTGAGATAAGCCCTGAGGTACCATACTATGTGGGACAACCCCCGAGGTACCATACTGTCTGAGATAAGCCCTGAGGTACCATACTGTGTGGGACAACCCCCGAGGTACCATACTGTCTGAGATAAGCCCCGAGGTACCATACTGTGTGGGACAACCCCCGAGGTACCATACTGTCTGAGATAAGCCCCGAGGTACCATAATATACTATATTGTGTGAGATAACCCCTGAGGTACCATATTGTGGGAGATAATCCCTAAGGTACCATACTGTGTGGGACAACCCCCGAGGTACCATACTGTGTGGGACAACCCCCGAGGTACCATATTGTGTGAGATAACCCCCAAGGTACCATTGTGACCAAAAAAAACCCTTATACTGGCCCCATGTTTAGCCAGTGCATGATCTAGCCAAGATGGTGGCAGCCCATTGTTCTGTTTTCCCGCCGAAAGGGTTTTAAACAAAGAAGCTCCCAGAAGTCCCCTCCAGAGGAGCTGGGCAAGTCCCTCCTAGGTTAAACCCCTCCCCTAATGATGCTGCAGGGGACCCTGCCAATTGGAGCTGCTAGGGTTGGGTTAAGCAGAAGCAGGGTCAGCCTCCTAACCAATCAATCCTAGGGGGTGTGGAAAAGAGGGGAGGTACCAGCAGCAGGGTAGAAAACCCAGAGGTTGTGGGTGGAGAAGGGGCTTTTTGTTGATCTGGGTGTAACCTCGCTACGGCAGGACACCCTCCCCTGCGGTTCCTTGGGATCCATCCTAGCTCAGGCAGGAAGATTCCCTCCAACTGGATTACCCTAACCCCTGTGGAAGGACTGTTTGCCCTGGAACCAAGGTAGTGCATTTTCTGTGGAACTACCCAAAAAGGAACTTTGTTTATTCCCATTGGAACTGCCTGGGGAGGCTGCCCAGGTAATTGTGACTGTCTGGGTGGGACACCTTTGTGTATTGGGGGTTGGGCTGGGAGACTCGGCCTTTGTTCCCTGGAGACTGTGCAGAGGGGGGTTGCCCTGAAGACTCCCTGTGTGGGATAACCCCCGAGGTACCATAATATACTATATTGTGTGAGATAACCCCCAAGGTACCATAATATACTATATTGTGTGAGATAACCCCTGAGGTACCATGCTGTGTGGGACAACCCCCGAGGTACCATAATATACTATATTGTGTGAGATAACCCCTGAGGTACCATGCTGTCTGGGTGGGACACCTTTGTGTATTGGGGGTTGGGCTGGGAGACTCGGCCTTTGTTCCCTGGAGACTGTGCAGAGGGGGGTTGCCCTGAAGACTCCCTGTAGGAGGATTGATGTGACTGGGACTTGTGGACCTTCCATGCGTATTGCCCTTTCCCTGTTTATCTACGTTTGGTTGTAATAAACCCCTGTGAAACAACCCCTGTGGCACGTGTGGTATTTCCCTGATTGTGCTAGCGGCTCATACGTCATACGTTGTGTGACATTTCTGGTGGCAGCAGTGGGATCCGGGCGATCCACTCATCCCCATACCACCCCCAAACAAATGGTCTTTGTGAGAGATTTAATGGGACACTAAAGACCATGTTACGGACATTTGTGGAATCTGGCGAGAAGGACTGGGAGCGTTATTTGCCCCATTTGCTATTTGCCTATCGAGAAGTTCCCCAAGAGTCCACAGGATTCTCTCCCTTTGAACTGTTGTATGGTCGAAGGGTCTGAGGCCCCTTAGATTTACTATGTGAATATTGGGAAGGGGCCCCACAATCACAAGAGGTCCCCATAATCCCCTATGTATTAAAGTTCCACCAGCGTCTGGAACAAATGACCAGCCTGGCACATGATCACCTCTCCGCAGCTCAGCAAAGACAGAAAGTGTGGTATGACCGCAAGGCCAGGGAATGCAGGTTTATGGAAGGAGACAAGGTGCTTCTCCTAGTACCCACACGTCATGACAAGCTCCAGGCTGCATGGGAAGGACCCTATGTGGTCACTCATAAGCTTCATGATACAACCTATGTGGTAACTCCCCCTGAGGACCCATCTCACTATAAGACTGTCCACATAAATATGATGAAGCCTTATCACATCAGAGAGGACATTGTTAGTGCCATATGCAGTGCACCAGTTGAAGGTACTGATGATCCTCCAATCCCCAACCTTATTGAGGAGGCCACTCCAGCCAGGGGAATAGATGCAGTTACCATAAGTGACCACCTTCACCTATCTCAACAAGACCAACTTCGTAAAATTTTACATTCCTATTCTCCCATGTTTTCGGCGAATCCAGGGCGCACCCACTGGGCTGAACATAAAGTTGAGACAGGAACTCAGTTACCTATACGTAGCCCTGCTTACCGAGTGGCCGAAGCAGTTCGGCCAGAGATGAAAAGTCAGATAGATGAGATGTTGGCCTTTGGGGTTATTACTCCCTCCCATAGCCCATGGGCTTCACCTGTGGTGCTGGTGCCCAAGAAAGATGGTAGTACCCGATTCTGTGTGGACTATAGACGACTTAATGATGTGACCACCACTGATGCTTACCCAATGCCCAGGGTAGATGAGCTCTTAGACCGGCTGGGAAATGCAAAATATTTGACTACCCTTGATCTCAGGCCGCGGTTTACTGGCAGATTCCCCTTGCCCCCTAGTGCCCAGGAAAAGTCAGCCTTCCTCACCCCCTTTGGTTTATATCAATTTACGGTAATGCCCTTTGGTATGAGAAACGCGCCCGCAACTTTCCAACGCCTGGTGAACAGGCTGCTGGAGGGAATGCAGGACTTTGCTCAGGCCTATCTGGATGACATAGCTGTCTTTAGCCAGACTTGGGAGGAGCATCTCCAGCACCTCCAGCGAGTTTTTGCTCAAATTCAGGATGCTGGGCTTACCCTTAAGCCAGAAAAGTGCCACTTAGCCATGGCCGAGGTACAATACTTGGGACATAGAGTTGGGGGTGGACAGCTTCGCCCTGATCCTGCTAAAGTTGAGGCAATTTGTCAGTGGCCTATACCCAAAACTCAAAAACAGGTATTAGCCTTCTTAGGAACTTCAGGTTATTATCGGAAATTTATCCCTAACTATAGTACTGTTGCCAAACCCTTGACAGATCTGACAAGTCGCCAACGTTCTCGAACCATTGTGTGGACCCCAGAATGTGAGTCAGCCATGAACGCTCTAAAGCAAGCTCTGGCTAGTTCCCCTGTGCTGGCGGCCCCAGATTTCTCCCGGCGCTTCATTTTGCAGACTGATGCTTCCAATTTTGGCCTTGGAGCAGTACTTTCCCAAGTTAATACCTATGGTGAGGAGCACCCCGTTGCCTACCTGAGCAGGAAACTGTTACCCCCGAGAGGCTGCCTATGCCACCATTGAAAAGGAGTGCCTGGCAATTGTATGGGCTTTACAAAAACTGCAGCCCTATCTGTATGGCAGAGAATTCACTGTTGTGACAGATCACAACCCCCTCAGTTGGTTACAGAGGGTCTCAGGAGACAATGGGAAACTTCTAAGATGGAGCCTCCTGCTTCAACAGTATAACTTCACCATTCAACACCGAAAGGGAAAAGAGCATCACAATGCAGATGGACTCTCACGCCAGGAGGACTAACCGACCAGCGGTGGTTCCTGAGGCCCTCCCTAATAAAGGGGAGCCCCAGGGAAACCACCTGCGCCAGGGGGGAGAAGTGTGACCAAAAAACCCTTATACTGGCCCCATGTTTAGCCAGTGCATGATCTAGCCAAGATGGTGGCAGCCCATTGTTCTGTTTTCCCGCCGAAAGGGTTTTAAACAAAGAAGCTCCCAGAAGTCCCCTCCAGAGGAGCTGGGCAAGTCCCTCCTAGGTTAAACCCCTCCCCTAATGATGCTGCAGGGGACCCTGCCAATTGGAGCTGCTAGGGTTGGGTTAAGCAGAAGCAGGGTCAGCCTCCTAACCAATCAATCCTAGGGGGTGTGGAAAAGAGGGGAGGTACCAGCAGCAGGGTAGAAAACCCAGAGGTTGTGGGTGGAGAGGGGGCTTTTTGTTGATCTGGGTGTAACCTCGCTACGGCAGGACACCCTCCCCTGCGGTTCCTTGGGATCCATCCTAGCTCAGGCAGGAAGATTCCCTCCAACTGGATTACCCTAACCCCTGTGGAAGGACTGTTTGCCCTGGAACCAAGGTAGTGCATTTTCTGTGGAACTACCCAAAAAGGAACTTTGTTTATTCCCATTGGAACTGCCTGGGGAGGCTACCCAGGTAATTGTGACTGTCTGGGTGGGACACCTTTGTGTATTGGGGGTTGGGCTGGGAGACTCTGCCTTTGTTCCCTGGAGACTGTGCAGAGGGGGGTTGCCCTGAAGACTCCCTGTGTGGGATAACCCCCGAGGTACCATAATATACTATATTGTGTGAGATAACCCCTGAGGTACCATGCTGTGTGGGACAACCCCCGAGGTACCATAATATACTATATTGTGTGAGATAACCCCTGAGGTACCATGCTGTGTGGGACAACCCCCGAGGTACCATAATATACTATATTGTGTGGGACAACCCCCGAGGTACCATATTGTGTGAGATAACCCCCAAGGTACCATAATATACTATATTGTGTGAGATAACCCCTGAGGTACCATACTATGTGGGACAACCCCCAAGGTACCATAATATACTATATTGTGTGAGATAATCCCTGAGGTACCATGCTGTGTGGGACAACCCCCGAGGTACCATGCTGTGTGGGACAACCCCCGAGGTACCATATTGTGTGAGATAACCCCCAAGGTACCATAATCTACCCTACTGTGTGGGACAACCCCCGAGGTACTATATTGTGTGGGACAAGCCCCGAGGTACCATAATATACTATATTGTGTGAGATAACCCCTGAGGTACCATACTATGTGGGACAACCCCCGAGGTACCATAATATACTATATTGTGTGAGATAACCCCTGAGGTACCATACTGTGTGGGACAACCCCTGAGGTACCATAATATACTATATTGTGTGAGATAACCCCTGAGGTACCATACTGTGTGGGACAACCCTGAGGTACCATAATATACTATATTGTGTGAGATAACCCCTGAGGTACCATACTGTGTGGGACAACCCCTGAGTACCATAATATACTATATTGTGTGAGATAACCCCTGAGGTACCATACTGTGTGGGACAACCCCTGAGGTACCATAATATACTATATTGTGTGAGATAACCCCTGAGGTACCATACTGTGTGGGACAACCCCTGAGGTACCATAATATACTATATTGTCTGAGATAACCCCTGAGGTACCATACTGTGTGGGACAACCCCCGAGGTACCATAATATACTATATTGTGTGAGATAACCCCCGAGGTACCATACTGTGTGGGACAACCCCCGAGGTACCATACTGTGTGGGACAACCCCCGAGGTACCATAATATACTATATTGTGTGAGATAACCCCCGAGGTACCATACGGTGTGGGACAACCCCCGAGGTACCATACTATGTGAGACAACCCCCGAGGTACCATAATATACTATATTGTGTGAGATAACCCCCGAGGTACCATACTGTGTGGGACAACCCCCGAGGTACCATACTGTGTGGGACAACCCCCGAGGTACCATAATATACTATATTGTGTGAGATAACCCCCGAGGTACCATACGGTGTGGGACAACCCCTGAGGTACCATAAGATACTATACTGTGTGGGACAACTCCTGAGGTAGGTAGGTACAGACGGTAGGTAGTGCTGGATGCTGGGGCGGGAGGTACAGACGGTAGGTAGCGCTGGATGCTGGGAGGGTAGGTACAGACGGTAGGTAGCGCTGGATGCTGGGAGGGTAGGTACAGACGGTAGGTACAGACGGTAGGTACAGCTGGATGCTGGGAGGGTAGGTACAGGCGGTAGGTACAGACGGTAGGTACAGGCGGTAGGTACAGCTGGATGCTGGGAGGGTAGGTACAGGCGGTAGGTACAGACTAGGTAGGTACAGGCGGTAGGTACAGACGGTAGGTACAGGCGGTAGGTAGGTACAGACGGTAGGTACTGATGGTAGGTACAGACGGTAGGTACAGGCGGTAGGTAGGTACAGACGGTAGGTACAGACGGTAGGTAGGTACAGACGGAAGGTAAGAGGGTACAGACGGTAGATACAGACGGTGGGTTAGGCGGTAGTCAGACGGTAGGTACAGACGGTAGGTACAAGGCGGTAGGTAGGCTACAGATGGTAGGTTAGGTACAGACGGTAGGTACAGACGGTAGGTACAGGCGGTAGGTAGGTACAGACGGTAGGTAGGTACAGACGGTAGGTACAGGTGGTAGGTACAGGCGGTAGGTACAGACGGTAGGTAGGTACAGACGGTAGGTACAGACGGTAGGTACAGGCGGTAGGTAGGTACAGACGGTAGGTACAGACGGTAGGTACAGACGGTAGGTAGGAAAGACGGTAGGTAGGTACAGACGGTAGGTACAGACGGTAGGTACAGGCGGTAGGTAGGTACAGACGGTAGGTAGGTACAGACGGTAGGTACAGACGGTAGGTACAGGTGGTAGGTACAGGCGGTAGGTAGGTACAGACGGTAGGTACAGGGCGTAGGTAGGTACAGACGTAGGTACAGACGGCTAGGTACAGACGGTAGGTACAGACCGTAAAGGTACAGACGGTAGGTAAGACGTTAGGTACAGACGGTAGGTAGGTACAGACGGTAGGTACAGATGGTAGGTACAGACGGTAGTTCACAGACGGTAGGTAAGGCGGTAGGTACAGGCGGTAGGTAGGTACAGGACGTTAGGTAAAGACGGAAGGTAGGTACAGACGGTAGGTACAAGGCGGTAAGGTACAGACGGTAGGTACAGGCGGTAGCTGGTAGGTACAGGCGGTAGGTACAGGCGGTAGGTACAGACGGTAGGTACAGACGGTAGGTAGGTACAGGCGGTAGGTACAGACGGTAGGTAGGTACAGACGGTAGGTACAGACGGTAGGTAGGTACAGGCGGTAGGTACAGATGGTAGGTACAGGCGGTAGGTACAGACGGTAGGTAGGTACAGGCGGTAGGTACAGACGGTAGGTACAGACGGTAGGTAAGGTACAGGCGGTAGGTACCCCCCCCCCGCCTCACCACGGCGGCTAGCGCCCTCCACCACCCGACCGGTACCGGTCCACGGCGCGTAAGACTACCAGGCCGGCTAGGCGTACAGACCGCGTAGGCTACACCCCCGACGCGTAGCCGTACCAGGCGGCTAGGCCCTACCCACCCCCCCCCGCCGGTAGGTACAGGGGTAGGTACAGACGGTAAGGTACGAGGCGTAGTTACAGACGGTAAGGTACAGACGGTAGGTAACAGACGGTAGGTAGGTACAGGCGGTAGGTTAGGTACAGACGGTAGGTAGTCGAGAACGGTAGGTACAGACGTGTAGGCCTAGGTACAGACGGTAAGTTAGCAGACGGTGAGGTAGGTAACATCTGGACGGGTAGGTGGGTGTTTACCAGAGCGGTAGCGTAGCAGCACGGTTAAGGTAGAGGTACAGGACGGTGAGGTAACACTGACGGTAGGTACACGACGGTAGGTTAGGTACAGTCGGGTAAGGTTTACAGGACGGTAGGTACAGACGGTAGGTAACAGTGGACGGTAAGAGGCCCGCTGAAGACGCGTAGGGGGGGTGTACAGAGCGTGCTCAGGTTACAGTACGGTGAGGGTGACATTGACGGTAGGTAGGGTTACTAGACGGTAGGTAGGGTACAGACGGTATGGATTCGGTAGATCTATCCGAGCGGTAGGTAGTACTATGACGGGTTAAGGCGTAGGTAGCAGAGCGGTGTTAGGGCGTAGCAGGGACGTAGGTACATGGGCGGCGGTAACAGACGGTAGGCTAACAGAACGGAGGTAGGTAACAGACGGTAGGTTGCTACGAGTATTGCGGTAGGTGTAGGTAACGATTGTGGCGGTAGGCAGGCGTAGACACAGGACGGTAGGTGGCGTTAGCGGTACCGATGAAGGTAAGGTACACGGACGGTTACGGTGGCGTGAGGTAGACTGCGTAGGTACGAAGATCGGTAAGTAGGTACATCTGGAGCGGTAGGGCTTACAGGGACGGGGAAGGTGAGGTACACAGACGGGTAGGGGTTACGAGATGGTCAGGGTACAGTGCGGTAGGGATAGCACGACGGAGGGCTTCAAGGCTACAACTTCCCGACGGTAAAGGTGTTGTGAGGTACAGAACTGGTAGGCGACAGACGGTTAGGATAGGTTTACAGCGGCTGAGGTAAAGGGGCGGTAGGTACAGTTTGGAGCGGTAAGTAACAGGGGCGTTAGGTAGGGTCCGAGGGACGGTTAGGGTAAACAGGGTAGGCGATATCGGCGGTAGTAGTGTACAGACGCGGGTAGCGACAGGCCGGTAGGCTACACTGACGGTAGCTATCGGGCGGTAGGGTAGTGGTAACGAGGAGGGAGGTACACGGCGGTGAGGTACATTGGAGCGGTAGGTCTACCTGGACGGTCAGGCTAGGGTCACAGGCGTGTGAGGTTACAGGCGTGTAGTACATCGCGGTCAGGTAGCAGGCCGGTGAGTTAGTTAGCACAGACGGTAGGTACAGCGCGGTAGGGTCTACAGGGACGGTGAGGGCCTAACATGCGGTAGGGTACAGGCGGTAAGGTAGTGTTCCAGCAGAGGCATGACGGTGAGTACACGGGTCGTAGGGTACACGACGGTAGGGTAGACAGGCGGGTGAGGTAGGTGACAGCGGGCTAGGATAGCAGGCGGTAGGTTGGAGAGACGGTAGGTACAGACGGTGGAGGTAGCACGTGGACGGTAGGGGATACATGACGGTAGTAGGTTATTGCAGACGGTAGTTCAGTGGTACCATACGTGTATCGGTGGTCGCGTAAGAGACGTAGGGTAGGTACCTACGACGCGCGGTGAGGTATCAGGCTGGGAGGTAAGGGTACAGCGACGGTAGGTTAGCGTACAGACGGTAAGGTAAAGGTACAGGACGTGTAGCCCCTACAGGTGATCTGGTTACGTCTATCAGGGCGTCGAGGACACTTCATGGCGTAGGTTCAGACGTGTACGCCTACAGACGGTAGGCGTCCTACAGGGGCGGTGAGGTATGCCCAGGCGGTAGGTACATGACGGTAGGTTCAGTTTAGACTATCGGATTCAGGACGTAGGTGTAGTTACAGACGGGTATGTCTTAGGGTAGACAGACCCCCGACGGTAGGGTGTAGAGACGGTAGGGTAAACCTTGCGCAAGTGAGGTCAAGCAGAAGAAGGTAGGTTAGGTCGGGACATGACAGGTTAAGGGAGCAGACGTAGTGGTCCGCGTTACAGCGGCGGTAGGTGTACATTGGACGGTCAGGTACAGCGGCGGTAGGTACAGACGGCCAGGGTAGCATTGGGGAGGTAAGGTACACGCTGCATAGGTTATGCAGGCGTAGGACAGTAGCGGCTAAGGGTACACGACGCGTAGGTAAGTACAAGGTAGGAGCGGGTCAGGTAGGTACAGCAGGTATGACCGTAACACGGTAGGGTACAGACACTGTAGGTACGGTACACTGACTGGTAACGCGCTCTACAGAGCGGTAGTAGGTACAGGCGGTAGGTACTGGACGGGAGGGAGAGGACGGCGGGAGCGTACACGACGGTAGGTACAGGCGGATAGGTATAGGACGTAAGGTTTACAGACGGAGGTAGTAACAGACGGTGGAGGTAGGTACATGACGGTGGCAAGGGCATGTTGGACGGTAGGTAGGTACATAGAACGGTAGGGTAACGACGGTAGGTACGTTGGAGACGGAGGTTAGTCAGCGACGGTTAGGTACAGGCGGTAGGTACAGACGGTAGGTTACAGTCGGCGTAGTGTAGCACTGGGTGCCCGGTAGGCTACAGGACGGTAGGATATAGGTATAGACGGTAGGTACAGACGACGGTAGGGTTAGGTCACATGTACGGTAATGGTATCTACCCCGAGTAGGCTGGTCTACAACGGTAAGGTAGGGTACACGACGGTAGGCCTACAGACGGGAGGGTAGGTGCAAGGACGGTAAGGACTACACGACGGTAGGTACAGATACGTAGGTAGGGGACTTGACGGTCAGGGCTAAGACGGTTAGTTACAAGACGGTAGGTAGGTACAGACGGTGAGATTACAGACGGTAGGTTGCATACACGCGGTAAGGTAGAGACACGGTAGGTACGACGGGTAGGTAGGTTACCGCGACGGTAGCGGTATGCGACGACAAGGTAAGGGTACAGTGATCTGAGGAGGTACAGCGCGGTAGGTTTACAGACCGGTAGGGCGTAGGTAACAGAACGGTATGTACAGACGGTAGAGGTACGACGACGGTCAGGTAAGACGGTATACGGCCCGTAGGCTACAGATCGGTAGGGTAGGGCTTAATGCTCGACGGTAAGGTGGTACAGACGGTAGGCGGTAGGTACAGACGGTAGGCGTTCTACATACGGTAGGTACCAGCCGGTAAGGTACGGTACATTGGGCCGGTAGGGTACAGGACGGTAGTACAGAGCGTGTAAGGTTAGTTACACGACTTAGGTAGGTGTACAGAGGTAGTACACGACGGTAGTAGGTAAACAACCCGACTGGTGAGGTAGGTAGCAGAACCGGTAGGTAGGTACAGACGGGTAGGGTACAGACGGGAGGCGGTAACGACGGTAGGAATAGGTACAGTCGGGACGGTAAGGTAGGTACTACCACGGTAGGTAGGCCTACAGACGGTAGTGAGTAAAGACGGTAGTATGCAGGCTAGGTAACAGACGGTAGGATAGGTACGACGGACGGTAGGTATTGGACGGTCAGGTAGGTTACAGACGTAGGTAGGGTACAGACGGTAAGTGGTACACGAGACGGTAGGTACACGAACGGTAAGGTTCTGACGGTAGGTACAGACGGTAGGTAGGTACAGACGGTAGGTGCAGACGGTAGGTAGGTACAGACGGTAGTACAGACGGTAGGTAGGTACAGACGGTAGGGTTTACAGACGGTAGGTAGGTACAGACGGTAGGTGCAGACGGTAGGTAGGTACAGACGGTAGGTACAGACGGTAGTAGGTACAGACGGTAAGGTACAGACGGTAGGTTATGAGTACAGACGGTAGGTGCAGACGGTAGGTAGGTACAGACGGTAGGTACAGACGGTAGGTAGGTACAGACGGTAAGCTGCAGACGGTAGGTAGGTACAGACGGTAAGGTACAGACGGTAGGTAGGTCAAGACGGTAGGTACAGACGGTAGGTAGGTACAGACGGTAGGTGCAGACGGTGAGGTAGGTACAGACGGTAGGTACGACGGTAGGTAGGTACAGACGGTAGGTACAGGACGGTAGGGTAATCAAGAGTTACAGACGGTAGGTGCAGACGGTAGGTAGGTACAGACGGTAGGTGCAGACGGTAGGTAGGTACAGACGGTGCAGGTACAGAACGGTGAGGTAGGGTACAGACGGTAGGTACAGACGGTAGGTACAGACGGTAGGTAGGTACAGACGGTAGGTACAGACGGTAGGTACAGACGGTAGGTACAGACGGTAGGTACAGACGGTAGGTAGGTACAGACGGTAGGTACAGACGGTAGGTACAGACGGTAGGTAGGTACAGACGGTAGGTACAGACGGTAGGTACAGACGGTAGGTAGGTACAGACGGTAGGTACAGACGGTAGGTACGAGACGGTAGGTACAGACGGTAGGTAGGTACAGACGTAGGTACAGACGGTAGGTACAGACGGTAGGTACAGGCGGTGTACCATGACGGTAGGTACAGACGGTAGGTACAGACGGTAGGTAGGTACAGGCGGTAGGTACAGACGGTAGGTACAGACGGTAGGTACAGACGGTAGGTAGGTACAGACGGTAGGTACAGACGGTAGGTAGGTACAGACGGTAGGTACAGACGGTAGGTACAGACGGTAGGTACAGACGGTAGGTAGCGCTGGGAGCCGGAGAGGCGGGTGAGGTACCAGAGAGATGTGTGTGAATACGCGCGGCCGAGCCGGGCGCTGATTGGCTGAAGGGAGGGCGCGCGTTCACGGCGGTGTCGGGGCCGCGCTTTGTGCATCTCCATCCTCCGCCCGGCCGGGCACGTCCGGGAGCCGAGAGCATCGGGCATTCCCCTCGGGATATTTACCCCTCCGCTCCCCCAGCTGCCCCGCCGCCCCCCCCCCGGGGAGAGACCCACACGGACTGCGCCGGGAACATGGCGGAGAGGTAACTCCCAGCATCCCGCCCTCTGAGTGTGAGTGTGAGTGTGAGTGAGGGGGGCACTGTATCCTCTGGGGAATCATGAGTGAGAGGTGCCCCAGGCTTGCAGGGAATAGAGGGGTTAATGAGAGCGCCCCCTGGGGCATTTTCTGTGTGAAATGGGGAAGGGATTGAGGATGTGACAGTGTGCATCACGTGTGTGGGGAGCAGGGGGTTAATGGGAAGCAACACTGAGTGTGGGGAGGGAAGGGTTAATGGGAAGCAACACTGAGTGTGGGGAGGGAAGGGTTAATGGGAAGCAACACTGAGTGTGGGGAGGGAAGGGTTTGTGAGGGGCACTATTCATTACTATTCCTTATCCCTTGTGTGGGGAGGGAAGGGTTAATGGGAAGCAACACTCAGTATCCCATGTGGGGAGGGAAGGGTTAATGGCAGGTAACACTGAGTATCCCATGTGGGGAGAGAAGGGTTAATGGCAGGTAACACTGAGTATCCCATGTGGGGAGAGAGGGTATATGGGCTAGGTAACACTGAGTAGGCCCTATGTGGGGAGCGCAAGGGTTAATGGCAGGTAACACTGAGTATCCCATGTGGGGAGGGAAGGGTTAATGGCAGGTAACACTGAGTATCCCATGTGGGGAGGGAAGGGTTAATGGCAGGTAACACTGAGTGTGGTTATAAAATGGTTAATGGGTTATCTCAGGAGCGTAGGAAGGAAGTGGTTACCGAGGGGTTATCCTGGGTTACACTGGGGTGCTTGGGGTTACACTGGGGTGCTTGGGGTTATACTGGGTTACACTGGGGTGCTTGGGGTTATCTGGTTGCTTGGGGTTACAATCTGGTGCTTGGGGTTATACTGGGGTGCTTGGGTTATTATCTGAGGTGCTTGGGGTTATACTGGGGTGCTTGGGGTTACACTGGGGTGCTTGGGGTTACACTGGGTGCTTGGGTTATACTGGGTGCTTGGGTTACACTGGGGTGGATTGGGTTATACTGGGTTACACTGGGGTGCTTGGGGTTACACTGGGGTGCTTGGGGTTACACTGGGTGCTTGGGGTTATACTGGGTTACACTGGGGTGCTCTGGGTTACACTGGGTGCTTGGGTACACTGGGGTGCTTGGGGTTATACTGGGGTGCTTGGGGTTACACTGGGTGCTTGGGGTTATACTGGGTTCAACTGGGGTGCTTGGGGTTACACTGGGTGCTTGGGGTTACACTGGGGTGCTTGGGTTATACTGGGGTGCTTGGGGTTATACTGGGTTACACTGGGGTGCTTGGGTTACACTGGGGTGCTTGGGTTACACTGGGGTGCTTGTGGGTTATACTGGGGTGCTTGGGGTTACACTGGGGTGCTTGGGGTTACACCTGGGTGTTTGGGGTTACACTGGGGTGCTTGGGTTATACTGGGTTACACTGGGGTGTTTGGGGTTACACTGGGTGCTTGGGTTATACTGGGTTACACTGGGTGTTTGGGGTTACACTGGGGTGCTTGGGGTTATACTGGGTTACACTGGGGTGCTTGGGTTACACTGGGTGCTTGGGGTTACACTGGGGTGCTTGGGGTTATACTGGGGTACCTGGGGTTATACTGGGGTGCTTGGGTTACACTGGGGTGCTTGGGTTATACTGGGGTGCTTGGGGTATACTGGGTTACACTGGGGTGCTTGGGGTTACACTGGGTGCTTGGGGTTACAGCTGGGTGCTTGGGGTTATACTGGGTTACACTGGGGTGCTTGGGGTTATACTGGGTTACACTGGGGTGCTTGGGGTTACACTGGGGTGCTTGGGGTTACACTGGGTTACACTGGGGTGCTTGGGGTTACACTGGGGTGCTTGGGGTTACACTGGGGTGCTTGGGGTTATACTGGTTAACACTGGGGTGCTTGGGGTTACACTGGGGTGCTTGGGGTTACACTGGGGTGTGGGGTTATACTGGGTGCTTGGGGTTACACTGGGGTGGCTTGGGGTTATACTGGGGTGCTTGGGGTTACACTGGGGTGCTTGGGTTATAGCTGGGTGCTGGGGTTATACTGGGTTACACTGGGGTGCTTGGGTATACTGGGTTACACTGGGGTGCTTGGGGTTACACTGGGGTGCTTGGGTTATACTGGGGTGCTTGGGTTATATTCTGGGTTACACTGGGGTGCTTGGGGTTACACTGGGGTGCTTGGGATTATACTGGGGTGCTTGGGGTTATACTGGGGTTACACTGGGTGCTGGGGTTATACTGGGTTACACTGGGGTGCTTGGGGTTATACTGGGTTACACTGGGGTGCTTGGGGTTACACTGGGGTGCTTGGGGTTACACTGGGTTACACTGGGGTGCTTGGGGTTATACTGGGTTACACTGGGGTGCTTGGGGTTATACTGGGTTACACTGGGGTGCTTGGGGTTACACTGGGGTGCTTGGGGTTATACTGGGGTGCTTGGGGTTATACTGGGGTGCTTGGGGTTATACTGGGGTGCTTTGGGTTATACTGGGTTACACTGGGGTGCTTGGTTTACACTGGGGTGCTTGGGTATACAACTGGGTTACACTGGGGTGCTTGGGGTTATACTGGGTTACACTGGGGTGCTTGGGGTTACACTGGGGTGCTTGGGGTTACACTGGGGTGCTTGGGGTTATACTGGGTTACACTGGGGTGCTTGGGGTTATACTGGGGTGCTTGGGGTTATACTGGGGTGCTTGGGGTTATACTGGGTTACACTGGGGTGCTTGGGGTTACACTGGGGTGCTTGGGGTTATACTGGGTTACACTGGGGTGCTGGGGTTACACTGGGGTTCTTGGGGTTACACTGGGTGCTGGGGTTTACACTGGGGTGCTTGGGGTTATACTGGGGTGCTTGGGGTTATACTGGGTTACACTGGGGTGCTTGGGGTTACACTGGGGTGCTTGGGGTTACACTGGGGTGCTTGGAGTTATACTGGGGTGCTTGGGGTTACACTGGGGTACTTGGGGTTACACTGGGGTGCTTGGGGTTACACTGGGGTGCTTGGGGTTATACTGGGTTACACTGGGTGCTTGGGGTTACACTGGGTGCTTGGGTTATACTGGGTTACACTGGGGTGCTTGGGGTTATACTGGGTTACACTGGGGTGCTTGGGGTTATACTGGGGTGCTTGGGGTTATACTGGGTTACACTGGGGTGCTTGGGGTTACACTGGGTGTGCTTGGGGTTATACTGGGTTACATCTGGGTGCTTGGGGTTATACTGGGGTGCTTGGGGTTACACTGGGTGCTTGGGGTTACCTGGGGTGCTTGGGGTTATACTGGGGTGCTTGGAGTTATACTGGGGTGCTTGGGGTTATACTGGTACACTGGGGTGCTTGGTACACTGGGGTGCTTGGGGTTATACTCGGGTTACACTGGGGTGCTTGGGGTTATACTGGGTGCTTGGGTACACTGGGGTGCTTGGGGTTACACTGGGGTGCTTGGGGTTACACTGGGGTGCTTGGGGTTATACTGGGGTGCTTGGAGTTATACTGGGGTGCTTGAGGTTATTAGAGGGTTCTCAGACCAGTGTATGTGGTACCACTGAGTACCCCAAAATGCATCCATCATAATTCTGTTGTCTGAGGGCAGGAGGGGGTTAATGAGAGCCTGAGGTGAATATCTAGTGGTTTATTGGCAGAAGAGGTTAGTAACAGGTTGCACTTTAGGGAGAGAAAAGGGTTAAAAAGAGCAGTGATGAATCTTTTTTATGAGAGGAGAGAAAAGGGTTAACAGGAAGTAACCAGGAGCAGCACTTGCCTAAGGGGAGGGGCCTACAGGAAGGAGCCATTAGGGAGCAACAGGGAGTAAAAGGGGTCAGAACTATATAATTAGGCTCCTCCCATTAGAGACTGGGGTGCTTGGGGTTACACTGGGGTGCTTGGGGTTACACTGGGGTGCTTGGGGTTACACTGGGTGGCTTGGGGTTATACTGGGTTACACTGGGTGCTTGGGGTTATACTGGGGTGCTTGGGGTTACTCTGGGGTGCTTGGGGTTATACTGGGTTACAACGGGTGCTTGGGGTTATACTGGGGTGCTTGGTACACTGGGGTGCTTGGGGTTATACTGGGTGGCTTGGGGTTACACTGGGTGCTTGGGTTACACTGGGGTGCTTGGGTTATACTGGGTTACGCTGGGGTCTTGGGTTAACTGGGGTGCTTGGGTTATACTGGGTGCTTGGGGTTACACTGGGGTGCTTGGGGTTACACTGGGTGCTTGGGGTTATACTGGGTTACACTGGGGTGCTTGGGTTACACCTTGGGTCTTGGGGTTACACTGGGGTGCTTTGGGGTTTACTGGGTTACACTGGGGTGCTTGGGGTTACACTGGGGTGCTTGGGGTTATGCTGGGGTGCTTGGGGTTATACTGGGTTACACTGGGGTACTTGGGGTTACACTGGGGTGCGTTGGGTTATACTGGGGTGCTTGGGGTTATACTGGGTTACACTGGGGTGCTTGGGGTTACACTGGGGTGCTTGGGGTTATACTGGGATTATACTGGGTTACACTGGGGTGCTTGGGGTTACACTGGGGTTATACTGGGTTACACTGGGGTGCTTGGGGTTATACTGGGGTGCTTGGGGTTATACTGGGTTACACTGGGGTGCTTGGGGTTATACTGGGGTGCTTGGGGTTATACTGGGGTTATACTGGGTTACACTGGGGTGCTTGGGGTTACACTGGGGTGCTTGGGGTTATACTGGGGGAGCAACAGGGAGTAAAAGTGGTCAGAACTATATAATTAGGCCCCTCCCATTAGAGAGCAAGGTGAGTGTGTGGGAGGGGCCTACATATAGAGCCTTAGTGGGTGAAGGGGACAGGCCTAAAGGAGGGGCCTCTTCCTGTAGCCATTATTTGGGGTGCATCAGTGAGTGAAGGGGAGGGGCCTACAGGGAGGAACCATTAGAATGGGGGCACACAGGGCTCTTCTGCATCTTCTGCATATGCCAATGGTCTCAGAGGGCATCTGTGTGAGAGGGGGAGGAGCTTATGTGAGAGGGTTGGGTCATGTGAGGTGGGCAGTGTCCAGGATTCTACTATATTGCATTGAATTGTAAATTGTATTATATTGTATGTAATATACAGTCTGGCCATTTCCCTATGGGCCCAAACCGTAAATTGTATCCTAATAAATGGTGCTTAGTGATGTCATCAGTTATAATTGGGGCTTAGTGATGTCATCAGTTATAATCAGAGCTTAGTGATGTCATTTCTGTCACATGACTCACTAAAACTTGTATATTATAACAAATAAAGTACCCCCTGTTGTAAAGTATGAGGATACTAGAAGTCACTTTGGAGTTCCCTGACCTTCGGCCTCATCCCTTTATATGGCCATGGAACTCCTCTGTGATTTGTAATATCCCTATATTATACAATAGGGGGCACTTTATTCACTATATATTATAAGGAACTCCTCTGGGGCTTATAATATCCCTATATGTTACAATAGGGGGCACTTTATTCACTATATATTATAAGGAACTCCTCGGGGGCTTATAATATCCCTATATGTTACAATAGGGGGCACTTTATTCACTATATATACAATGTAACACTCACAATACAAGGCTAATTTGTGATTAATTCAGATTTTAATTACATGACAACATAGAAAACAGTGCAGTCTGCATCAGAACCTAATCAGATGACTGATGAACCTCATTTTGTGCTTGATTATTTCCTCTGACCCCTAAGCTCCCCTTCTCAGCAGCAGCCCAGAGCTCACTGAGCATGTGCGGTGCCACGGACACTCCTGTGACCCCCCTGACCCCCCTGACCCCCTGTGCCGGGATCGTTACTGTTTAGGAGGTTTGTTTTCCGTCAGATCAGCTGAAAGCGACAGTTCTGTTTCTCACGACGTTATTTTTTGCTCAAATTTGAATATGTAAATGAGGGTTTAACGCTGCAAATGATGGGCACAGACCTGCAGGGGAGAAGGGGTACAGAATGGGCGTGGCCATAGCTATGGGGGTGCCGTGTCAGCTGCACTGGGGCAATAGGGACCCGCTTACACAGCCAATGCCATTCATGGCTCTGCAGGGCTATAGAAGGAACGTTTCCTGTGGCCAAGAAATGGTTAATTTGTGCTGGAGGAACAGATGGAAAGTTTACATGTAACTAAATACTTTCTGTTTATGGTGTTACTGCCCCTTTAACAGCATATGGGCACGGGGGATGGGGGAGTGGCACTAATGAAAGGGTATGTTTGGGGGCGGCACCAAAGAGGTTAATGAGGATTCATGCTAATTATTCAGCAGAGTCTCTGGGGCAGGGATACCCTGTGTGTAACTGGCACTCGGGGTGGCACTCTGGGCTAGCGAGGAAACTCCGCGGCATTCCGCAATGAGAGGGGGGGAAGGGGTTAATGAGAGTGGGCAGTGCCATCCCTGAGTGAGAGAGGGGAAGGGGTTAATGAGAGTGGGCAGTGCCATCCCTGAGGGAGAGGGTAAGGGGTTAATGGGAGTGGGCAGTGCCAATCTGAGTGAGAGGGGGAAAGGGGTTAATGAGAGTGGGCAGTGCCAATCTGTGTGAGAGAGGGGAAGGGGTTAATGAGAGTTGGCAGTGCCATCCCTGAGTGAGAGAGGGGAAGGGGTTAATGAGAGTGGGCAGTGCCATCCCTAAGTGAGAGGGGGGAAGGGGTTAATGGGAGTGGGCAGTGCCAATCTGAGTGAGAGGGGGAGGGGGGAAGGGGTTAATGAGAGTGGGCAGTGCCAATCTGAGTGAGAGGGGGGAAGGGGTTAATGAGAGTGGGCAGTGCCAATCTGTGTGAGAGAGGGGAAGGGGTTAATGAGAGTTGGCAGTGCCATCCCTGAGTGAGAGAGGGGAAGGGGTTAATGAGAGTGGGCAGTGCCATCCCTAAGTGAGAGGAGGGAAGGGGTTAATGGGAGTGGGCAGTGCCATCCCTGAGTGAGAGGGGGGAAGGGGTTAATGAGAGTGGGCAGTGCCATCCCTGAGTGAGAGGGGGGAAGGGGTTAATGAGAGTGGGCAGTGCCATCCCTGAGTGAGGGGGGGTAGGGCCCTGTATATATATAAGGAGGTGCCATGCTGCAGGGCCCCAGTCACTGAGGGTATAAGGGGAGATGTTACTGAGTGGGAGGGGCAGGAGGCTCCCGGGGGCCCCCCGGCTGCACAGATCAGGGGGTCTCTCAGTCTCGAGGCCCAACAGGCTCCTTGTTCTCCCGGCAGCAGCTGCTGATTTGCTAACATGGGTGCTAAATTGCACCTACCAGTAACCCATAGCAACCAGTCACAGCTTTCCTTTCATTTTCTAACTGGGAGTTGGGTGGGTAACCTGTGGGTGCCGTGTCTGTATATACGGAGGGTTAGTTGGGTGGGTAACCTGTGGGTGCCGTGTCTGTATATACGGAGGGTTAGTTGGGTGGGTAACCTGTGGGTGCCGTGTCTGTATATACGGAGGGATAGTTGGGTGGGTAACCTGTGGGTGCCGTGTCTGTATATACGGAGGGATAGTTGGGTGGGTAACCTGTGGGTGCCGTGTCTGTATATACGGAGGGATAGTTGGGTGGGTAACCTGTGGGTGCCGTGTCTGTATATACGGAGGGATAGTTGGGTGGGTAACCTGTGGGTGCCGTGTCTGTATATACGGAGGGATAGTTGGGTGGGTAACCTGTGGGTGCCGTGTCTGTATATACGGAGGGTTAGTTGGGTGGGTAACCTGTGGGTGCCGTGTCTGTATATACGGAGGGATAGTTGGGTGGGTAACCTGTGGGTGCCGTGTCTGTATATACGGAGGGATAGTTGGGTGGGTAACCTGTGGGTGCCGTGTCTGTATATACGGAGGGATAGTTGGGTGGGTAACCTGTGGGTGCCGTGTCTGTATATACGGAGGGATAGTTGGGTGGTAACCTGTGGTATGCCGTGTCTGTATATACGGAGGGATAGTTGGGTGGGTAACCTGTGGGTGCCGTGTCTGTATATACGGAGGGATAGTTGGGTGGGTAACCTGTGGGTGCCGTGTCTGTATATACGGAGGGATAGTTGGGTGGGTAACCTGTGGGTGCCGTGTCTGTATATACGGAGGGTTAGTTGGGTGGGTAACGTGGGTGCCGTGTCTGTATATACGGAGGGTTAGTTGGGTGGGTACCTGTGGGTGCCGTGTCTGTATATACGGAGGGATAGTTGGGTGGGTAACCTGTGGGTGCCGTGTCTGTATATACGGAGGGATAGTTGGGTGGGTAACCTGTGGGTGCCGTGTCTGTATATACGGAGGGTTAGTTGGGTGGGTAACCTGTGGGTGCCGTGTCTGTATATACGGAGGGATAGTTGGGTGGGTAACCTGTGGGTGCCGTGTCTGTATATACGGAGGGATAGTTGGGTGGGTAACCTGTGGGTGCCGTGTCTGTATATACGGAGGGATAGTTGGGTGGGTAACCTGTGGGTGCCGTGTCTGTATATACGGAGGGATAGTTGGGTGGGTAACCTGTGGGTGCCGTGTCTGTATAATACGGAGGGATAGTTGGGTGGGTAACCTGTGGGTGCCGTGTCTGTATATACGGAGGGATAGTTGGGTGGGTAACCTGTGGGTGCCGTGTCTGTATATACGGAGGGTTAGTTGGGTGGGTGGGGGGCATTTCCTGGGCAGCTTTGCCATGCCCTGTATTGTTGGCCATTTAGAGCAGTGACAGACGGAGCAGTGGGTGCTGGGTGCTCTACATTCAGGGCACATTTGTATCTGCAGTGCTGCTCCTGTTTCCTGACGCACGGCAGCCGCAGCCGGCCCATCACACCCATTTCTTGCTGTTGGTATAGAGCCCCCGTGCCCGCTGCCCCCGGCTCTGTGCTGCAGGGATGCGACTGTGTAGTTGCCAGGTGGTGCTGCCGGCGCTGTGGGGGTGAGGGATAAACACCCGGGGAAGGGGTGCAGGGACAGATCCATCACGTACGGCAGGGGGTTCCTCCCATACACACGTGTTACACGCGCACTGCTGCCATATAGCCCCCCACTCACGGTTATTCAGGGACAGGGGCTGGGAGTTAGCATTCTCTTTAACTCTTTCTGTGCTGGTTATGGTACAGGGATAGGACCCATTATCCACAGAGCTTCCAATACAGCAATGCCATTTCCCATAGAGTCCTATGTAAGGAACCACTTCTCACTGATTCGCTCAATGAGACAGAACCTTCTACTCGGTGGTAACTGGGCTGCACCAACCCATATGGGGGGCACAATTACCAACAGTCAGATCGGACCATTGTCGCTCAGTTGGAATATGGGAAGCGATATCTGATTGGCTGCAATGGGGGCATTTATACAGAGGTTATATGAATGTCTTGTATTTCATTGGGTTACTGGTACCATCAGCGGGGGGGCTATGTGGGGCCTCTGTGTATATATATGTGGGGCCCATGTGTGTATATATATATATATGTGGGCCCCCTGTGTATATATATGTGGGGCCCATGTGTATATATATGTGGGGCCCCTGTGTATATATATGTGGGGCCCCTGTGTATATATATGTGGGGCCCCTGTGTATATATATGTGGGGCCCCTGTGTATATATATGTGGGGCCTCTGTGTATATATATGTGGGGCCCCTGTGTATATATATGTGGGGCCCCTGTGTATATATATGTGGGGCCCCTGTGTATAATAATGTGAGGGCCTCTGTGTATATATATGTGGGGCCTCTGTGTATATATATGTGGGCCCATGTGTATATATATGTGGGCCCATGTGTGTATATATATATATATATATATGTGGGCCCCCTGTGTATATATATGTGGGGCCCATGTGTATATATATGTGGGGCCCATGTGTGTGTATATATATATATATATATGTGGGCCCCCTGTGTATATATATATGTGGGGCCCATGTGTATATATATGTGGGGCCCCTGTGTATATATATGTGGGGCCCCTGTGTATATATATGTGGGGCCCATGTGTATATATATGTGGGGCCCATGTGTGTATATATATATATGTGGGCCCCCTGTGTATATATATGTGGGGCCCATGTGTATATATATGTGGGGCCCTGTGTATATATATATGTGGGGCCCTGTGTATATATATGTGGGGCCCATGTGTATATATATATGTGGGGCCATGTGTGTATATATATATATATATGTGGGCCCCCTGTGTATATATATGTGGGGCCCCTGTGTATATATATGTGGGCCCCATGTGTATATATATGTGGGGGCCATGTGTATATATATGTGGGCCCCTGTGTTATATATGTGGGGCCCATGTGTAATATATAGTGTGGGGCCTGTGTATATATATGTGGGGCCATGTGTATATATATGTGGGGCCCCTGTGTATATATATGTGGGGCCCCTGTGTATATATATGTGGGGCCCCTGTGTATATATATGTGGGGCCCCTGTGTGTATATATGTGGGGCCCCTGTGTATATATATGTGGGGCCCATGTGTGTATATATGTGGGGCCCATGTGTATATATATATGTGGGGCCCATGTGTATATATATATGTGGGGCCCATGTGTATATATATATGTGGGGCCCATGTGTGTATATATATATATGTGGGCCCCCTGTGTTATATATATGTGGGGCCGCATCGTGTATATATATGTGGGGCCGCCTGTGTATATATATGTGGGCCCCATGTGTGTATATATATATATGTGGGCCCCTGTGTATATATGTGGGGCCCCTGTGTATATATATGTGGGGCCCCTGTGTATATATATGTTGGGGCCCTGTGTATATATATGTGGGGCCCATGTGTATATATATGTGGGGCCCATGTGTGTATATATGTGGGGCCCCTGTGTATATATATGTGGGGCCCATGTGTATATATATATGTGGGGCCCATGTGTGTATATATATATATGTGGGCCCCCTGTGTATATATATGTGGGGCCCATGTGTATATATATGTGGGGCCCCTGTGTATATATATGTGGGGCCCATGGGTATATGATATATGTGGGGCCCATGTGTGTATATATAGATATATGTGGCCCCCTGTGTATATATATGTGGGGCCCATGTGTATATATATGTGGGGCCATGTGTTATATATGTGGGGCCCCTGTGTATATATATGTGGGCCCCTGTGTATATATATGTGGGGCCCTGTGTATATATATGTGGGGCCCTGTGTATAATTATGTGGGGCCCATGTGTATAAATATGTGGGCCCATGTGTGTATATATGTTGGGGCCCTGTGTATATTATGTGGGGCCCCTGTGTATATATATGTGGGGCCTGTGTATATATATGTGGGGCCCATGTGGTATATATATATATGTGGGGCCCATGTGTGTATATATAATATGTGGGCCCAACTGTGTATATATATGTGGGGGCCATGTGTATATATATGTGGGGCCCCTGTGTATATATATGTGGGGCCCCTGTGTATATATATGTGGGGCCCATGTGTATATATATATGTGGGGCCCATGTGTGTATATATATATATGTGGGCCCCCTGTGTATATATATGTGGGGCCCATGTGTATATATATGTGGGGCCCATGTGTATATATATGTGGGGCCCCTGTGTATATATATGTGGGCCCCCTGTGTATATATATGTGGGGCCCCTGTGTATATATATGTGGGGACCCTGTGTATATATATGTGGGGCCCCTGTGTAAATATATGTGGGGCCCCCTGTGTGTATATATGTTGGGCCCCTGTGTGTATATATGTGGGGCCCCTGTGTATATATATGATGGGGCCTGTGTATATATATGTGGGGCCCATGTGTATATATATGTGGGGCCCTGTGTATATATATGTGGGGCCCCTGTGTATATATATGTGGGGCCCATGTGTGTATATATATGTGGGGCCCCTGTGTATATATATGTGGGGCCCCTGTGTATATATATGTGGGGCCCCTGTGTATATATATGTGGGGCCCATGTGTATATATATGTGGGGCCCCTGTGTATATATATGTGGGGCCCCTGTGTATATATATGTGGGGCCCCTGTGTATATATATGTGGGGCCCGCTGGTGTATATATATGTGGGGCCCTGTGTATATATATGTGGGCCCATGTGTATATATATGATGGGGCCCATGTGTATATATATGTGGGCCCCTGTGTATATATATGTGGGCCCCTGGTGATATATATGTGGGGCCCATGTGTGTATATATATGTGGGGCCCATGTGTGTATATATATATATATATATATGTGGGCCCCCTGTGTATATATATGTGGGGCCCCTGTGTATATATATGTGGGGCCCATGTGTATATATATGTGGGGCCCATGTGTATATATATGTGGGGCCCATGTGTATATATATGTGGGGCCCCTGTGTATATATATGTGGGGCCTATGTGTGGTATATATATGTGGGCCCCCTGTGTATATTATATATATGTGGAGCCCTGTGTATATATATGTGGGGCCCATGTGTAATATATATGTGGGGCCATGTGTATATATATGTGGGGCCCCTGTGTATATATATGTGGGCCCCCTGTGTATATATATGTGGGGCCCCTGTGTATATATATGTGGGGCCCCATGTGTATATATATGTGGGGCCATGTGTATATATATGTGGGGCCCCTGTGTATATATATGTGGGGCCCCTGTGTATATATATGTGGGGCCCCTGTGTATATATATATGTGGGCCCCTGTGTGTATATATGTGGGGCCCCTGTGTGTATATATGTGGGGCCCCTGTGTATATATATGTGGGGCCCATGTGTGTATATATGTGGGCCGTGTGTATATATGTGGGGCCCCTGTGTATATATATGTGGGGCCCCTGTGTATATATATATGTGGGGCCCATGTGTATATATATGTGGGGCCCCCTTGTGATATATATGTGGGGCCCCTGTGTGTATAATATGTGGGGCCCCTGTGTGTATATATGTGGGGCCCATGTGTGATATATGTGGGGCCCTGTGTTGTATATATTGTGGGGCCCCTGTGTATATATATGTGGGCCCCTGTGTATATATATGTGGGGCCCCATGTGTATATATATGTGGGGCCCCTGTGTATATATATGTGGGGCCCCTGTGTATATATATGTGGGGCCCATGTGTATATATATGTGGGGCCCCTGTGTATATATATGTGGGGCCCCTGTGTATATATATGTGGGGCCCCTGTGTATATATATGTGGGGCCCCTGTGTATATATATGTGGGGCCCCTGTGTATATATATGTGGGGCCCCTGTGTGTATATATGTGGGGCCCCTGTGTGTATATATGTGGGGCCCCTGTGTATATATATGTGGGGCCCATGTGTGTATATATGTTGGGCCCCTGTGTGTATATATGTGGGGCCCCTGTGTATATATATGTGGGGCCCACTGGTGTAATATATGTGGGGCATGTGTATATATATGTGGGGCCCCTGTGTATATATATGTGGGCCCCCTGTGTGTATATATGTGGGGCCCCTGTGTGTATATATGTGGGGCCCATGTGTGTATATATGTGGGGCCCCTGTGTGTATATATATGTGGGGCCCCTGTGTATATATATGTGGGGCCCCTGTGTATATATATGTGGGGCCCTGTGTATATATATGTGGGGCCCCTGTGTATATATATGTGGGGCCCCTGTGTATATATATGTGGGGCCCCCTGTGTATATATATGTGGGGCCCCTGTGTATATATATATGTGGGGTCCCTGTGTATATATATGTGGGGCCCCTGTGTATATATATGTGGGGCCCCTGTGTATATATATGTGGGGCCCCTGTGTATATATATGTGGGGCCCCTGTGTATATATATGTGGGGCCCCTGTGTATATATATGTGTGTTTTCTGGTTGCATGTAGCAGCCACATAACAGTTAAATGGGTCTAAGGACATGTACCAGGGAGAACCGGTTCTACCCCCCCCCCCCCCCCAGGGACCAGTGTGAGGTAACAAAGAGAAGGGGTAACCTGATCATATGCACGGGTGTGCAGCAGCTCAACCACATGTACTGGGACAGCAATATATATATATATACACACAGGCGAGGTGCATTGGCTACAGCAGCCCACACACCTCTATGTATTTATAAATAAAGACAAAATGATGTAAAATGTTAAAGGGGAACTGTCACCCACACATGAAAAGCTGTATAATATAACACGAAACCCAAATTTGTATTTTTTTTTACCTGCAGGCATAGAGGCGGGGCAGGCAATATATGATTGACAGCTCAGATTTTTAATTGCAATTACTTTCATTTTCCATTCAGCACTTCCTAGGTATCACCTAGATGGCAAATGCAAATACAAAACTTGCCTTTATAACAGTGATTACAAAATGGCGCCGGCCTGCCGGCTGTGACTGTAAATTCCAGGAGCGACGGGGAAAAAAATAAATGATTTCTATAGTGTAAGTAAAGTTTATTTTGCTCCGCTAACCTGATAGGAAAGGGTTTGGAATTATTTCTTAGGGTGACAGGTCCCCTTTAAGCGCCTGCCCCAGAACACTGTGTAATACCCTAATACTAAAGGATTTGCTCCGCATTAGCCCCTTGGCTAGCAGCCTGCCTTGTGTAATTAGCAGGAGCAGGGCCTAGTTATAATTAGCTGCGCGGCTGCCGTAAGCCTGCCATTGTACAACATCCCGAGTTCAAAAACTATAACAAATAAATAATGATGACCAATTGCAAAGTTGCTAGGAATAGGCCATTCTCTAACATGAATGTTCCCCCTGGGTTTGGCCTTGGGTCATACAGGCAGGGAGAGGGGTTAGATTGCAAGCTCTGCCGGGCATGCTTGGAATTCCTTGCCCCCTGCGCCAGTGAAAGAGAATAAGGCTCATTAGGCCCTAAGCCTCTCCATTGTGCGGCTAATCTCCGGCGTGACTGGAATTGCCTCCGTGTAATCTTATTCCGTGTATGTGAGATAGAAGCGCCGGGT
Source organism: Xenopus tropicalis (assembly GCF_000004195.4). NCBI lineage: Eukaryota > Metazoa > Chordata > Amphibia > Anura > Pipidae > Xenopus > Xenopus tropicalis. The sequence continues at coordinate 153,429,002 of NC_030682.2, read as the reverse complement.
CACGCGTGCACCTGTTCTGCAATTACCCAGCATTCCCTGTTCTGCATGCCACATGCGTGCCGTTACCCTGGCACTTGGGTCAGTAGGGGCCACACAGGGACAGCAGAATCCCATTCCTACCCAGAATAACTGCCACCCAATCACTTACCCTTAGCTCTGGGTCACATGGTATAACTGACCCAGTGGGGGCAAAGCACCCTAGGGACAGCCCATAGCAACCGCTAGATACTCATCTGCTAACAGGAGCGTTGTTCTCCCAAAATAAAAATGAGTCACCCCCCGGGGGGGGGTGGGGGTTATATGATCTTACAGCCCAATGTGGCCTAAATATAGCCCTCCTTATAGTGAGGGGCAGATAGACTGCCGCAGCCCTGTGCCGGAATATGCAGCAGCACCCAGGTGTACTCCCTCCATGTTTATTTACTCCCATGAGTAACATTACTCTCCCTCCATGTTTATTTACTCCCAGGAGTAATGTTACTCTCCCTCCATGTTTATTTACTCCCAGGAGTAACATTACTCTCCCTCCATGTTTATTTACTCCCATGAATAACATTACCCTCCCTCTATGTTTATTTGCTCCCAGGAGTAACGTTACTCTCCCTCTATGTACGTTTGCTCCCATGAATAACATTACCCTCCCTCCATGTTTATTTGCTCCCAGGAGTAATGTTACTCTCCCTCCATGTACATTTGCTCCCAGGAGTAACGTTACTCTCCCTTCATGTTTACTTGCTCCCAGGAGTAACGTTACTCTCCCTCCATGTACGTTTGCTCCCATGAGTAACATTACCCTCCCTCCGGGTTTATTTGCTCCCATGAGTAACATTACTCTCCCTCCATGTTTACTTGCTCCCAGGAGTAATGTTACTCTCCCTCCATGTACATTTGCTCCCAGGAGTAACGTTACTCTCCCTTCATGTTTACTTGCTCCCAGGAGTAACGTTACTCTCCCTCCATGTACGTTTGCTCCCATGAGTAACATTACCCTACCTCCCTGTTTATTTGCTCCCAGGAGTAGTGTTACTCTCCCTCCATGTACGTTTGCTCCCATGAGTAACATTACCCTCCCTCCATGTTTATTTGCTCCCAGGAGTAACGTTACTCTCCATCCAAGTTTATTTGCTCCCAGGAGTAACATTACTCTCCCTCCATGTACATATTCTCCCAGGAGTAATGTTACTCTCCCTCCATGTTTATTTTCTCCCAGGAGTAACTTTACTCTCCCTCCATGTTTATTTGCTCCCAGGAGTAATGTTAATCTTTCTCCATGTTTATTTGCTCCCAAGAGTAACGTTACTGTCCCTCCATGTACATTTGCTCCCAGGAGTAACATTACCCTCCCTCCATGTTTATTTGCTCCCAGGAGTAACGTTACTCTCCATCCAAGTTTATTTGTTCCCAGGAGTAACATTACTCTCCCTCCATGTACATTTGCTCCCAGGAGTAATGTTACTCTCCCTCCATGTTTATTTTCTCCCAGGAGTAACTTTACTCTCCCTCCATGTTTATTTGCTCCCAGGAGTAATGTTAATCTTTCTCCATGTTTATTTGCTCCCAAGAGTAACGTTACTCTCCCTCCATGTACATTTGCTCCCAGGAGTAATGTTACTCTCCCTCCATGTTTATTTTCTCCCAGGAGTAACTTTACTCTCCCTCCATGTTTATTTGCTCACAGGAGTAATGTTAATCTTTCTCCATGTTTATTTGCTCCCAGTAGTAACGTTACTCTCCCTCCATGTTTATTTGCTCCCAGGAGTAAGGTTAATCTTTCTTCATGTTTATTTGCTCCCAGGAGTAACTTTACTCTCCCTCCCTCCGTGTTTATTTGCTCCCAGGGGTAAAGTTACTCTCCCTTAATGTTTATTTGCCACTAGTGGGGCAATAGCAGCCTGTTTATTGGCAGGTTATTATTACTGCCCCCTATGGGGGGAACAGGACCGCCCCTTCTCCTTTCATTCCATGTTGTCTTCAAAGGGAACCATTTTAAAGCTTGAATTATATTATTTGTGGAGTATTATTTGCTTTCTGAATGTGAACTTCCCCTTTAATTACCCCCCGGGGGGTATACAATGCAGCAGCCCGTGTTGTTCCGTATGCCGATACTGGGTATGTAGGAATAGGCCGAGAAAGTAACCGATCAGCTGCTTAAACTGAATATTAACACTTTACTGGCCAAACGGCACCCACCTTCCTGTGTGCTGGCCGGGCTGTGCCGATGGGCTGTGCCACTGGGCTGTGCCGCTGGGCTGTGCCACTGGGCTGTGCCGATGGGCTGTGCCACTGGGCTGTGCCGCTGGGCTGTGCCACTGGGCTGTGCCGCTGGGCTGTGCCGCTGGGCTGTGCCGCTGGGCTGTGCCACTGGGCTGTGCCGCTGGGCTGTGCCGCTGGGCTGTGCCACTGGGCTGTGCCACTGGGCTGTGCCACTGGGCTGTGCCGATGGGCTGTGCCACTGGGCTGTGCCGCTGGGCTGTGCCACTGGGCTGTGCCGCTGGGCTGTGCCGCTGGGCTGTGCCGCTGGGCTGTGCCACTGGGCTGTGCCGCTGGGCTACACGCAGGCAGGACTGGGGGCACAGCGCAGCCTCGGAGCCCCAGCATCGTCTTTAAACGACACGAACATTAATTACAGTAATTAAATCAACACTAATGAATTCAGGTTCAGGAATATTTAGGAAGTGAGAGTCCATTGAGAGAATCACTGTCAGTCGATTAAAGGGCAAGTCCACCTAACAATTAACCTCTAGTGATACTGAGTATTGGACTTTATAGCCACTGGCAGGGATACTGAGTATTGGGCTTTATAGCCACTGGCAGGGATACCAAGGGCTGGACTTTATAGTCACTGGGAGTGATGATGATTCCTACACTATATAGCCATTCACATTAATACTGTGGGCTGGACTTTATAGCGCTGAAGTGGTAATGAGGCCTGGACTTTATAGCAACTGGTAGTGATAACAAGGGCTGGACTTTATAGTCACTGGAAGTGGTAATAAGCCCTGGACTTTATGGCCATTGAAGGTGATAGCCGGGCCCCCACTGGCAGTGATACTGGGAAACAGTCTTTTTTAGTTATTGGGAGCAATTCTGAGTTCTAGACTTTATAGCCATTCGCATGAATACTGTGGGCTGGACTTTAGAGTCACTTGGACCTTATAGCCATTGGCAGTGATACTGAGGCCTGGATTCTAGCCTTTGGCTGTGATATAGGGGACTGGACTCTATAATCTTTAACAGTGATACTGAGGGCTGAACTTTATAGTCACTGGGAATGATTGAAACTCCTGAACTTTATATCCATTTGCATTAGTACTGTGGTCTGGACATTATAGTCACTGGAAGTGGTAATAAGGCCTGAACTTTATACCCACTGAAAGTGACAGTGAGGCCTGGGTGTTATAGTAATTGGCAGTGAAGCTCTGGCACTGATACCTAGGGGTGGAGAGGGCATCTCTGCCAGTCTGTTTGTGGGCATAATGTAACATTCCTGCACCCCTAGGTCAGCCTTGCCAGGCTGGCAGTCACCACGCTGAGTTTGTTGCTCAGTAGGACAGGTACCAGTGTGACTATGAATGGTGTGTGTGCCAGCGGAGATGCCCATGTGCCAGGGGCCAGTAAGGCTGTATGGGCACGGATGATGATATAAATGGCAATGAGCTAATGGCAGGGACGGGTGCATTAGGGAATGTTCTGGCAGCAGGACTAATGGAACAAACAGACAATGGAATGCTGGGTACGGTATGGGCGCGGCCATTCCAATAATGCCTGTTTGTATCCGGAATGTTTGGGAATGCCGGGAACGTCTCTCAGAGCTGAGTGTTTGTCGTGGCTGGACTGTGGGTAATTGTGCTGCTGTATCTGCCCCACGCCAGCCCCACGGCGCCCCTATACATGTATTTATGTACTGGTGATGTCAGAGCGACCTCGCTCGTCTCTCGCTCATATCCCTCTGTGTGCTGAATGCCTGATTCAGTGTGTATGTCTATGCCTATACGTCTCCCAGCCCCTCAGCCCAACCCTAAAGTCATGTATTTTGTGCAACATGGGATATGGGCCCCTGCATGTAATAGTCCTGCATATCTCAGGGCCCCGTCTGTTATTTCATGTTACCTCAAATCATTCATTTACACACAGAATGCAAAGCTGCACTCTTTATGGCAGAGAGTGGGTTAAATGACTATGGGTGCATCAGTCAGTTTATGGCAGAGAGTGGGTTAAATGACTATGGGTGCATCAGTCAGTTTATGGCAGAGAGTGGGTTAAGTGACTATGGGTGCATCAGTCAGTTTATGGCAGAGAGTGGGTTAAGTGACTATGGGTGCATCAGTCAGTTTATGGCAGAGAGTGGGTTTAGTGACTATGGGTGCATCAGTCAATTTATGGCAGAGAGTGGGTTAGGTGACTATGGGTGCATCAGTCAGTTTATGGCAGAGAGTGGGTTAAGTGAATATGGGCAGTGCCAGTGATGCCCAGGGTTGTAGGTAACAGGGATGGAATATAATCACTTCCTATTGGTGGGAATGTAAGAGAGCAGAGGATCCTGTTGCCACAGTAACGGGTACACGTGTGCCCAGTGTGACTAGTGTGGGTGAGGGCTGGGCATGGCAGTGTGTAGGGTGCAGCAGGGAGTTGCGGGGAGTTGCAGGGAGTGTGCGGCGCAGCAGGGAGTTGCTGCGCAGCGGGGAGTTGCAGGGAGTGTGTGGCGCAGCGGGGAGTTGCAGGGAGTTGTGGGGCGTTGCGGGGAGTTGCAGGGAGTTGCAGGGCGTTGCGGGGCGTTGCAGGGAGTTGCAGGGAGTTGCGGGGCATTGCAGGGAGTTGCAGGGAGTTGCGGGGCGTTGCAGGGAGTTGCAGGGAGTTGCGGGGAGTTGCAGGGAGTTGCGGGGAGTTGCAGGGAGTTGCAGGGAGTTGCAGCTGTACCATCACAGGAATAAGGGCACCGGGCAGGACCCACTTGTATTATTAATGAGATTACTGAGTAAATTCTGTCTTTTGTGCAAATTGGCTCCTGTGTGAATTGAGCGCTCAGTTATGTGTGTGTGCGACACGCTGGCCTTACACTGATCCTACAGGATCCCCCTCTGTAATAAACTGGCACTCATGAATAACTCATAGCCCCCCCAGTGTGTGACATCCTGCTCCCCCAGCGACGGGGAAATCCCTTTTCATCTGGGCTTGGCCCATCATTCCCTATGGAGCCAGCCACACACAGGCACATCTGAGAGTCACAGGGATTATTTCTTGTTCTGTATTTTACCCTCTGCTGTGTCTCTAGGTGTGTCTGTGTATAATTCCCCATATTATTAGTATTCTGGTGTGCTGCCCAGTCACCCCCATCTGTGCATCACGTATGTCCTCTGGAATCTACCGTAATAGAGAACCCATGTTTGCCCCCCCTACTGTAAGTGATAAGGATATTAGCAGTCACTGAGGGGTTCTGTGCCCCCCATATAAAGGCACAAGGCTGCAGGCTGAGTTATTCAGGGAACTCTGAGTATCACTCATGTATTATAAGGGATAATGTACCCCCTACTGTAAATGATAAGGATATTAGCAGTCACTGAGGGGTTCTGTACCCCCCATATAAAGGCACAAGGCTGCAGGCTGAGTTATTCAGGGAACTCTGAGTATCACTCATGTATCAGTCACTGAGGGGTTCTGTGCCCCCCATATAAAGGCACAAGGCTGCAGGCTGAGTTATACAGGGAACTCTGAGTATCACTCATGTATTATAAGGGATAATGTACCCCCTACTGTAAATGATAAGGATATTAGCAGTCACTGAGGGGTTCTGTGCCCCCATATAAAGGCACAAGGCTGCAGGCTGAGTTATACAGGGAACTCTGAGTATCACTCATGTATTATAAGGGATAGTGTACCCCCTACTGTAAATGATAAGGATATTAGCAGTCACTGAGGGGTTCTGTGCCCCCCATATAAAGGCACAAGGCTGCAGGCTGAGTTATACAGGGAACTCTGAGTATCACTCATGTATTATAAGGGATAGTGTACCCCCTACTGTAAATGATAAGGATATTAGCAGTCACTGTGGGGTTCTGTGCCCCCCATATAAAGGCACAAGGCTGCAGGCTGAGTTATACAGGGAACTCTGAGTATCACTCATGTATTATAAGGGATAATGTACCCCCTACTGTAAATGATAAGGATATTAGCAGTCACTGAGGGGCTCTGTGCCCCCCATATAAAGGCACAAGGCTGCAGGCTGAGTTATACAGGGAACTCTGAGTATCACTCATGTATTATAAGGGATAATGTACCCCCTACTGTAAATGATAAGGATATTAGCAGTCACTGAGGGGTTCTGTGCCCCCCATATAAAGGCACAAGGCTGCAGGCTGAGTTATACAGGGAACTCTGAGTATCACTCATGTATTATAAGGGGTAATGTACCCCCTACTGTAAATGATAAGGATATCCACTGAGGGATTTTGTGAGTGTATAAGGTACTTTATGTGCTGTTAGCTCCCTTGGGTCGGTAGTTGCTCAGCACATTTCTGCAATCAATAGCTGACACTGACCCAATGGATGTAGCTGAGTGAAACAGGGGCAGGTTGCCGGTACAATGGTGCCTTATTGCCTGTATAATCATTCTGTGTCTGTGTATCATCAGTAAGGGTAAATAGAGACGTTGGGAAATCTCTCGGGGTGCGGAACAGAGCGAGTGACCGGGGTCCCTACTGCAGATCTGCCAAAATAATTGGTAACAGTAAGGCATCTGGCACCCCAGGGAGAAATGACCCCCAAACTGGCCCATTTCCTTACAGTAGTCCTGGGGGGGTGAAAGCCCACATTAGTGTCTCAGAGAGAGAGGGAACCTGGAGCCCTGCTGTGTGTGGGGAAGGATATAGGAGTGGGACCGGCTCTCTGGGTCCCTGTAAATAGAAATGAGCACTTAGAGAGCAGAACAGCATCTTAGTGCCAGGGCCCATATGGGGCCCCTATACCGGCCTGTCTGTTACTGTATTTCTACTGATCAGCTGTATTATACCATATTAACCCTGCAAGGGTCTTTTGTTTCAGGTTATGGGGTTCCCTACCAAGAGAGGGGGAATGAGTGATACATGGGGGGTGGGGGAGGAATTATGATGCTGCACAGGAAATGGATAGTTACACACCTGTTTGTGTTCTCTCTCTCAGGCTGGAATGGGTGGAGATCATAGAGCCCCGCACAAGAGAGTGCATGTACGCCAATCTCATCACAGGAGAGTGTGTTTGGGACCCCCCGGCGGGAGTTCGGATAAAACGGACCAATGAAAACCAGTGGTGGGAACTATTTGACCCCAACACGTCTCGGTTCTACTATTACAATGCCAGCACCCAGAGGACTGTGTGGCACCGGCCGCAGAACTGCGACATTATCCCTCTGGCCAAACTGCAGACCCTGAAACAGAACACGGAGTCTCCCCGGGCATCGACGGAGAACAGCCCCGGGCGGGGCAGCAACATCAGCAGGGAGGGCAGCACCAGCTCCTCTCTGGAGCAGGAACTGGATGGCGGCGGCGGAGGGGAGAGATGCCCAGATCAGGCCAAAGCCAATCGCCACTCAGCGCCATACTTTGTGGTGAAGGAGGAACCGGACCGGTAATGTGCATTCACTTCTGTGGGACGGGGGGGGGGGGGGGGGGGGAGGTACTGAAAGCCTTTGCTCATTGGTTAGAAGCTGTGGCAGGGGGTGTGTCCTGTCAAGTTCAGTTTGTCAGATTAAAGGGGCACATTGGTTATATATAATATTTTTTATAGAGAGAATATTCTTCTGTTTATTAGGTTCTGCTTGCCCTTTAGTCTGGGCTCAGCTCTCCAGTTCCCAGGTTCTGACTGTATCCGTGGCCTGGGTGGCGCTTCCTGATGGGTGCTAGGGTGGGATTGTCTGTCAGCAAAGTCTCCAGTCTGTCACATTCTACCCTATCCCTGCATGCATTTGGAAGCTCCGCCCATACAGTGCCTCCTACCTGTCACATACAGGCTACACCCCACCACTATATGTATTGGGAAGCTCCGCCCATTCAGTGCCTCCTACCTGTCACATACAGGCTACACCCCACCACTATATGTATTGGGAAGCTCCGCCCATTCAGTGCCTCCTGCCTGTCACATTCAGGCTACACCCCACCAATATATGTATTGGGAAGCTCCGCCAATTCAGTGCCTCCTGCCTGTCACATACAGGCTACACCCCACCACTATATGTAATGGGAAGCTCCGCCCATTCAGTGCCTCCTACCTGTCACATTCAGGCTACACCCCACCACTATATGTATTGGGAAGCTCCGCCCATAAAGTGCCTCCTGCCTGTCACATACAGGCTACACCCCACCACTATATGTATTGGGAAGCTCCGCCCATTCAGTGCCTCCTGCCTGTCACATACAGGCTACACCCCACCACTATATGTATTGGGAAGCTCCGCCCATTCAGTGCCTCCTACCTGTCACATACAGGCTACACCCCACCACTATATGTATTGGGAAGCTCCGCCCATTCAGTGCCTCCTACCTGTCACATACAGGCTACACCCCACCACTATATGTATTGGGAAGCTCCGCCCATTCAGTGCCTCCTGCCTGTCACATTCAGGGTACACCCCACCACTATATGTATTGGGAAGCTCCGCCCATTCAGTGCCTCCTGCCTGTCACATTCAGGGTACACCCCACCACTATATGTATTGGGAAGCTCCGCCCATTCAGTGCCTCCTACCTGTCACATTCAGGGTACACCCCACCACTATATGTATTGGGAAGCTCCGCCCATTCAGTGCCTCCTGCCTGTCACATTCAGGGTACACCCCACCACTATATGTATTGGGAAGCTCCGCCCATTCAGTGCCTCCTACCTGTCACATACAGGCTACACCCCACCACTATATGTATTGGGAAGCTCCGCCCATTCAGTGCCTCCTGCCTGTCACATTCAGGGTACACCCCACCACTATATGTATTGGGAAGCTCCGCCCATTCAGTGCCTCCTGCCTGTCACATTCAGGGTACACCCCACCACTATATGTATTGGGAAGCTCCGCCCATTCAGTGCCTCCTACCTGTCACATTCAGGGTACACCCCACCACTATATGTATTGGGAAGCTCCGCCCATTCAGTGCCTCCTACCTGTCACATTCAGGGTACACCCCACCACTATATGTATTGGGAAGCTCCGCCCATTCAGTGCCTCCTACCTGTCACATTCAGGGTACACCCCACCACTATATGTATTGGGAAGCTCCGCCCATTCAGTGCCTCCTACCTGTCACATTCAGGGTACACCCCACCACTATATGTATTGGGAAGCTCCGCCCATTCAGTGCCTCCTACCTGTCACATTCAGGGTACACCCCACCACTATATGTATTGGGAAGCTCCGCCCATTCAGTGCCTCCTACCTGTCACATACAGGCTACACCCCACCACTATATGTATTGGGAAGCTCCGCCCATTCAGTGCCTCCTGCCTAGTCCACATTTCATGGGTACACCCCCACCACTATATGTATTGGAAGCTCCGCCCATTCAGTGCCTCCTACCTGTCACATTCAGGGTACACCCCACCACTATATGTATTGGGAAGCTCCGCCCATTCAGTGCCTCCTGCCTGTCACATTCAGGGTACACCCCACCACTATATGTATTGGGAAGCTCCGCCCATTCAGTGCCTCCTGCCTGTCACATTCAGGGTACACCCCCACCACTATATGTATTGGGAAGCTCCGCCCATTTCAGTGCCTCCTACCTGTCACATTCAGGGTACACCCCACCACTATATGTATTGGGAAAGCCTCCGCCCATTCAGTGCCTCCTGCCTGTCACATTCAGGGTTACACCCCACCACTATATGTATTGGGAAGCTCCGCCCATTCAGTGCCTCCTACCTGTCACATTCAGGGTACACCCCACCACTATATGTATTGGGAAGCTCCGCCCATTCAGTGCCTCCTACCTGTCACATTCAGGGTACACCCCACCACTATATGTATTGGGAAGCTCCGCCCATTCAGTGCCTCCTACCTGTCACATTCAGGGTACACCCCACCACTATATGTATTGGGAAGCTCCGCCCATTCAGTCTTCTGCCACCTTCAGCCCCTACTGAGCATGCTCCCTCAGCGTTACTAATGTCTGTCCCATAGCAACTGTTACAGTTGGTACATTAGTTGGTGCATTTCCCAGCAGCCCCTTCAGCCCCTACTGAGCATGCTCCCTGAGCGTTACTAACGTCTGTCCCATAGCAACTGTTACAGTTGGTTCATTTCCAGTTAGCTTGCGATTCTATGCTGACTTTAGGTATTTGGAGGAGCATTTAGGAATCACTGGGGAGAGTTATTGGGCGCTATGCACTGTAGGTTCTCCCTCACTGGACCTACTGCCCCGCTCCTTGCCAACCCTAGGGCACTGACCTTGCTCTGCCTCTGTGTTGGCCCATTGGCATCATACATTGGGCACTGACCTTGCTCTGCCTCTGTGTTGGCCCATTGGCATCATACATTAGGCACTGACCTTGCTCTGCCTCTGTGTTGGCCCACTGGCATCATACATTAGGCACTGACCTTGCTCTGCCTCTGTGTTGGCCCATTGGCATCATACATTAGGGCACGGACCTTGCTCTGCCTCTGTGTTGGCCCATTGGCATCATACATTAGGGCACTGACCTTGCTCTGCCTCTGTGTTGGCCCATTGGCATCATACATTGGGCACTGACCTTGCTCTGCCTCTGTGTTGGCCCATTGGCATCATACATTAGGGCACTGACCTTGCTCTGCCTCTGTGTTGGCCCATTGGCATCATACATTAGGCACTGACCTTGCTCTGCCTCTGTGTTGGCCCATTGGCATCATACATTAGGGCACGGACCTTGCTCTGCCTCTGTGTTGGCCCATTGGCATCATACATTAGGGCACTGACCTTGCTCTGCCTCTGTGTTGGCCCATTGGCATCATACATTGGGCACTGACCTTGCTCTGCCTCTGTGTTGGCCCACTGGCATCATACATTGGGCACTGACCTTGCTCTGCCTCTGTGTTGGCCCACTGGCATCATACATTGGGCACTGACCTTGCTCTGCCTCTGTGTTGGCCCACTGGCATCATACATTGGGCACTTGACCTTGCTCTGCCTCTGTGTTGGCCCACTGGCATCATACATTGGGCACTGACCTTGCTCTGCCTCTGTGTTGGCCCATTGGCATCATACATTGGGCACTGACCTTGCTCTGCCTCTGTGTTGGCCCATTGGCATCATACATTGGGCACTGACCTTGCTCTGCCTCTGTGTTGGCCCATTGGCATCATACATTGGGCACTGACCTTGCTCTGCCTCTGTGTTGGCCCACTGGCATCATACATTGGGCACTGACCTTGCTCTGCTTCTGTGTTGGCCATTGGCATCATACATTGGGCACTGGACCTTGCTCCTGCCTCTGTGTTGGCCCCATTGGGCATCATACATTGGGCACTGACCTTGCTCTGCCTCTGTGTTGGCCCATTGGCATCATACATTAGGGCACTGACCTTGCTCTGCCTCTGTGTTGGCCCACTGGCATCATACATTGGGCACTGACCTTGCTCTGCCTCTGTGTTGGCCCATTGGCATCATACATTAGGGCACTGACCTTGCTCTGCCTCTGTGTTGGCCCATTGGCATCATACATTGGGCACTGGACCTTGCTCTGCCTCTGTGTTGGCCCATTGGCATCATAACATTGGCACTGACCTTGCTCTGCTCTGTGTTGGCCCATTGGCATCATACATTAGGGCACTGACCTTTGCTCTGCCTCTGTGTTGGCCCACTGGCATCATACATTGGGCACTGACCTTGCTCTGCCTCTGTGTTGGCCCATTGGCATCATACATTAGGGCACTGACCTTGCTCTGCCTCTGTGTTGGCCCACTGGCATCATACATTAGGGCACTGACCTTGCTCTGCCTCTGTGTTGGCCCATTGGCATCATACATTGGGCACTGACCTTGCTCTGCCTCTGTGTTGGCCCACTGGCATCATACATTGGGCACTGACCTTGCTCTGCCTCTGTGTTGGCCCACTGGCATCATACATTGGGCACTGACCCACTGGGCAAGATGTGCCACTCTGTGTGGGCGAGTGTATATAGTAAGGCAAACAGTGCCACTAACTGTATATCTCATTGTGACTGGCATCTATCCTGGCAGCTGCCCAACAAGTACTGATTTATGAATCCTCTCAGCTCTGCCAGTTCTGTGCCGCCCGGATCAATCAGCTTTTCATTTTCTTTATGGATAACTTCTTATCTAGTGCGGAAATTCTACCCCCATCAATCACTTTCACTGGGGGGAGACGGGTTACCAAGAAATTCAAAATACAGTCTCACTGGGGGTCACTAGCACTACATGGGGGTCACTGGCACTACATGGGGGTCACTGGCACTACATGGGGGTCACTGGCACTACACGGGGGTCACTGGCACTACACGGGGGTCACTGGCGCTACACGGGGGTCACTGGCGCTACACGGGGGTCACTGGCGCTACACGGGGGTCACTGGCACTACAAGGGGGTCACTGGCACTACAAGGGGGTCACTGGCACTACAAGGGGGTCACTGGCACTACAAGGGGGTCACTGGCACTACAAGGGGGTCACTGGCACTACAAGGGGGTCACTGGCACTACAAGGGGGTCACTGGCACTACAAGGGGGTCACTGGCACTACAAGGGGGTCACTGGCGCTACACGGGGGTCACTGGCGCTACACGGGGGTCACTGGCGCTACACGGGGGTCACTGGCGCTACACGGGGGTCACTGGCGCTACACGGGGGTCACTGGCGCTACACGGGGGTCACAGGCGCTACACGGGGGTCACTGGCACTACACGGGGGTAACTGGCACTACACGGGGGTAACTGGCGCTACACGGGGGTCACTGGCACTTGGGGGTTGCAGAATTAAAACCAATAGTAATACAAGTAATAACGGTACCACAGTTAGTGCCAAGAATGTGGCTCGTCTATAATAATATAAGAGATGTAAAGTAATAAGTGTCACAACCTCAGGGCCGTGAGTTCCCAGACATAGGGCAGGACCCAAAGAGCAAACAGTTGGTATCACAGGATGAGGCGTTTATTGGAGAAATGGCAAGTAGCCATCAGCAGGTTCCCATAAGCCAGTAGGTGGTAGCCAGCCTGCACTCTTGTTCCTTAGGGAGTAGGGAAATACACCCAGTTGGGGGGAATCTTCTTGCCCCAGCTAAGGTAGATTCCAGGGAACACAGGGGAGGGGGTCCTGCCGTAGCTAAGGTTACACCCCAGACAAAAGGCTCCTTGGAACTCTTGGCAGCCACCTTTGTAGCCAGAAAGGGAACAGCCCCTGTCGTAAAACCAAAACAGGATTTGGCTCCTTCTGCCAACCCAAAGGCAGCTTCCAGAGGGGCCAATCATAGCTAATCCCACTGGGCCTATGGGAAGCCACCTAGTGAGCATGCCCAGTTCAGTCTTTTGCATTTACTAGACAGAGCACTGCTCTCACAAGGGGTAACTATGTGTATTGTGTCACTATGGGGTCTGGCTCTGTGTGCCCTCACAATAGGGGCAATTACATGGGGAGGGCCAGACAGAGCCGGCTGGCTACACACAATACACACCTAGATGAGATTAACCTACACAATGCATTTGCTACAACAAACAGAATATACATAAACAGAAATATCTCATGGTTTCATCCAACTTTTACAGTTTGTTATGTCACAATAAGATGTGCCAACAACTCACCCCAAGGGGAGAGAGGCTCGGGGGGCACTTTCTGACCCTTCAGCTAGGGGGGCAGATACCCCCAATTATTAGAGCAGGGGCACCCAATGAGCAGCTCTGATTAGTAGTTCTATTGAGGCACCATAATCAGACAGTAGGCATTTCCCGTTCCTACATGATAGCCTAGAACTACGTGTCTGTGAGCACAAAATGCACACGGTGAGTGTCTGATTAGGCACCTCAATAAACCTACTGAGTTCTGCCCGGAGACAGGCCCATTGATCTGTAATGGATCTGTGCCACGAATTGCCTGTGCCGGCAGTGGCTACGTGTGCATTATATGCAGGAGTCATGTGGGGGTAAGTCGGCCCTAACCTGCCCGCTCTCAGCCCCAACCCTACTGACCCGCTACCCTTTATTTATAGTGCCCACGCAGGCCGTGTAAGGTCAGAACCCGCCCATGCAGAGGTTGACCCAACCTTCCCGACCCACGGGCAAACCTGCAGGTCCCGTGGGTATCGGGCCGGCCCGCCCATCACTAATAGGCAAGTGCCCAAACTGCTGATACTGATACACACGGGGGGGAATGAAGTCCGAACATCACTCCTTTGTCCTTGAACCTGGTCTGTTGTAGGACTCCTCCATTTCCCACCATTCATTGAAATGAGTCTTGTGGCAACTTCCATTCACCAGGATGCGGTTTCCTACCGAGCCAGTCGGCCAATCACTGAGCTGCCCCGGCACATGAATTACCCACAAAGTGAGTGTTCGGTTTATTGATGATAAATAATTAGCTGAATGAATTATCCAGGAAGTCCATTGGGTTGCCTGGGGCCCTAGGCAATAGGAATAAATATATATCTGACTTTCTACCCCTTTCTACCCCTTTCTACCCCTGAGCACAAGGCATTAGGGGCTCATGAATCACAGGCACAAAGCCCAGCTCCCTGTCTGGTTACCTATACCTGCCAATCATTGGTTAGTTGCTTTGGGTAATTATACTTACCTTTACAGCACCGGAGTCTATGAGAGATGGGCATTCCATAATTCAGAGCTTTCTGGATAAGGGGTTTCTGGATGAAGGATCCCATACCTGTACTTAGATATAAATTAAGGAGATAACATTGTGCAATTGTGGTTGCTGGTGAGCTGTCATTAATTAGGTCAGGGGGGGCAGGGATTGGGAGCCTGTAAATGGCCAGCCTGAGTATGTATAATGGCAAGCTCTTGGGGCGACCCATAAGAACATCCCCCACTGACCCAGAATAGCACTCAATAGTTAGAAATCCAAGTCCGGCTTGGGACTCCTCCAGTTACATGGGAGTAGGAGAAACAATAGGTTAGCTGAAAGCAGTTCTAATGGGTAGCGCTGGCTGAAAGCTCAGACTCAGGCACACTTTACTGCTGCGCTGCAAGTTGGAGTGATACCCCCCCCTCACCCCCAGCAGCCGATCAGCAGAACAATGGGAAGGGAGCAAGATAGCAGCTCCCAGTAGGTATCAGAATAGCACTCAATAGTAAGAAATCCAAGTCCGGCTTGGGACTCCTCCAGTTACATGGGAGTAGGAGAAACAATAGGTTAGCTGAAAGCAGTTCTAATGGGTAGCGCTGGCTGAAAGCTCAGACTCAGGCACACTTTACTGCTGCGCTGCAAGTTGGAGTGATATCCCCCCCTCACCCCCAGCAGCCGATCAGCAGAACAATGGGAAGGGAGCAAGATAGCAGCTCCCAGTAGGTATCAGAATAGCACTCAATAGTAAGAAATCCAAGTCCGGCTTGGGACTCCTCCAGTTACATGGGAGTAGGAGAAACAATAGGTTAGCTGAAAGCAGTTCTAATGTGTAGCGCTGGCTGAAAGCTCAGACTCAGGCACACTTTACTGCTGCGCTGCAAGTTGGAGTGATATCCCCCCCTCACCCCCAGCAGCCGATCAGCAGAACAATGGGAAGGGAGCAAGATAGCAGCTCCCAGTAGGTATCAGAATAGCACTCAATAGTAAGAAATCCAAGTCCGGCTTGGGACTCCTCCAGTTACATGGGAGTAGGAGAAACAATAGGTTAGCTGAAAGCAGTTCTAATGTGTAGCGCTGGCTGAAAGCTCAGACTCAGGCACGAGGCACTGAGATGGCGCCTACACACCAATATTACAGCTACAAATACATTTGTTGGTACAAGAATAAAAGGTTAAATGGCAGAGGGAATTATTTGCTGTGTAACAGGGTCAGTTAGAGATAAAGATTATCCCATAAATATCATGGCAGGGTCCCTTTAAGGAAATTCCTCAGTGGCCGGGCCCCTCTCTCTCAGCCCCCCCCCAGTCCCCCTGCGCCTTCAGCTCCGACGGGGAGATAAATGGATGGAAATGGTTTCCCTGTGATATGGAAATGACTCTCCCAGAGACAGGGATATGTGTGTGCCCATCTCTGCTCTCTCTGTTCCTCCCCCTCGTCTCACTTACTGGCACTGCCCATTGGCGCTAACACCCCCCCCCCCGGGCTGTGTAAATGGGCTTGTCTGGCCCTAACTGGGCCACCCCACTGGCGCATTGCTGAGAGGCAGCTGAATGGGATAGTGGCCTCCCTTACATTCCTGCCCAGCTTGTCTCTGCTTCTGGGACCCGGGCTATTGGCCGGATTGGTTGGGCACCCATACCCCCTGGTGGGGGGCAGAATAACTGGGGCGCCACGTGTTCCTGTCTGTATCCTCACTGCCATCAGTCTCATAACCTGTGCAGCTCCCGGTATCCTCTCTCCAAAGTGTTGCCATGGTGATATTGATTCATGGGAAAGAGCCAAGCGGCCCCGTGCTGCGTGCATTGCCAGATACCCAGCCGGCCAATGAGCAGCCACAAGGCATCATGGGAAATAGACATGGCTAATTTGCATATTTAAATCTGAGCAAATGGCATTATCTCTCAGTTGTCCGGAGCTTTAAAGGAGAACTAAACCTCCCAGCGCAACATTTTATCTGTTCAGGCCCTTGTGTATTGTGTCCCAGCCTCACCCCATAGTAGCCCTGCCCCCCCCCCCCATGTTTGGCTGCATCACTTTGGGTTCCCTGGTTCTGATATTCAGCCAGAATACTGCTGGGTCAGCTGGTCTGTAGCTTGTTACATACTGGGTCTCATCCTAAGGGTATGGTACGCTGCCATAAAGCAAGGCCGCACTGAGGCAGTCACATGGGTACCAGGAAATACTCTCCCCAATGCTAAGGAAGTAGAGACACATGGGCACCAGGAAATACTCTCCCCAATGCAAAGGAAGTAGAGACACATGAGCACCAGGAAATGCATCCCCCGTGCAAAGGAAGTAGAGACACATGCGTACCAGGAAATACACTCCCCCATGCTAAGGAAGTAGAGACACATGAGTACCAGGAAGTACACTCCCCCCATGCAAAGGAAGTAGAGACACATGGGCACCAGGAAGTACTCTCCCCCGTGCAAAGGAAGTAGAGACACATGAGCACCAGGAAATACACTCCCCCATGCAAACGAAGTAGAGACACATGAGCACCAGGAAATGCACTCCCCCGTGCAAAGGAAGTAGAGACACATGGGCACCAGGAAGTACTCTCCCCAATGCAAAGGAAGTAGAGACACATGAGCACCAGGAAATGCATCCCCCGTGCAAAGGAAGTAGAGACACATGGGTACCAGGAAATACACTCCCCCGTGCAAAGGAAGTAGAGACACATGGGTACCAGGAAATACACTCCCCCATGCTAAGGAAGTAGAGACACATGAGTACCAGGAAGTACACTCCCCCCATGCAAAGGAAGTAGAGACACATGGGCACCAGGAAGTACTCTCCCCCGTGCAAAGGAAGTAGAGACACATGAGCACCAGGAAATACACTCCCCCATGCAAACGAAGTAGAGACACATGAGCACCAGGAAATGCACTCCCCCGTGCAAAGGAAGTAGAGACACATGGGCACCAGGAAATAAACTCCCCCGTGCAAAGGAAGTAGAGACACATGAGTACCAGGAAATACACTCCCCCCGTGCAAAGGAAGTAGAGACACATGGGCACCAGGAAATAAACTCCCCCGTGCAAAGGAAGTAGAGACACATGGGTACCAGGAAATACACTCCCCCATGCTAAGGAAGTAGAGACACATGAGTACCAGGAAGTACACTCCCCACTGTGTCTGCAAAGGAAGTAGAGACACATGGGCACCAGGAAATGCACTCCCCCGTGCAAAGGCAAGTGAGGAGAGAGAGGTACAGTAGAACTGTGAATGTTAGAATGACACGATGCGAGTAGAAGATGGAAGCATTAATGAGCTATAAGAATAGATAGTCTGGACATGGGCAGCAGGAATTTATTGCGACTCACTCCCGTGCAAATGGAATGTAGAGACACATGGGCACTCCAGGAATACACTCCCCGTGCAAACGAAGTAGAGACCATAAGCACCAGGAAATGACAATCATCCCCCATGCAAAGGAAGTAGAGACACATGCATGTACGATAGTTAATACAAACTCCCCCGTGACAAAGGAGTAAGAGACTCCTATTCGCAATGGGAGAGGTACCAGGGAATGTGAATACACTCCCGCTTGCGGAATGGATGAGTACGAGATTCACATGAAGTACCAAAAGTTGACATATATGCCAATCCCGTGCAAAGACAGGATAGTAGAGACACATGGTGCCTGTAACCATTGTTCATTTCCTTTTGCACGCAGGGGAGAACTCCATTATGGTGATAAATGCACTCCCCCGTGCAAAGGACAGTAGAAGACACATGAGCACCGGCAAATACACTCCCCAGTTGCAAACGTAAGTAGAGACATCACATCTTGGAAGCAGCACACTGGCACGGGGAGGGGTTTTTATGCACACTCCCTCACTGCTCAGAAGGTGAGTAGAGTGCACATGAGTACCCCCTAGGAATAACTCCGCTGTCCGTGTCAAAGGCTTAGATGCACACTCAGGGCCGGGCAGGAAGAGTATGACTTCACTTCCTGTGCAAAGGAATGTGGAGGAGACACCATAGATGATATTCCCGGGAGAGTACTCCTGGTGCCAGGAAATACGACTCCCCATGTGTGCAAAGGAAGTAGAGACACATGAGCACCAGGAACTATCACTCCCCTGCCAAAGGAAGTAGAGACACATGAGTTACCAGGAATACTACTCCCCGTGTGCAAAGGGGAAGTAGTAGACAAATGAGCACAGGAAATACCACACACCCCTGGTGGCGAAGGAGGAGAGTAGGTAGGACACATGAGTACCAGGAAATGCACTCCCTCCACTGCCAAGGAAGTAGAGACACATGAGCACCAGGTAACTACACTCTAGCTAAGATCCCCCCGTGGCAGAAGGAAGGTAGAGCACACATGGGCACATTGGAAAAACCCTCCCCGGTGCAAAGGAAGTAGAGACACATGGGCACCAGGAAATACACTCCCCGTGCAAAGGAAGTAGAGACACATGGCACCAAAGGAAATACTCTCCCCTGTGCAAGAGGAAGTAGCACATGGAAGTAGTGCCATACCTCAGGAAGTATTTACGCTCTCCTTGCGTGAGACAGGAGAGTAGATAGCACGACACTCATGGAACTCAGGAAATTCACATTCTCCCCATATGCAAAGAAGTAGAGACACATGAGCACCAGGATTGTCATCCGCGCTCGAGCAGGAGTGATAGTGGCAACTCATGATACCGTAGGCAGTGAAGTCACTCCCCGTGGGCAAAAGGATGTAGAGCTCCATGAGGCACCAGGATAGTACACTCCCCCGTGCAAAGGAAGTAGAGACACATGAGCACCAGGAAGTTGCACTCCCGCGTGCAAAGGAAGTAGAGAACATGAGTTCAGGAAATTGCACACTGTCTCCTCCTCCGCCTCCTCTGCGTGCAAATAGAGAAGTTAGAGACACACTGAGCACGCAAGATAGGAAAATCATGCAGCACCTCCGGTGCCCCTTGCCAAGTGGAAACTGGTAGAGCCCATTCGTTTGAGCCAACGCAGGAAAGATTGGCCATATCTCTCCCTCGCCTGCAAAGGAAAGATAGAGACAGCATGGTAGTGCACATAGTCAAAGTGAGATACCTCCTCCGTTGCAAACGTAGTCAGAGACACATGAGCACCAGGAAATGGGCATCAACTTCCGTGCAGGAAGGAAGTAGAGACACTATGAGCGCAGGAATAATACACTCCCCCGTGCAATAGAAGTAGGAGGACATAGCTCCTGTTGCACGGTTAGGGATTCTCACATCCTTTCCCATGCTTCAAAGGAAGTAGAGACAGCAGTGAGCACAGGTATAATACACTCCCCCGTGCAAAGGAAGTAGAGAGCACATCGAAGGTCATGTCAGGCAAATCTTTAAACTTCCTCCTGTGGCAATTGGAAGGGTGAGAGTGACACAAATCCAGAATTATACCTGTACTCCCGTGCAAAGGAAGCTCATGCATGTGAGATCATTATGAGCTTCTTACGAGCATGGGGAAGAGTTGATATTCATCTGGTATGCCCATCCCGTGCACGGTGAGAGTTACTCGATACTGATCTCCTTTTGCAACTGGGGGAGCGATGCCATTTCCTGGTGCTCATGTGTGTCTTCTACTTCCTTTGCAGGCGGAAGTATTTCTAGATATGCTGCAAGGAAGAGAGACACATGTGTTCCTCAGAGCACCAAGGGAAATACATTCCCCGTGCGAATGGAAGTTAGAGACACATGGGCACCAGGATACATACTTCCCTGTGCAAAGGGAAGTGAGACACATGAGTACGTGCAAAGGAAGTAGAGAGTGGTACTCCATGCAGGGAAGGAGGAAGTAGTACACATGTACGTGATCAGTTGGCATAGGACTACACTCAAAGGAAGTAGAGACACATGAGCACCAGGAAGTGCAGTGGGAAGTACACATGAGTACGGCTAGCCCCATGAAAGGAAGTAGAGACAATGAGTACCAGGTAAATACACAAAGCAGTGCTAACACATGACCAGGAGTGCAAGGAATAATCCAGGAATACACTCCCCCGTGCAAAGGAAGTAGAGACACATGAGCACCAGGAAGTACACTCCCCCCGTGCAAAGGAAGTAGAGACACATGAGTACCAGGAAATGCACTCCCCCGTGCAAAGGAAGTAG
Organism: Xenopus tropicalis; assembly: GCF_000004195.4. Taxonomy (NCBI): domain Eukaryota; kingdom Metazoa; phylum Chordata; class Amphibia; order Anura; family Pipidae; genus Xenopus; species Xenopus tropicalis. The sequence continues at coordinate 153,408,178 of NC_030682.2, read as the reverse complement.
AGACACATGAGACACCAGGAAATACACTCCCCACGTGCAAAGGAGTAGAGACACATGGGTACCAGGGAATACACTCCCCCATGCAAAGGAAGTAGAGACACATGAGCACCAGGAAATACACTCCCCCGCACGGGGGAATGTATTTCCTGGTACCCATGTGTCTCTACTTCCTTTGCACGGGGGAGTGCACTTCCTGGTGCTCATGTGTCTCTACTCCCTTTGCATGGGGGGAGTGTATTTCCTGGTGCTCATGTGTCTCTACTTCCTTTGCACGGGGGAGTGCATTTCCTGGTACTCATGTGTCTCTACTTCCTTTGCACGGGGGAGTGCACTTCCTGGTGCCACATGAGCACCAGGAAATACACTCCCCCGTGCAAAGGAAGTAGAGACACATGAGTACCAGGAAATACACTCCCCCGTGCAAAGGAAGTAGAGACACATTAACATAGTGGTACTGAGGGGTAGGAGTAACAAGTGGCTAACTGGCCAACAGGGCAGTGGAACAGAGAGGGCTCCCAGGGGGGCCCCAAATGGCAACACTGTGAGACAGAAACTGTGTAATATTTCTTTCCATCAGAGATGTGTCCCCTGTGGCCCTTCAGCTGCTGTGCAACTACAAATCTCTTCCCTCAGTTGCTCAGTTGTGGTTCTGACCCATTAGCGCCTGAGTGTAGGAATGTGTTGCTCAGTTGTGGTTCTGACCCATTAGCGTGTGAGTGTAGGAATGTGTTGCTCAGTTGTGGTTCTGACCCATTAGCGTGTGAGTGTAGGAATGTGTTGCTCAGTTGTGGTTCTGACCCATTAGCGTGTGAGTGTAGGAATGTGTTGCTCAGTTGTGGTTCTGACCCATTAGCGTGTGAGTGTAGGAATGTGTTGCTCAGTTGTGGTTCTGACCCATTAGCGTGTGAGTGTAGGAATGTGTTGCTCAGTTGTGGTTCTGACCCATTAGCGTGTGAGTGTAGGAATGTGTTGCTCAGTTGTGGTTCTGACCCATTAGCGTGTGAGTGTAGGAATGTGTTGCTCAGTTGTGGTTCTGACCCATTAGCGTGTGAGTGTAGGAATGTGTTGCTCAGTTGTGGTTCTGACCCATTAGCGTGTGAGTGTAGGAATGTGTTGCTCAGTTGTGGTTCTGACCCATTAGCACGTGAGTGTAGAAATGTGTTGCTCAGTTGTGGTTCTGACCCATTAGCGTGTGAGTGTAGGAATGTGTTGCTCAGTTGTGGTTCTGACCCATTAGCCGTGTGAGTGTAGGAATGTGTTGCTCAGTTGTGGTTCTGACCCATTAGCGGGTGAGTGTAGGAATGTGTTGCTCAGTTGTGGTTCTGACCCCATTAGCGGGTGAGTGTAGGAATGTGTTGCTCAGTTGTGGTTCTGACCCATTAGCGTGTGAGTGTAGGAATGTGTTGCTCAGTTGTGGTTCTGACCCATTAGCGTGTGAGTGTAGGGATGTGTTGCTCAGTTGTGGTTCTGACCCATTAGCGTGTGAGTGTAGGAATGTGTTGCTCAGTTGTGGTTCTGACCCATTAGCGTGTGAGTGTAGGAATGTGTTGCTCAGTTGTGGTTCTGACCCATTAGCGCCTGAGTGTAGGAATGTGTTGCTCAGTTGTGGTTCTGACCCATTAGCGCGTGAGTGTAGGAATGTGTTGCTCAGTTGTGGTTCTGACCCATTAGCGTGTGAGTGTAGGAATGTGTTGCTCAGTTGTGGTTTTGACCCATTAGCGTGTGAGTGTAGGAATGTGTTGCTCAGTTGTGGTTCTGACCCATTAGCGTGTGAGTGTAGGAATGTGTTGCTCAGTTGTGGTTCTGACCCATTAGTGTGTGAGTGTAGGAATGTGTTGCTCAGTTGTGGTTCTGACCCATTAGTGTGTGAGTGTAGGAATGTGTTGCTCAGTTGTGGTTCTGACCCATTAGCGGGTGAGTGTAGGGATGTGTTGCTCAGTTGTGGTTCTGACCCATTAGCGGGTGAGTGTAGGGATGTGTTGCTCAGTTGTGGTTCTGACCCATTAGTGTGTGAGTTTAGGAATGTGTTGCTCAGTTGTGGTTCTGACCCATTAGTGTGTGAGTGTAGGAATGTGTTGCTCAGTTGTGGTTCTGACCCATTAGCGGGTGAGTGTAGGGATGTGTTGCTCAGTTGTGGTTCTGACCCATTAGCGGGTGAGTGTAGGGATGTGTTGCTCAGTTGTGGTTCTGACCCATTAGCGTGTGAGTGTAGGAATGTGTTGCTCAGTTGTTGTTCTGACCCATTAGCGTGTGAGTGTAGGAATGTGTTGCTCAGTTGTGGTTCTGACCCATTAGCGTGTGAGTGTAGGAATGTGTTGCTCAGTTGTGGTTCTGACCCATTAGCGTGTGAGTGTAGGAATGTGTTGCTCAGTTGTGGTTCTGACCCATTAGCGTGTGAGTGTAGGAATGTGTTGCTCAGTTGTGGTTCTGACCCATTAGCGGGTAAGTGTAGGAATGTGTTGCTCAGTTGTTGTTCTGACCCATTAGCGTGTGAGTGTAGGAATGTGTTGCTCAGTTGTGGTTCTGACCCATTAGTGTGTGAGTGTAGGAATGTGTTGCTCAGTTGTGGTTCTGACCCATTAGCGGGTAAGTGTAGGAATGTGTTGCTCAGTTGTTGTTCTGACCCATTAGCGTGTGAGTGTAGGAATGTGTTGCTCAGTTGTGGTTCTGACCCATTAGTGGTGTAGGAATGTGTTGCTCAGTGTGGTTGACATAGTGTTGAGTGTAATGTGTTGCTCAGTTGTGGTTCTGACCATTAGTGTGTGAGTGTAGGAATGTGTTGCTCAGTTGTTGGTTCTGACCCATTAGCGTGTGAGTGTTAGGAATGTGTTGCTCAGTTGTGGTCTGACCGCATTAGCGTGTGAGTGTAGGAATGTGTTGCTCAGTTGTGGTTCTGACCCATTAAGCGGTGAGTGTAGGAATGTGTTGCTCAGTTGTTGTTCTGACCCATTAGCGTGTGAGTGTAGGAATGTGTTGCTCAGTTGTGGTTCTGACCCATTAGTGTGTGAGTGTAGGAATGTGTTGCTCAGTTGTTGTTCTGACCCATTAGCGTGTGAGTGTAGGAATGTGTTGCTCAGTTGTGGTTCTGACCCATTAGCGTGTGAGTGTAGGAATGTGTTGCTCAGTTGTGGTTCTGACCCATTAGCGTGTGAGTGTAGGAATGTGTTGCTCAGTTGTGGTTCTGACCCATTAGCGGGTGAGTGTAGGAATGTGTTGCTCAGTTGTGGTTCTGACCCATTAGCGGGTGAGTGTAGGAATGTGTTGCTCAGTTGTGGTTCTGACCCATTAGCGTGTGAGTGTTGGAATGTGTTGCTCAGTTGTGGTTCTGACCCATTAGCGTGTGAGTGTAGGAATGTGTTGCTCAGTTGTGGTTCTGACCCATTAGCGGGTGAGTGTAGGAATGTGTTGCTCAGTTGTGGTTCTGACCCATTAGCGGGTGAGTGTAGGGATGTGTTGCTCAGTTGTGGTTCTGACCCATTAGCGGGTGAGTGTAGGAATGTGTTGCTCAGTTGTGGTTCTGACCCATTAGCGGGTGAGTGTAGGAATGTGTTGCTCAGTTGTGGTTCTGACCCATTAGCGGGTGAGTGTAGGAATGTGTTGCTCAGTTGTGGTTCTGACCCATTAGCGGGTGAGTGTAGGAATGTGTTGCTCAGTAGTGGTTCTGACCCATTAGCGGGTGAATGTAGGAATGTGTTGCTCAGTTGTGGTTCTGACCCATTAGCGGGTGAATGTAGGAATGTGTTGCTCAGTTGTGGTTCTGACCCATTAGCGGGTGAATGTAGGAATGTGTTGCTCAGTAGTGGTTCTGACCCATTAGCGTGTGAGTGTAGGGATGTGTTGCTCAGTTGTGGTTCTGACCCATTAGCGGGTGAGTGTAGGGATGTGTTGCTCAGTTGTGGTTCTGACCCATTAGCGGGTGAGTGTAGGGATGTGTTGCTCAGTAGTGGTTCTGACCCATTAGCGGGTGAGTGTAGGAATGTGTTGCTCAGTTGTGGTTCTGACCCATTAGTGGGTGAGTGTAGGGATGTGTTGCTCAGTTGTGGTTCTGACCCATTAGCGTGTGAGTGTAGGAATGTGTTGCTCAGTAGTGGTTCTGACCCATTAGCGGGTGAGTGTAGGAATGTGTTGATCAGTTGTGGTTCTGACCCATTAGCGTGTGAGTGTAGGAATGTGTTGCTCAGTAGTGGTTCTGACCCATTAGTGGGTGAGTGTAGGAATGTGTTGCTCAGTTGTGGTTCTGACCCATTAGCGGGTGAGTGTAGGGATGTGTTGTTCAGTTGTGGTTCTGACCCATTAGTGGGTGAGTGTAGGGATGTGTTGCTCAGTTGTGGTTCTGACCCATTAGCGGGTGAGTGTAGGGATGTGTTGTTCAGTTGTGGTTCTGACCCATTAGCGGGTGAGTGTAGGGATGTGTTGTTCAGTTGTGGTTCTGACCCATTAGTGGGTGAGTGTAGGAATGTGTTGCTCAGTTGTGGTTCTGACCCATTAGTGTGTGAGTGTAGGAATGTGTTGCTCAGTTGTGGTTCTGACCCATTAGTGTGTGAGTGTAGGAATGTGTTGCTCAGTTGTGGTTCTGACCCATTAGTGGGTGAGTGTAGGGATGTGTTGCTCAGTAGTGGTTCTGACCCATTAGCGGGTGAGTGTAGGGATGTGTTGCTCAGTTGTGGTTCTGACCCATTAGCGGGTGAATGTAGGGATGTGTTGCTCAGTTGTGGTTCTGACCCATTAGTGGGTGAGTGTAGGGATGTGTTGCTCAGTTGTGGTTCTGACCCATTAGCGGGTGAGTGTAGGAATGTGTTGCTCAGTAGTGGTTCTGACCCATTAGCGGGTGAGTGTAGGGACTGGGCCTGTGGGAGGGAGAAGCTGTCAGTTCAGGTGCTTAAAATAAACTTGAGACTGAGGCTTCTGAATTATTCAGCAGAACCTTCCTGGTACTGAGTCGGGCCGAGCGGCGCACAGGCATCAAACACTCAGGATCTTCATAGGCCTTTCATTTAATGCTCCGCAATCAATACACATTGTGCCGAGGCTCCGCCCCCCTGCCGCCAAGGTTACAGGGACCTTTTATTGTACCGACAATGGCATGAGCAATCTCAAGGGCAGCTCCGCTCTGCAGCCCCCCCCCCCCCCCCCCCGGGGCATTAAGGCACAGACACAGGGTGGGGATAGGTCTGTCTGTGGGTGTATATGTGTCTGTCTGTCTGTGGGTGTATATATGTCTGTCTGTCTGTGGGTGTATATGTGTCTGTCTGTCTGTGGGTGTATATGTGTCTGTCTGTCTGTGGGTGTATATGTGTCTGTCTGTCTGTGGGTGTATATGTGTCTGTCTGTCTGTGGGTGTATATGTGTCTGTCTGTCTGTGGGTGTATATGTGTCTGTCTGTCTGTGGGTGTATATGTGTCTGTCTGTCTGTGGGTGTATATGTGTCTGTCTGTCTGTGGGTGTATATGTGTCTGTCTGTCTGTGGGTGTATATATGTCTGTCTGTCTGTGGGTGTATATGTGTCTGTCTGTCTGTGGGTGTATATGTGTCTGTCTGTCTGTGGGTGTATATGTGTCTGTCTGTCTGTGGGTGTATATGTGTCTGTCTGTCTGTGGGTGTATATGTGTCTGTCTGTCTGTGGGTGTATATGTGTCTGTCTGTCTGTGGGTGTATATGTGTCTGTCTGTCTGTGGGTGTATATGTGTCTGTCTGTCTGTGGGTGTATATGTGTCTGTCTGTCTGTGGGTGTATATGTGTCTGTCCGTCTGTTGGGTGTATATGTGTCTGTCCTGTCTGTGGGGTGTATATGTGTCTGTCTGTCTGTGGGTGTATATGTGTCTGTCCGTCTGTGGGTGTATATGTGTCTGTCCGTCTGTGGGTGTAATATGTGTCTGTCGTCTGTGGGTGTATATGTGTCTGTCTGTCTGTGGTGTATATGTGTCTGTCTGTCTGTGGTGTATATGTGTCTGTCTGTCTGTGGGTGTATATGTGTCTGTCTGTCTGTGGGTGTATATGTGTCTGTCTGTCTGTGGGTGTATATGTGTCTGTCCGTCTGTGGGTGTATATGTGTCTGTCTGTCTGTGGGTGTATATGTGTCTGTCTGTCTGTGGGTGTATATGTGTCTGTCTGTCTGTGGGTGTATATGTGTCTGTCTGTCTGTGGGTGTATATGTGTCTGTCTGTCTGTGGGTGTATATGTGTCTGTCTGTCTGTGGGTGTATATGTGTCTGTCTGTCTGTGGGTGTATATGTGTCTGTCTGTGTGGCTGTCTGTGGCTGTCTATGTGAGTGTGCGTCTGTCTATGTGAGTGTGCATCTGTCTATGTGAGTGTGCGTCTGTCTATGTGAGTGTGCGTCTGTCTATGTGAGTGTGCGTCTGTCTATGTGAGTGTGCGTCTGTCTATGTGAGTGTGCGTCTGTCTATGTGAGTGTGCGTCTGTCTATGTGAGTGTGCGTCTTTCTATGTGAGTGTGCGTCTGTCTATGTGAGTGTGCGTCTGTCTATGTGAGTGTGCGTCTGTCTATGTGAGTGTGCGTCTTTCTATGTGAGTGTGCGTCTGTCTATGTGAGTGTGCGTCTGTCTATGTGAGTGTGCGTCTGTCTATGTGAGTGTGCGTCTGTCTAAGTGAGTGTGCGTCTGGCTATGTGAGTGTGCGTCTGGCTATGTGAGTGTGCGTCTGTCTATGTGAGTGTGCGTCTGTCTATGTGAGTGTGCGTCTGTCTATGTGAGTGTGCGTCTGGCTATGTGAGTGTGCGTCTGTCTATGTGAGTGTGCGTCTGGCTATGTGAGTGTGCGTCTGTCTATGTGAGTGTGCGTCTGTCTATGTGAGTGTGCGTCTTTCTATGTGAGTGTGCGTCTGGCTATGTGAGTGTGCGTCTGGCTATGTGAGTGTGCGTCTGGCTATGTGAGTGTGCGTCTGTCTATGTGAGTGTGCGTCTGTCTATGTGAGTGTGCGTCTGTCTATGTGAGTGTGCGTTTGTCTATGTGAGTGTGCGTCTGTCTATGTGAGTGTGCGTCTGTCTATGTGAGTGTGCGTCTGTCTATGTGAGTGTGCGTCTTTCTATGTGAGTGTGCGTCTTTCTATGTGAGTGTGCGTCTGGCTATGTGAGTGTGCGTCTGTCTATGTGAGTGTGCGTCTGTCTATGTGAGTGTGCGTCTGTCTATGTGAGTGTGCGTCTGTCTATGTGAGTGTGCGTCTGTCTATGTGTGCGTCTGTCTATGTGAGTGTGCGTCTGTCTATGTGAGTGTGCGTCTGTCTCTGTTCTCTCTTATATAGAGCAATTGTCCCTATAACACAGCCATATATTAGCACTTGTTATGCACAAAATGCTACAGCTTGCAGTACCACTCCTCCCCAGCACCAGCCCACAGCCAGTGCCCCCCATAGGGCTGCAGTAGAACAGCGCCACTGCCTGACGTGGGAAGAGCGTGCCAGTGTGTGGGTGTATGGGCCGTGCCGATAGAGGGAGAGACTCCCCCCTAATTACCGATAAGCAGGATTCATCCTTACGTGACCTTCCCTCCCAGCCAGCGCTGCAGCCATTCCCTTGTGCCCCCACCCACATACAGACAGGAGTAACGAGGCAGATCTCTGTGCAGCCCCCACTACACGCCTGTTTATGACCCGTGCAGTAGTAATGCGACTGATTGTGGGAAATGGGACCCCAGGTGCAGCCTGATCCTTCCCTAATGCCGGGGCCCATTCCCAGTAATTGGGATGGATGGGGCGGCGTTTCCCTGCGCTCACTACTCTATTAGCTCCAAGGGCACAGGGAACGAGGTGCTGGGATTACGAGCTGCGCAGGGAGTCAGACATAACAGGGGGGGGGGGTACAGGGAAGCTGAAATATTTACTATTCTTTATAGGGCCACAGGGCCCCTTTCTCTTAGGCATTGCCCCTTCCCATAGTGCTTAATGGTGCCCCCCAGGGCTGGGGGCAAACATGCCCTGGGTCCAAGTGCAATTTCATATACTTTTTGAATGATTTGCCTTCTTCCAGCTTTCAAATGGGGGTCACTGACCCCGGCAGCCAAACCCTATTGCTCTGTGAGGCTCCCGTTGTATTATTATTGTTACTTTCTATTACTTTTCCTTTTATTTAGGCCTATTTATATTCCTGTCTTTTTTATAAACCACTGTCTGGTTGCTAGGTTATATTGGGCCCCCAGCAACCAGCTGCTAAAATTCCAAACTAGAGAGCCTCTAACCAAAAAGCTAAATAACTCAAAAACCTTAAATAATAAAAAAAAAGACCAACTGCAAATTGTGTTACAATAAAACTCTCTATATTATACTAAAATGTAATTTAAAGGTGAACAACCCCTTTAAGCTTTATACAGGCCTCACTAATAAGCAGCCTGATTGTCATTCAATGGGTTAAACCAGCTGGTTAGTTACACCCCTACAGATATGCGGCTACACCCCCCCCCCACCCCCCCAAAAAATGAATTTGTGTTCAGGATCAGGGATAATTGTAGCAACGCTGGATTTACTGAGTGGGAAATTCTCATCTCTGGTTCCATAATGAGGCTAAATTTATTCTAGTAGCGTAAAGCGGTAATTACTAACGGGGAGCAGAGAGACGCGGGGGGGGGGGGGTCCGCTCGTCCCACACACCCACTCCTGCCCTCCCCTACCTGCCCTCCCCTACCTGCCCCAGGCACAGCAATTACTGCCCAACATAGGGGCCCTCATGGAACCTTCTGTTTGGGTTCATGTATCCCCCATATATCCTGCCTTACTGGCTGAGGAACAGGTCACAGAACCCCTCAGTGACTGCTAATATCCTTATCATTTACAGTAGGGGGTACATTATCCCTTATAATACATGAGTGATACTCAGAGTTCCCTGTATAACTCAGCCTGCAGCCTTGTGCCTTTATATGGGCACAGAACCCTTCAGTGACTGCTAATATCCTTATCATTTACAGTAGGGGGTACATTATCCCTTATAATACATGAGTGATACTCATAGTTCCCTGTATAACTCAGCCTGCAGCCTTGTGCCTTTATATGGGGGGCACAGAACCCCTCAGTGACTGCTAATATCCTTATCATTTACAGTAGGGGGTACATTATCCCTTATAATACATGAGTGATACTCAGAGTTCCCTGTATAACTCAGCCTGCAGCCTTGTGCCTTTATATGGGGGGCACAGAGCCCCTCAGTGACTGCTAATATCCTTATCATTTACAGTAGGGGGTACATTATCCCTTATAATACATGAGTGATACTCAGAGTTCCCTGTATAACTCAGCCTGCAGCCTTGTGCCTTTATATGGGGGGCACAGAACCCCTCAGTGACTGCTAATATCCTTATCATTTACAGTAGGGGGTACATTATCCCTTATAATACATGAGTGATACTCAGAGTTCCCTGTATAACTCAGCCTGCAGCCTTGTGCCTTTATATGGGCACAGAACCCCTCAGTGACTGCTAATATCCTTATCATTTACAGTAGGGGGTACATTATCCCTTATAATACATGAGTGATACTCAGAGTTCCCTGTATAACTCAGCCTGCAGCCTTGTGCCTTTATATGGGCCCAGAACCCCTCAGTGACTGCTAATATCCTTATCATTTACAGTAGGGGGTACATTATCCCTTATAATACATGAGTGATACTCAGAGTTCCCTGTATAACTCAGCCTGCAGCCTTGTGCCTTTATATGGGGGGCACAGAACCCCTCAGTGACTGCTAATATCCTTATCATTTACAGTAGGGGGTACATTATCCCTTATAATACATGAGTGATACTCAGAGTTCCCTGTATAACTCAGCCTGCAGCCTTGTGCCTTTATATGGGGGGGCACAGAACCCCTCAGTGACTGCTAATATCCTTATCATTTACAGTAGGGGGTACATTATCCCTTATAATACATGAGTGATTCTCAGAGTTCCCTGTATAACTCAGCCTGCAGCCTTGTGCCTTTATATGGGCACAGAACCCCTCAGTGACTGCTAATATCCTTATCATTTACACGTGGATGGGCACATAGCTACGTAGGGTGCCATACCCAGTGCCCAGTGCCTGGGCATGTATAACCAGTTGAATCTCTATTCCCAATAGATATATAAAATATGAACCTTTGTGTTGCATTTGGTGCCAGACCCAGTAGAAATAACCAGTTATAATGTCCCCTTCTCTCTTTGGAACAGGACGGCGTCGCTGCGTTGGAATTCGGGCACCAAGGAGAGAATGCTGATTAAAGTGACAGACCGGGAGCCCAGTTTCCTGATGCACCAAGGCAACGGCTTCAGTCCGGACAACCCCCAAGGTACCCGTTCCAGGAAGGTGTCCGGGGGGCAGCCCTCCCCGGGCATGCAGAGCTTCTCTGTGGATACGGACAGTGCCGTCTTCTTCCCCGAGAGAAAGCCCTCGCCATATATGAAGAGGGCCGACCATGTTGGGAGCTGCTCCCCTTTACTGGGGAGAGGGGACTCGTTCTGCACCCTGCAGTCGCAGCATAGGAAGCACTCCAGCGAGTCCCAGCCATCTTCCCCACGCTACGCCTACGAGCCCCCACTGTATGAGGAGCCCCCCATGGAGTACCAGTCCCCGATCTACGATGAGCCCCCGACGGAGATGCAGTACGATGCCAGTGGCAGTTACAGGGTGATGTCCCCGCAGAAGTCGCCTATTCGCAAAGCGCACACTTATCTCCAGTCTCCCAAGCAATCGTCCAACTCTCCCTACCAGCAGCTAGTCCTGACCAAACAGAAATGCTCCGACAGGTTTATGAGCCTGGATTACAGCCCTGCCGGCAAGGAATACGTCAGGCAACTGGTTTATGTGGAACAGACAGGTTCAAGCCCAAAGATGAAGACAAGCGTAAGGCATAAATATACCCCAAATACAATTGGGGGCTCTTACTCCTTGCAGCACAATCCTCCCTATATGAGGGACCAGCGGCTGGAGGTGAAATCCGGAGACTACAGTAGCATGGAGGGGTCAGATCTACGGCACAACCAGCAGCAGCTTCATGGGGAGGATTCCATGTCGTGGTCCAGCCAGCAGGACACCATGTCTTCAACCGGTTACTCGCCAAACACAAGGAAAAGGAAAAGCAGAAAACCCTCATTGTCCTTGGAACCCAATACTGTTCCTTGTGAGGCCTCTGGGGAGAGGGAGACACATAACGAGCCAAGTGGGGCCGATGAGAGACCTTCGTCCATGCCCAATAGGCCGCTGATGTGCAGGACAGAGAGTAGGTCGTCGGAAGCAGACATGTGCCGCAGTTCCCCGGAAACCTTCCTGGCCCATGCCCGGCTGGCCTGGGAAGCTCAGCAGGCCCATTTCCACATGAAACAGAGGAGCAGCTGGGACTCGCAGAAAGATGGTTCTGGCTACGAGAGTGACGGCGCCGTTCCTTTGCCGATGCCGGGCCCGGTTGTTAGGGCATTCAGTGAGGACGAGGCGCTCGCACAGCAGGATAGCAAACACTGGAAGCGGAGCACCTTCGAGAAGCTCGGATTTCCTCAGATACTGCTGGAGAAAAGCGTGTCCGTACAGACCAACCTGGCGTCCCCGGAGCCATTTTTGCACCCTTCTCAGGTAATGGCCCTAAATGGAAGCAGTGCCTGTTTATGTTTTATATTCACTTACAGTTGGTAAAAGCTTTCTGCATTTGGCGCAGGTTATTCCACCCATATTTATATCTGTTGGTGGATTTATATTTATCTGGGAGTCAGCAGAAAACAAATGGGGGGCTACTAGGGGGCAGATTCATTGGCACAGGTCTTCCAATGCAATATATACAATATATACAATATGTACAGTACAATATATACAATACATGCCAGTGATATCAATTGGTGATAAACCCCTTTCAGATCACAGCACATATACAGTGCCAGCTGAGCCACTGGGGGGAGGCTGCTATCAGAGGCGGCTCATACAACCTCCTTTGTGCCCACTCCTAATAGGGTACCCGGGAAAGCTACTCATTAAAGGGGAACTCCAGCTTTCAAACCAGAGAGCCCCACACATCACAGAAACCCCTAATCTGTTCTTTCAAAAAGTAGGAATAAATCCCATTTTTATAGGCTGAAATCCAACTGGGAAACAGTTCTTCTCTTTCTGCATCATTTCCTGGCAGGGGAGGAGGGACTAAAACACTGATTGTAGCAACTTCCCCACAGCTTACAGACAGCATGCAGGAAAACCCACAATGCATTGCACTGGGATGTTCCTTTCCTTAGTGACTTCATGTGTGCAGCAGTGGATTGTGGGATTGGGAGGATGCAGGCTGAGGACAGGCAATTACTGTTACACTTTATTTGAGTCACAGAGTAGTCAGGGGAACAGGTGGCGGGGCATTAAGGGCGCCCTGGGTTCCCTTGCTTGTACCTTTTATACCTCTAAATGTGACAGTGAACCTGCTCCTTTCCCAGTGTTCTGCCCCAGTGCTATAGATTATTGTTATTGCAGGCTGTACCTATAGGGGGCAGCGTGGGGCTGAGGGATCAGTATGGAAAGTCCCTGAACAGTGAGAGGAACTGGACTGGAAGCAGAGAACATGTGGTTATTTTGTATGTGGGGGCTATAAATTAGCCACAGATCATATTGCCCCAGTGACCTATTAATGGCTGAGTGTTTACCCGCGCTGCCAGTCTAAACACTCCCGGTGGCGCACCTGAGCCCACACTCGCCCTCTCTAACACTTTGCATATCTCTTGCAGTGCCAAGTGGGGCTGGCAGATGGTACAGTGATGCCATGTGGAGCGCCTAGGCACAGTGCCAGTGAATGCCGTGCTTCTCTCCCCCGGGAACCTGCCACATCAGCGCCATGCATTCTCTCAGTGGGGGGGGGGGTTGTGCTTTGTCCCCTTCTCTATAGGAATTTGGTACAGCCTGAATATTGCCCTGAGTGAGGGCACCAGGGAAAGGGGCAGGAAACACCATAACTACCAAGCAAATGCCCACTTACTGGTGGCAGAAATGGAAATGACATAGAACATATCCAAGGCTGAGGCCTGTCATTCCTGCTTAGAGACAGGGGGCAGGTTGCAGCACGGAAATGTACACTTGGGTGGGTTTGGGCTGATTCTGCCCCCTGAGCACTGACAGACAAAGAGACCTGTGGTGGCATGGGGCAGTAGTCACGCTTACTGGGGTAAGGAAGCTAATGTAGGCCAAGGAAAGCCCCCCTCCTCACAGAGCTTATTAGCCCCGGCAGCACCATGCCCCCCCTTCACTCAGCGCCGCCCTGTGGGACACTGCCCTTCCATTATCAAAGTACTGATGGGAACAAGGGCTTGGGAATGCTGGCATCCTTGTTTCCAACTGGTACTCAGTGTGCCATGGAGCAGCCATTCCAGGAAAGGTAATGAAGGGTTCTGTGCATGTCTACTGTGCCTAAAGGAAGGGTTCTGGGCATGTCTACTGTGCCTAAAGGAAGGGTTCTGGGCATGTCTACTGTGCCTAAAGGAAGGGTTCTTTGCATGTCTACTGTGCCTAAAGGAAGGGTTCTGTGCATGTATACTGTGCCTAAAGGAAGGGTTCTGGGCATGTCTACTGTGCCTAAAGGAAGGGTTCTGGGCATGTCTACTGTGCCTAAAGGAAGGGTTCTGGGCATGTCTACTGTGCCTAAAGGAAGGGTTCTGTGCATGTCTGCTGTGCCTAAAGGAAGAGTTCTGTGCATGTATACTCAGCCTAAAGGAAGAGTTCTAGGCATGTCTACTGTGCCTAAAGGAAGGGTTCTGGGCATGTCTACTGTGCCTAAAGGAAGGGTTCTGGGCATGTCTACTGTGCCTAAAGGAAGGGTTCTGGGCATGTCTACTGTGCCTAAAGGAAGGGTTCTGTGCATGTCTACTGTGCCTAAAGGAAGGGTTCTGTGCATGTCTACTGTGCCTAAAGGAAGAGTTCTGGGCATGTATACTGTGCCTAAAGAAAGGGTTCTGGGCATGCATACAGTGGGTTCTGGGCATGTCTACTGTGGGTTCTGGGCATGCATACTGTGGGTTCTGGGCATGCATACTGTGGGTTCTGGGCATGCATACTGTGGGTTCTGGGCATGCATACTGTGCCAATGAGGGCATACCCAGAGCCCTGTAGAGGAGAGGCAGGAGGGAGACGAAGGGCACACGTGTGCCGGTTACTCTTTGTGCCCTGAGATCAGAATCATTTATATGGAGGGATAAGGCACGGAGCTGGGCAAACACTCCCATGCCTGCTGTGTGCCAGGTGCTAATGAGATGCCAGGCTGCCCGGTGCCATGTGACTCCCACAACCCCCAGCTCCTGCCTGCTGTCCCCCTGCCCACACCTCTCTACGGAGCATCAGAGGGGCCACAAGCTGTCAGTGGCTTCAGCTCAGGGCAAAAGGAAATCTGTGCAAATGTTTATCTAAGGGAAGTGGCCCCCGTTCTGGCTTATTAGCAACAGTCACTTGGCCAGGAAGCAGCTCTCCTACTCAGGGGTTCAGCCCACAAGCAGCAATGAGAGCGCAGGGGCAGCTGTCTCTTAATGACTGGGACTGATCCAAGGCACCGGGTCCTACAGGTTTCACTACAAACTATAAATACTGTGTCCAGACCCCCCCTTCTCTCAGGGGTCCCCCAGTGTAGGGTCTGTCATGTGTGTCCCATCCCACCCTTCATCTGGCTGCCATTAGCTGTCACTTGGCCCATGAGCTGTCACTTAATCTAATGGATCAAAGTCCATGTTGACCCTTTCATGGGGTGCTAGCTGGGGGGGGATTAGGGTGTTTAGGGACTTTGGGTTCAGAGAACGTTTGTGGGAGCTCAGATGAGGTATTGGGGTGCCACTGAGCGGTTCTGGGGTGGGTAAGTCTGGCATTTGGATTAATGTTCTCAGTGCCGGAGCGCTAGATGTAATGATGTGCGAGAGACGCGCCCCCGCATGGGATACCCATTGGCGTCTGTCTCTCCGTGACTCTCTATTCTCTGCTGATGCCGAGCCTGATTGCTTCTCATCCGCACACATTACATGGAAATGAGCCTCCAACGGAGCGTGACCCAATCTGCACTGTCACTGGCCAATTCCGATTTAAAGGGGAAGTGTCCCTTATGGTGCAGGGTAAATCTGTAGGTGCAGGGCTGCATGGGGCATATTATCTGTAGGGTGGCCACTTGTGCTGCTTCACTTACCTGTAGCTGTGAGCTCCCTGCGTAGCAACCCCGGGCTGCCAGTATCCAACATGGAACTCTGGGATAATGCTGAGCCCTGTTATTATGTACAGAGTCGGGTTAGCAGAGATGGAACCAAAGAACCGATTGCAGATTGCCCTACTGTCTCCATCTTGTCCTACTGTCTCCATCTTGCCCTACTGTCTCCATCTTGTCCTACTGTCTCCATCTTGCCCTACTGTCCACATCTTGCCCTACTGTCTCCATCTTGCCCTACTGTCCCCATCTTGCCCTACTGTCCACATCTTGCCCTACTGTCTCCATCTTGCCCTACTGT
This sequence comes from Xenopus tropicalis, assembly GCF_000004195.4. NCBI lineage: Eukaryota > Metazoa > Chordata > Amphibia > Anura > Pipidae > Xenopus > Xenopus tropicalis. Next base: position 153,392,767 of record NC_030682.2, on the reverse strand, counting down.
CTCCATCTTGCCCTACTGTCTCCATCTTGCCCTACTGTCTCCATCTTGCCCTACTGTCTCCATCTTGCCCTACTGTCTCCATCTTGTCCTACTGTCTCCATCTTGTCCTACTGTCTCCATCTTGCCCTACTGTCTCCATCTTGTCCTACTGTCTCCATCTTGCCCTACTGTCTCCATCTTGCCCTACTGTCTCCATCTTGCCCTACTGTCCCCATCTTGCCCTACTGTCTCCATCTTGCCCTACTGTCTCCATCTTGTCCTACTGTCTCCATGTTGTTCCTACTGTCTCCATCTTGCCCTACTGTCTCCATCTTGCCCTACTGTCCCCATCTTGCCCTACTGTCTCCATCTTGTCCTACTGTCTCCATGTTGTTTCTACTCTCCCAATCTTGCCCTACTGTCTCCATATTGCCCTACTGTCTCCATCTTGCCCTACTGTCTCCATCTTGCCCTACTGTCCCCATCTTGCCCTACTGTCTCCATCTTGTCCTACTGTCCCCATCTTGCCCTACTGTCTCCATCTTGTCCTACTGTCTCCATCTTGTTCTACTGTCTCCATCTTGCCCTACTGTCTCCTTCTTGCCCTACTGTCTCCATCTTGCCCTACTGTCTCCATCTTGTCCTACTGTCTCCATCTTGCCCTACTGTCTCCATCTTGTCCTACTGTCTCCATCTTGCCCTACTGTCTCCATCTTGCCCTACTGTCTCCATCTTGCCCTACTGTCTCCATTTTGTTCCTACTGTCTCAATTTTGTTCCTACTGTCTCCATCTTGCCCTACTGTCTCCATCTTGCCCTACTGTCCCCATCTTGCCCTACTGTCTCCATCTTGTTCTACTGTCTCCATCTTGCCCTACTGTCTCCATCTTGCCCTACTGTCTCCATCTTGCCCTACTGTCTCCATCTTGTCCTACTGTCTCCATCTTGCCCTACTGTCTCCATCTTGTCCTACTGTCTCCATCTTGCCCTACTGTCTCCATCTTGCCCTGCTGTCTCCATCTTGTCCTACTGTCTCCATCTTGCCCTGCTGTCTCCATCTTGCCCTACTGTCTCCATCTTGCCCTGCTGTCTCCATCTTGTCCTACTGTCTCCATCTTGCCCTGCTGTCCCCATCTTGCCCTACTGTCTCCATCTTGCCCTGCTGTCCCCATCTTGCCCTACTGTCTCCATCTTGCCCTACTGTCTCCATCTTGCCCTACTGTCTCCATCTTGCCCTACTGTCCCCATCTTGCCCTACTGTCCCCATCTTGCCCTACTGTCTCCATCTTGCCCTACTGTCTCCATCTTGCCCTACTGTCTCCATCTTGCCCTACTGTCTCCATCTTGTCCTACTGGCCCCATTTTGCCCTACTGTCTCCATCTTGCCCTACTGTCTCCATCTTGCCCTACTGTCTCCATCTTGCCCTACTGTCTCTATCTTGTCCTACTGGCCCCATCTTGCCCTACTGTCTCCATCTTGCCCTACTGGCCCCATCTTGCCCTACTGTCCCCATCTTGCCCTACTGTCTCCATCTTGCCCTGCTGTCCCCATCTTGCCCTACTGTCTCCATCTTGCCCTACTGTCTCCATCTTGCCCTGCTGTCCCCATCTTGCCCTACTGTCCCCATCTTGCCCTACTGTCTCCATTTTGCCCTACTGTCTCCATCTTGCCCTACTGTCTCCATCTTGCCCTACTGTCTCCATCTTGCCCTGCTGTCTCCATCTTGTCCTACTGTCTCCATCTTGCCCTGCTGTCCCCATCTTGCCCTACTGTCTCCATCTTGCCCTGCTGTCCCCATCTTGCCCTACTGTCTCCATCTTGCCCTACTGTCTCCATCTTGCCCTACTGTCTCCATCTTGCCCTGCTGTCTCCATCTTGCCCTGCTGTCCCCATCTTGCCCTACTGTCCCCATCTTGCCCTACTGTCTCCATCTTGCCCTACTGTCCCCATCTTGCCCTACTGTCTCCATCTTGCCCTACTGTCTCCATCTTGCCCTACTGTCTCCATCTTGTCCTACTGGCCCCATTTTGCCCTACTGTCTCCATCTTGCCCTACTGTCTCCATCTTGCCCTACTGTCTCCATCTTGCCCTACTGTCTCCATCTTGTCCTACTGGCCCCATCTTGCCCTACTGTCTCCATCTTGCCCTACTGGCCCCATCTTGCCCTACTGTCCCCATCTTGCCCTACTGTCTCCATCTTGCCCTACTGTCTCCATCTTGCCCTACTGTCTCCATCTTGCCCTACTGTCTCCATCTTGCCCTACTTTTTGGGGTGAAAGGAATGTGCCCCTATAGCACCCCACTGAAGGCAGTTCTGTATCTAGACCTGACATTATGCTGTGGGGGTAACATGTGGGGAGGTGCAACTGACAATATACATACATTCTGCTGCGTATGTAGCTGCAGGGGGCGGGCGCAAATGAAGCAGAATTATTGGTTAAGCAGCAGAGAGGGCGGAGACACTGGGCTGGTGTATGTAGCAAGCAGTACCGCAGTTCTGTGACAACATGAGACGTATGCTGCAGCCTTAGTTTCCCTTTACACACCCCCAGCCTATAGCAACACAGGGATTTCTCTATAAGAATGAAGAGTTATGTGATTGGCAGAAAGTGTTTATTGAATAAACGTTACTGAGCCCATTGGGCTCCATGTGCACCAAGGCCGGCAGGTTTCTGTACAAATGGGACATTCCCTGTAGCAGTGAGAGCGCTGAGTAACCCCAGGAATGACTATTCCCGCTGAGTAACCCCAGGAATGACTATTCCCGCTGAGTAACCCCAGGAATGACTATTCCCGCTGAGTAACCCCAGGAATGACTATTCCCGCTGAGTAACCCCAGGAATGACTATTCCCGCTGAGTAACCCCAGGAATGACTATTCCCGCTGAGTAACCCCAGGAATGACTATTCCCGCTGAGTAACCCCAGGAATGACTATTCCCGCTGAGTAACCCCAGGAATGACTATTCCCGCTGAGTAACCCCAGGAATGACTATTCCCGCTGAGTAACCCCAGGAATGACTATTCCCGCTGAGTAACCCCAGGAATGACTATTCCCGCTGAGTAACCCCAGGAATGACTATTCCCGCTGAGTAACCCCAGGAATGACTATTCCCGCTGAGTAACCCCAGGAATTACTATTCCCGCTGAAATACATTAGCGCTGCCGGAGCTGCCATCTGTTCTGCAGGATCCGTGTGGGGGGCCCAGTCGCTGCTCAGTGTATCCCAATGCCTTTAGTTTCATTACTGCCCCCCCCCCCCATTCCTTTATTTCATTCTCCTGGGATCTCCCATAATAACATCTCACTGTCCCTCCGTAATCCCAGGGGCGCCCATTTGGCCTCATTATTCCTCTGCCATTCCTGTGCTGCACACTCCCATCATTCCCTCACTCACCCACTCACTCTCACTCACCCACTCACACTCACTCACTGACTCACACACTCACGCACACACACTCACTGACTCACACACACTCACTCACATACTCACTCACTCACACACTCACTCACCCACTGACTCACACGCTCACTCACATACTCACGCACACTCACTCACATACTCACACACACTCTCACTCACCCACTCACTCACTGACTCACACGCTCACTCACACTCACTCACACACACTCACTGTCTCACACACTCACTCACATACTCATGCACACTCACACACACAGTCACACTCACTCAATGACTCACACACTCACATACTCACACACACACACTCACTCACACACATACTCACACACTCACTCACACACACTCACACACACTCACTGACTCACACACTCACTCACATACTCACGCACACTCACTCACACACACTCACTCACACTCTCACTCACTCACCCACTGACTCACACGCTCACTCACATACTCACGCACACTCACTCACATACTCACACACACTCTCACTCACCCACTCACTCACTGACTCACACGCTCACTCACACTCACTCACACACACTCACTGTCTCACACACTCACTCACATACTCATGCACACTCACACACACAGTCACACTCACTCAATGACTCACTCACTCACATACTCACACACACTCACTCACTCACACACACTCACTCACATACTCACACACACTCACTCACATATTTACACATACTCACACACACTCACATACTCACACACACACTCACTCACATACTCACTCACACACACACTCACTCACACACTCACACACACTCACTCACATACTCACACACACTCACTCACATACTCACACACACTCACTCACATACTCACACACACTCACATACTCACACACACTCACTCACATACTCACACACTCACTCACACACACACTCACTCACATACTCACTCACACACATACTCACACACTCACTCACTCACATACTCACACACACACTCACTCACTGACACACTCACTCACACAACATTCCCTCCCCCTGGGCAGTATAAAGCCCATCTGCTTGTTCCATCACTGTCACTAAATATCATTTGCTTCTGGTAATTATTATTGCTTCCACGTCATATTGCAGGTTTAGATGCTCACGTGCCCTTCCTCTTATAAACATATTCTTACCATTCTATCCCAAAGCCTGTCCTACTGAGTCTCAGCATTTTATCCCACATCATCTTACCATTCTATTTATACATTCTCACTATTCTATTCCAAATATTGATTCCGTCCTAGTTGTTCTCAGAGTTTTAATGTTCTTACCATTCCATGTGTGCTACCTGGCCCAGTCAATATGTGGCCCGGGGTAAATACTTACAGGTTAGGGCATTATTTTGGGCCCATACCCAAGCCCACAGGCTGCTGACTCGGTGAGGTCCTGGTGCCATGTTGTTGCCTTGTCAGGGGCACATTAAGGTTCCACCAGTGGGACTTTACTTAGACAACAGAACCCAGTAGACCCAATGGCCGTGTCTGGGAGTAGAACCCGTTTTTGCATGGAGTGGATAGTAATAAATGGGTAAAGTCAAACTGATCATATTAATATGTGACCAATGATACACAGTGTGAGTAGGCAGTTACTGATATGGTGCTCTTCTCTCTCTTGCCCTTAGTCTGAAGACCTCGGAGCCTGCGCCCAGTTTGAGAATAGCCGGCACATGCGGAACATGATGCCGAGCTCCAGCTGCGTCTTCCCGACCTTCACCCTGAGGAAGCCTTCTTCCGAGACGGACATCGAGAACTGGGCCTCCAAGCACTTCAACAAACACACCCAGGGGCTCTTCCGCCGCAAGGTGTCCATCGCCAACATGTTGTCCTGGAGCAGCGAGTCCATCAAGAAGCCCATGATCATGACCTCCGACCGCAACGTGAAGAAGGAGGCCTGCGAGATCTTCAAACTCATCCAGATGTACATGGGCGACCGGAGGGCCAAGTCCGACCAGCTGAGCGTGGCCCTAGAGATTGCCACCAAGGGCTGGAGTATGCAGGGCCTGCGGGACGAGCTCTACATCCAGCTGTGCCGACAGACCACCGAGAACTTCCGCTACGAGAGTCTGGCTCTGGGCTGGGAACTAATGACTATCTGTCTGGCTTTTTTCCCTCCCACCCCCAAGTTTCACTCTTACCTGGAAGGATATATTTATAGGCACATGGATCCGGTCAATGACACTAAAGGTAAGGGGCCACACCTGCTGTTGCTTCTTCTTCACATTAACCCTTTCTTGGGCCATATTCAATTAGATTTATTGAGCCCAGTTATGAATGAAAAGGGAGAGTGTCATTCATTATCTCCAGGGGAATGGCTGTTTATTAAAGGGGAACTAATCCCCCACCTGTCGTTTTTCTACACGTAGCTCCTTTGCATTGGCCCCAGGGCCCCTCCCAAACTGCACAAATGTCAAAATCATTACTTTGCCCCTGTGTCACAGGAGGAAGCGTCATCTCATCCTCCATCATTCTCCTTCACCGTGATCCAAAGCGGATCCAGTACCTTTTATTTTCTGCTGTGAGACACGGGGCACAGTAAGGATGTAGTGTGGAAGGGGGGGACCAATGAAATGAGACGTCAGGGAGAGGGTAGAAATAACACTTCCAAAACGCAACCAGAATCCAGAGAAGTGTGAATAAGTGGGCAGCATGGGGCTGCGTTGGCTGGTAATTGGGGGCATTATCAGTAATGTTCACTGGCTACTGCTATAACTGACCCTGCTGTGTGTTTGAATGTAATAGGGACCTTAGATTGTAAGCTCACTGGGGCAGGGACTGATGGGAATGGGATAGGGACCTTAGACTGTAAGCTCACTGGGGCAGGGACTGATGGGAATGGGATAGGGACCTTAGACTGTAAGCTCACTGGGGCAGGGGCTGATGGGAATGGGATAGGGACCTTAGATTGTAAGCTCACTGGGGCAGGGGCTGATGGGAATGGGATAGGGACCTTAGATTGTAAGCTCACTGGGGCAGGGACTGATGGGAATGGGATAGGGACCTTAGATTGTAAGCTCACTGGGGCAGGGGCTGATGGGAATGGGATAGGGACCTTAGATTGTAAGCTCACTGGGGCAGGGGCTGATGGGAATGGGATAGGGACCTTAGATTGTAAGCTCACTGGGGCAGGGACTGATACAGTGCTGCAGAACTATAACTATATCTTTTTGGATCATGTGGGTGAATAATGGGTTCTGTGGGTGTATAAAGGATCCCGTATGTGTGTGTAAGCGATCACACGTGTGTATATAGGATCCCGTATGTGTGTGTAAGGGATCACGTGTATGGTCAGTCCCAGGGTGCAGGGGGGCTGCTGTGTATGTGAGTGGGACTCACTGTAATTCCTATGCCTTTTGCTGCTAGGGGCCCTGCTGATTCTGGGGGGGAGGATTGTACTAATGGAGCTGGGGGGGGATTGTACTAATGGAGCTGGGGGGGGATTGAACTAATGGAGCTGGGTGGGGGGGGGATTAAGGCAGAGTGGGACAGTGTCAGTGCCACAAGTGGATTAGTGAGAGAGGAGCAGGAATGTCACTGGGGGGGGTGCAGTGATATATTGGGAGCCCCCCCCCGGCCCCTCTGAATACAATGGGAACCCGATTAACTGGTTTTACCAAGATGTTGCTCATTATGCAGGTCCCGGGGGGGCGAGTGTGAGTGGCGGGGGGGGGGGTTCTGTGTGTGTTTGCGACTGCGGCATCTGAGCAGCTACTTGTCTGCCGGGCACGTTGTATGGGCAACTCCTTGTCTGCCGGACACGTTGTATGGGCAACTCCTTGTCTGCCGGGCACGTTGTATGGGCAACTCCTTGTCTGCCGGGCACGTTGTATGGGCAACTCCTTGTCTGCCGGGCACGTTGTATGGGCAACTCCTTGTCTGCCGGACACGTTGTATGGGCAACTCCTTGTCTGCCGGGCACGTTGTATGGGCAACTCCTTGTCTGCCGGGCACGTTGTATGGGCAACTCCTTGTCTGCCGGACACGTTGTATGGGCAACTCCTTGTCTGCCGGGCACGTTGTATGGGCAACTCCTTGTCTGCCGGACACGTTGTATGGGCAACTCCTTGTCTGCCGGACACGTTGTATGGGCAACTCCTTGTCTGCCGGGCACGTTGTATGGGCAACTCCTTGTCTGCCGGACACGTTGTATGGCACCTTTGCCGGCCGTTATGGGCAACTCCTTGTCTGCCGGGCACGTTGTATGGGCAACTCCTTGTCTGCCGGGCACGTTGTATGGGCAACTCCTTGTCTGCCGGGCACGTTGTATGGGCAACTCCTTGTCTGCCGGCACGTTGTATGGGCAACTCCTTGTCTGCCGGGCACGTTGTATGGGCAACTCCTTGTCTGCCGGGCACGTTGTATGGGCAACTCCTTGTCTGCCGGGCACGTTGTATGGGCAACTCCTTGTCTGCCGGGCACGTTGTATGGGCAACTCCTTGTCTGCCGGGCACGTTGTATGGGCAACTCCTTGTCTGCCGGGCACGTTGTATGGGCAACTCCTTGTCTGCCGGGCACGTTGTATGGGCAACTCCTTGTCTGCCGGGCACGTTGTATGGGCAACTCCTTGTCTGCCGGGCACGTTGTATGGGCAACTCCTTGTCTGCCGGGCACGTTGTATGGGCAACTCCTTGTCTGCCGGGCACGTTGTATGGGCAACTCCTTGTCTGCAGGGCACGTTGTATGGGCAACTCCTTGTCTGACGGGCACGTTGTATGGGCAACTCCTTGTCTGCCGGGCACGTTGTATGGGCAACTCCTTGTCTGACGGGCACGTTGTATGGGCAACTCCTTGTCTGCCGGGCACAATGTAACCTGCCCCAGCCTGCCCAGCAGTGTAGGGCAACGGGGTATTTGGCATCTTAGTATCACGTCCAACTCTGGGGACTTGTAATTATATCCTTTCAGCCCCCCCATTGAGTAGCCCTTTGCTTTCTGCCAGTGTTATAGGGTTACCCCTGCTAGATCTGCCCACGGGCCCCCCAGTGTTATACATGTCCCTAAATATGATTGGATGGTAACTGCTAGATCCGCCCACGGGCCCCCCAGTGTTATACATGTCCCTAAATATGATTGGATGGTAACTGCTAGATCTGCCCACGGGCCCGCCCAGTGTTATACATGTCCCTAAATATGATTGGATGGTAACTGCTAGATCCGCCCACGGGCCCCCCAGTGTTATACATGTCCCTAAATATGATTGGATGGTAACTGCTAGATCCGCCCACGGGCCCGCCCAGTGTTATACATGTCCCTAAATATGATTGGATGGTAACTGCTAGATCCGCCCACGGGCCCGCCCAGTGTTATACATGTCCCTAAATATGATTAGATGGTAACTGCTAGATCCGCCCACGGGCCCGCCCAGTGTTATACATGTCCCTAAATATGATTGGATGGTAACTGGTAGATCCGCCCATAGACTGGACCTGAGTGGAAGAGCTTTAATACCCGATTGTTCCCTGTAGTTGAGTATTGGGGCAGTTGGGGGCAGCGCATTAGGAATGGGGCAGTAGATAAGCGGGGGGGGGATATACAATTTGCCCCACTCTGGGGCTCTCTGCCTCGTCCCTTGGTGTTCATGGATTTGTTTGTTTCCCAGTGACCCGACACATTAAAGAGCTTCTGGAAAGGAACAATAAGAAGAAATCCCAAGTCCGAAAGAGAGCAAAGTCTTATATTGAAGAGCATGATGGTAGGGTCCATTCAGCTCCCCCTAGTGGCTTCCTGTCGCTATAACAGCTTCCAACCTGCTCTCCTCTCAGTGTCCTTCTGGCCTAAACTACAATCCCTGTGGATGACCAGACACCACAAAATATCTACTAACCCATTTCCCTGTGGCTGGGTCTGAACATTATGGGCAGTTAGTAGCAAACTCCTATACCTTGGGCTCAGCTCAAACTGCTCAATCTGTTCCTCCTTCTCCCAGGCCGCTCTGCATTGCTTGGTCAGGCTGGGGGGCCGCAGCTTGGGCTTGGTCAGGCTGGGGGGCCGCAGCTTAGGCTTGGTCAGGCTGGGGGGCCGCAGCTTGGGCTTGGTCAGGCTGGGGGGCCGCAGCTTGGTTTTGGTCAGGCTGGGGGGCCGCAGCTTAGGCTTGGTCAGGCTGGGGGGCCGCAGCTTGGGCTTGGTCAGGCTGGGGGGCCGCAGCTTGGGCTTGGTCAGGCTGGGGGGCCGCAGCTTGGTTTTGGTCAGGCTGGGGGGCCGCAGCTTGGGCTTGGTCAGGCTGGGGGGCCGCAGCTTGGTTTTGGTCAGGCTGGGGGGCCGCAGCTTGGTTTTGGTCAGGCTGGGGGGCCGCAGCTTAGGCTTGGTCAGGCTGGGGGGCCGCAGCTTGGGCTTGGTCAGGCTGGGGGGCCGCAGCTTAGGCTTGGTCAGGCTGGGGGGCCGCAGCTTAGGCTTGGTCAGGCTGGGGGGCCGCAGCTTGGGCTTGGTCAGGCTGGGGGGCCGCAGCTTGGGCTTGGTCAGGCTGGGGGGCCGCAGCTTGGGCTTGGTCTATGCCACCAAATCCATTAGGGCTTTAGTTACTTTAACCATGCACTTTATAAATGGAAGAGCCCAGGGGAAGGGAATACAAGAAATGACATCGCTGTCTCTAGGCCCCACCCCCTGCCTGACCATGGGAAAGAGAGCAGCCACAGAGCAGGAGGTACAGAGAGTTATGTATTTGACCAGTAGCGGTGGAGGGGACATAACTTAGGGACATCCCGGGTAAGCCCTGCTATTGGGGTGCTTAGGGACATCCCGGCTAAGCCCCGTTATTGGGGTGCTTAGGGACATCCCGGGTAAGCCCTGCTATTGGGGTGCTTAGGGACATCCCGGCTAAGCCCCGTTATTGGGGTGCTTAGGGACATCCCGGCTAAGCCCCGTTATTGGGGTGCTTAGGGACATCCCGGCTAAGCCCCGTTATTGGGGTGCTTAGGGACATCCCGGCTAAGCCCGTTATTGGGGTGCTTAGGGACATCCCGGCTAAGCCCCGTTATTGGGGTGCTTAGGGACATCCCGGCTAAGCCCCGTTATTGGGGTGCTTAGGGACATCCCGGCTAAGCCCCGTTATTGGGGTGCTTAGGGACATCCCGGCTAAGCCCCGTTATTGGGGTGCTTAGGGACATCCCGGCTAAGCCCCGTTATTGGGGTGCTTAGGGACATCCCGGCTAAGCCCCGTTATTGGGGTGCTTAGGGACATTTTTGGGGGTAGCCCATGTGATAGCCACAGATAGGGTCATTCTTGGCTTCTGCCCCTGCCCGAGGCAACTGGCCCAATGCAGGACTGGTGGGGAATAAGTGGCCCCTCAGTGGGTCCCTGTGTTGCTGTTGGACACAAAGTCATTTATTAGGGAAAATCCTCCTGAAATTAAAGCAGAAACAATGGATACTTTGTGCCTTTGGTCAGAGACGCACGGGAAGCGCTTGGCCCTGTAACCACTAAACCCCTCCTGCTCTTCCTTTACTTTGGCCACTCTTGGTCACTTAACCCCTTGCAAACTAAACAAACATTTTGTGTGTTTAACCCTTTGTTGTGTGGCCCCACTAAGTCTCAAAGAGTGGGCTTTATCACAGAATTGTTCCATTTTGGGGGAGGGGGGGGCATTTAAAATCTTAAGAAATTGCATCTCCAGCTGCTTCTCACATCCGGAGGTAACGGTAGGTGGGAGGTCTGGGGTGGCCATGGGGCTACCATGAACATAAAGGCGGCATCTGTAATCCTATTAATAATGTGTATTTGTATATGAAATGTGTGTTCCCTGAATGAAAGTGCCCCCCCCCAATCATTTCCAACTCTCCCCATTACTGAGCAAATCAAACCCCTCCAAGGGCTGATTCTCTGTACTTCCTGCTCCTGGGCTGCTCTCTTTCCCATGGTCAGGCAGGAATCCCCCCTGGGTAAGTGAATCCAATCTCCCCCCAGTACTTACCCAAGTACAGAGCTCTGATTCTCTGTACTTCCTGCTCCTGGGCTGCTCTCTTTCCCATGGTCAGGCAGGAACCTCCCCCTGGGTAAGTGAATCCAATCTCCCCCCAGTACTTACCCAGGTACAGAGCTCTGATTCTCTGTACTTCCTGCTCCTGGGCTGCTCTCTTTCCCATGGTCAGGCAGGAATCCCCCCTGGGTAAGTGAATCCAATCTCCCCCCAGTACTTACCCAGGTACAGAGCTCTGATTCTCTGTACTTCCTGCTCCTGGGCTGCTCTCTTTCCCATGGTCAGGCAGGAACCTCCCCCTGGGTAAGTGAATCCAATCTCCCCCCAGTACTTACCCAGGTACAGAGCTCTGATTCTCTGTACGTCCTGCTCCTGGGCTGCTCTCTTTCCCATGGTCAGGCAGGAACCTCCCCCCTGGGTAAGTGAATCCAATCTCCCCCCAGTACTTACCCAGGTACAGAGCTCTGATTCTCTGTACTTCCTGCCCCTGGGCTGCTCTCTTTCCCATGGTCAGACAGGAACCTCCCCCTGGGTAAGTGAATCCAATCTCCCCCCAGTACTTACCCAGGTACAGAGCTCTGATTCTCTGTACTTCCTGCTCCTGGGCTGCTCTCTTTCCCATGGTCAGACAGGAACCTCCCCCTGGGTAAGTGAATCCAATCTCCCCCCAGTACTTACCCAGGTACAGAGCTCTGATTCTCTGTACTTCCTGCTCCTGGGCTGCTCTCTTTCCCATGGTCAGACAGGAACCCCCCCCTGGGTAAGTGAATCCAATCTCCCCCCAGTACTTACCCAGGTACAGAGCTCTGAAACCAGTAATGAGAGTTAGTGATTACTCTGCGCTTGGTGCCCAAGGTGTGTGTGCCAATCCCGTGTGTATCCCGTGTGTCTCCCATGTGTATCCCGTGTGTATCCCGTGTGTATCCCGTGTGTATCCCGTGTATATAGTCTGTGTGGGAGCTGCGGGTCTCTCTATGTACAGACACTCTGTAGTTCTGTTGGTGGGAGAGTGAGCCCGGGTAGCACTGGGGCACGATGCCCACCTTGGTGCCAGTGGGAGGCCCCCCCAATTATGTTGATCTCCTGTGGGTGGGACAGAGGGAGGAGCCAATGGGAATATGTTCTGCTCAAATCACAAAGCAGAGATTGGATGGGGACCTGTAATGGTGTCAGATACTGTATCCTGGCAGGGTAATGGGCTTCCTTATATCACTCACTTGTGTGAGTCTGTGTGTGAGTGTGTGTGTGAGTATGAGTGTATGTGTGAGTGTGTGTGTGTGAGTATGAGTCTGTGTGTGAGTGTATGTGTGAGTATGAGTCTGTGTGTGTGAGTATGAGTGTATGTGTGTATGTGGGAGTATGAGTGTATGTGTGAGTGTGTGTGTGAGTATGAGTGTGTGTGTGAGTGTGTGTGTGAGTATGAGTCTGTGTGTGAGTGTGAGTGTGTGTGTATGTGTGAGTGTGTGTGTGAGTATGAGTGTGTGTGTATGTGTGAGTATGAGTGTGTGTGTATGTGTGAGTATGAGTGTGTGTGTATGTGTGTGTGTGTGAGTGTATGTGTGAGTATGAGTGTGTGTGTATGTGTGAGTATGAGTGTGTGTGTATGTGTGAGTGTGTGTGTGAGTGTATGTGTGAGTATGAGTCTGTGTGTGAGTGTATGTGTGAGTATGAGTGTATGTGTGAGTGTGTGTGTGAGTGTATGTGTGAGTATGAGTCTGTGTGTGAGTGTATGTGTGAGTATGAGTGTATGTGTGAGTGTATGTGTGAGTATGAGTGTATGTGTGAGTGTGTGTGTGAGTATGAGTGTGTGTGTATGTGTGTTTGTGAGTATGAGTCTGTGTGTGAGTGTGAGTGTGTGTGTATGTGTGAGTGTGTGTGTGAGTATGAGTGTGTGTGTATGTGTGAGTATGAGTGTGTGTGTATGTGTGAGTGTGAGTGTGTGTGTATGTGTGAGTGTGTGTGTGAGTATGAGTGTGTGTGTATGTGTGAGTATGAGTGTGTGTGTATGTGTGAGTGTATGTGTGAGTGTATGTGTGAGTATGAGTGTATGTGTGAGTGTGTGTGTGAGTATGAGTGTGTGTGTGAGTGTATGTGTGAGTGTATGTGTGAGTGTACATGTGAGTGTGAGTGTGAGTGTTACAGGCAGGGGCCCAGGGGTGACTGACAGTGTTTGTTCCTGTTGCAGGGGTGGCCATTAGTACGTATGCCAAGTACTGTTACCGGAAGCTGCAGAGAGCCGCCCTGATGGGAGCCAAGAAGGTAAGTGCCAACTGGGCAACTTGTCATTGTGCCCCTCCCTACCCCCAGTCCCTCCCCTCAGTGCCCCCCCTACCCCCTGCCCCTTCCCTCAGTGCCCCTCCCTACCCCCAGTCCCTCCCCTCAGTGCCCCTCCTCCCTACCCCCAGTCCCTCCCCTCAGTGCCCCTCCCTACCCCCTGCCCCTTCCCTCAGTGCCCCCCTACCCCCTGCCCCTTCCCTCAGTGCCCCCCCTACCCCCTGCCCCTTCCCTCAGTGGCCCTCCCTACCCCCTGTCCCTTCCCTCAGTGCCCCTCCCTACCCCCTGCCCCTTCCCTCAGTGCCCCTCCCTACCCCCTGCCCCTTCCCTCAGTGCCCCTCCCTACCCCCTGTCCCTTCCCTCAGTGCCCCTCCCCTACCCCCTGTCCCTTCCCTTAGTGCCCCTCCCTACCCCTGCCCCTTCCTCAGTGCCCCTCCCTACCCCTGCCCCTTCCCTTAGTGCCCCTCCCTACCCCCTGTCCCTCCCCTCAGTGCCCTCCCTACCCCTGCCCCTTCCCTCAGTGCCCCTCCCTACCCCCAGTCCCTCCCCTCAGTGCCCCTCCCTACCCCCTGCCCCTTCCCTCAGTGCCCTCCTACCCCTGCCCCTTCCCTCAGTGCCCCTCCCTACCCCTGCCCCTTCCCTCAGTGCCCTTCCCTACCCCCAGTCCCTCCCCTCAGTGCCCCTCCCTACCCCCAGTCCCTCCCTCAGTGCCCCCCCTACCCCCTGCCCCTTCCCTCAGTGGCCCTCCCTACCCCCAGTCCCTCCCCTCAGTGCCCCTCCCTACCCCCTGCCCCTTCCCTCAGTGGCCCTCCCCTACCCCCTGTCCCTTCCCTCAGTGCCCCTCCCTACCCCCTGTCCCTTCCCTCAGTGCCCCTCCCTACCCCCTGCCCCTTCCCTCAGTGCCCTCCTACCCCTGCCCCTTACCCTCAGTGGCCTCCTACCCCCAGTTCCTCCCTCAGTTGCCCCTTCCCTACCCCCTGCCCTGCCTGCAGTCCCTCCTACCCCGTCCCTCCCCTCAGTGCCCCTCCCTACCCCTGCCCTTCCCTCCAGCTGCCCCTCCCTACCCCTGCCCTTCTCAGTGCCCCTCCCTACCCTGCCCTTCCCTCGTGCCCCTCCCTACCCCCTTGCCCTTCCTCAGTCCCCTCCCGACCCCAGTCCCTGCCCTCGAGTGCCCCTCCCTACCCCCTGCCCTTCCCCATGCCCTCCCTACCCCCTGTCCTTCCCTCAGTGCCCCTCCTACCCCTGCCCCTTCCCGTCCCCTCCTACCCCCTGCCCTTCCCTCAGTGCTCCCTACCCCCTTCCCTTCCTCGTGCCTCCCTACCCCTGTCCCTTCCTATGAGGCCCTCCCACCCCTTGCCCTCCCTCAGTGCCCCTCCCTACCCCCTGGCCTTCCCTTAGTGCCCCTCCTACCCCCTGTCCCTCCCCCTCAAGTGGCCCGCCCTACCCCCTGCCCCTTCCTCAGTTTGCCCCTCCCTACCCCAGTTCCTCCCCTCAGTTGCCTCCTACCCCCTGCCCCTTCCCTCAGGTGCGCCCTCCCCTACACCCTGCCCCTTCCCTCAGGCCCCTTCCCTTACCCCAGTCCCTCCCTCAGTGCCCTCCCTTACCCTGCCCTTCCTCAGTGGCCCTCCCTACCCCCTGTTCCCTTCCTCAGTGCCCGCTCCCTACCCTGCCCTTCCGCAGTGCCCTCCTACCCCTCGCCCCCTTCTCAAGTTTGCCCTCCTACCCCCGCGTCCCTTCCTCAGTGCCCCTCCCTTACCCTGTTCCCTTCCTAGTGCCCCTTCCCTTACCCCCTGCCCCTTCTCCGCTTGCCCCTCCCTACCCCCTGCCCTCCTTTAGTGCCCTCCCTACCCCTGTCCCTCCCCTCAGTGCCCCTCCCTACCCCTTTTCGTAGCCCCTTCCTCAGTGCCCTCCCACCCCAGTCCCTCCCTCGAGTGCCCTCCCTACCCCTGCCCCTGTCCCTCAGTGCCCTCCCTCCCCCTGTGCCCTTTCCCTCAGTGCCCTCCTACCCCCTGCCTTCCCTCAGTGCCCTTCCCTACCCCCAGTCCCTCCCTCAGTGCCCCCCTCCCAGTTCCCTCCCTCAGTGCCCCCCCTACCCCTTTTGCCCTCCCTCAGTGGCCCTCCCTACCCAGTCCCTCCCCTCAGTGCTCCTCCTACCCCTGCCCTTCCCCTCAGTGGCCTCCCTACCCCTGTCCCTCCCTCAGTTGCCCCTCCCACCCCCTGTCCTTCCCTCAGAGTGCCCTCGCTACCCTTGCCTTCCTCATGCCCCTCCTACCCCTATTTGCCTTCCCTCCAGTGCGGCCTCCAACCCCAGTTCCCTCCTCAGTGCCCCTCCCTACCGCTTGCCCTTCCTTCATGCCCCTACCCCAGGTCCCTCCCCTCAGGCCCTCCCTACCCCTTTGTTTTTTTTTTATTTTTTTTTTGTGCCCTTCCCGCAGTGCCCTCCCTACCCCCTGCCCCTTCCCTCAGTGCCCTCCCTACCCCCTAGCCCCCTCATGCCCCTCCTACCCCTGCCCTTCCTCAGTGCCCCTCCCTACCCCCTGTCCCTTCCCTCAGTGCCCCTCCCTACCCCCTGCCCTTCCTCAGTGCCCCTCCGCTACCCCCTGCCTTCCCTCAGTGCCCCTCCCTACCCCTGGCCCTTCCCTCAGTGCCCCTCCCTACCCCCTGTTCCCTTCCCTCAGTGCCACCCCTCCCTACCGCCCCTGTCCCTTCCCTCAGTGCCCCTCCCTACCCCCCTGTCCCTTCCCTCAGTGCCCTCCCTACCCCCTGCCCCTTCCCTCAGTGCCCCTCCCTACCCCCTGCCCCTCCCCTCAGTGCCCCTCCTACCCCCTCCCCTTCCCTCAGTGCCCCTCCCTACCCCCTGCCCTTCCCTCAGTGCCCCTCCCTACCCCCTGTCCCTTCCCTCAGTGCCCCTCCCTACCCCCTGCCCCTCTCAGTGCCCCTCCCGACCGTTTGCCCTTTCCCTCAGTGCCTCCTACCCTGCCCTTTTCCCTCAGTGCCCTCCCCTACCCCCTGCCCCTTCCTCATGCCCCTCCCTTACCCCCAGTCCTCCCCTCAGTGCCCCTCTCCCTACCCCTGCCCCTTCCCTCAGTGCCCCTCCCTCCCCCCTGTCCCTTCCCTCAGTGCCCCTCCTAACCCCCTGCCCCTTCCCTCAGTGCCCTCCCTACCCCTGCCCTTCCCTCAGTGCCCCTCCCTACCCCCTGTCCCTCCCCTCAGTGCCCCTCCCTACCCTTCCCCTTCCCTCTGTGCCCCTCCCTATACCCCCTGCCCCTTCCCTCCAGTGCCCCTCCCTACCCCCTGTCCCTCCCATCAGTGCCCCTCCCTACCCCCTGCCCCTCCCCTCAGTGCCCTCCTACCCCTGCCCCTTCCCTCAGTGCCCTCACCCCTATGCCCCTTCCCTCAGTGCCCCTCCCTACCCCCTGCCCCTTCCCTCAGTGCCCCTCCCTACCCCCTGTGTGCAGGAATGGGGCACAAAGGATGCTGGGAGTTGATGCTGCTGGAGAGACTGCAGTGGGGATGTTGTTGCTATGGTTACCAGCTCACACCGGCAGCCCCTGAGTCTCTCTTTCCATTGGCTCTGCAACCTGTTTGAATGTTAATGAGCAGCTCTCCCCCCTGCATCATCCGTGTGTCTGTCTCCCCTTTCACGTGTGTGGGGGCAAATGCTACAGGAGATTATATGGGACTTAGCCGGCCCCCTGCTGCCCCCCTGCAGCCCCCCATACAGATCCTATTATATGTGCTGCACCTTCCTCCGGGCCCTCATTCTGTATTTAGTCTTTAATCCACAGCAGTGCCCTGGGCAGGATGGAACCCAAGTACCCCCACCCCCCCCCCCCCCCCGAATCTATTTTCTACAATGATCTTACTGGCATGTCTGGGGTAAATGCAATGCTCATTATCCATTTTCTACAGTGATCTTACCGGCATTTCTGGGGTTAATGCAATGCTCATTATCCATTTTCTACAGTGATCTTACCAGCATGTCTGGGGTTAATGCAATGCTCATTATCCATTTTCTACAGTGATCTTACCGGCATGTCTGGGGTTAATGCAATGCTCATTATCCATTTTCTACAGTGATCTTACCGGCATGTCTGGGGTTAATGCAATGCTCATTATCCATTTTCTACAGTGATCTTACCGGCATGTCTGGGGTTAATGCAATGCTCATTATCCATTTTCTACAGTGATCTTACCGGCATTTCTGGGGTTAATGCAATGCTCATTATCCATTTTCTACAGTGATCTTACCGGCATGTCTAGGGTTAATGCAATGCTCATTATCCATTTTCTACAGTGATCTTACCGGCATGTCAAGGGTTAATGCAATGCTCATTATCCATTTTCTACAGTGATCTTACCGGCATGTCTAGGGTTAATGCAATGCTCATTATCCATTTTCTACAGTGATCTTACCAGCATGTCTGGGGTTAATGCAATGCTCATTATCCATTTTCTACAGTGATCTTACCGGCATGTCTGGGGTTAATGCAATTCTTATTATTGCTAATGGCAGTGATAGATGGGGGCGAATACATTTTGGGGGTTGCTCTGTGCACAGCACATTATTTCGGCACAGATGCCCCCCAAGTGCCCGGGGCCCCCAGAACATTGCTTTAGTGAGAGGCACATGATGGGGCCCAATAGCAGCTCTTACCCAGCCAATGAGAGAGGAGAGTGCCGCCCCTGCCGTCAGTTCTGCTGGCACAGCTTGTCCTCTGCCTCCCCAGAGCCCCGAGTATCAGCCCATCTGCCCTCTTATTGCTCTTCTGCCCCCCACCCAACACCCTCACACATACTGTATCCCAGCAACATGGAACGGCTGTGTGGGGGCCCCTGAGCACCATTTTACCGGCCTGGCCCATAGAATGATGATCCCAGTATTATTAATAGGGAAGAAATATTAAAAATGGGGCATTTTCATACTTGCTATTATTGTACAACTAGGGGGCGCTGTGTAATTAGGTAGAATAAACCATAAAAACCTGCCACACACAGCACTGCGAACATTTTTTGGCCACGTGCAATTTGTAAACACACCCCTAAATACCCCCCCAGCCCCCAGTTGTACCAAAACATACCCCCTGCGTGTCAGTATAATTACTATGGCCAATGGATAACACGCATATTAACCCCAGGCATGCCAGTATAATCACTACATAAAATAGATAACAGGTATTTTAACCCCAGACGTGCAAGGTTCATTAATGCAGAAAAGAGGGAAAGAGCATATTAACCCCAAACATGCCAGTAAAATTACTACAGGAAATGGATAATCCACATATTAACCCCAGACATGCCAGAATAACATGGGGGAGGGGTATAGTTACATGGGGGGGTATAATTACATGGGGGTATAGTTACATACAGATGCTGTTTGTTAACACGTGTGCCCATTGCAGGGCCTGAATAAGCCAAACATGGAGGAGATCAGGCACGCGAGGAATGCCGTGTTCAGCCCCTCCATGTTCAGCAGCACCCTGCAGGAGATCATGAGCATGCAGAAGGACAAGTACCCCGACCGACAACTGCCCTGGGTGCAAACCCGCCTCTCCGAGGAGGTCTTGGCGCTAAACGGGGACCAAACAGAAGGCATATTCAGGTATGGGGGGGGTTATATATACATTACAGAGAGAATGGGTAGGTTACAGGGGGGCAAGGGGGGGATATATATTATGTATTATTGGCCGGTGAGGGTCGTCACATGGTATAAGATGAGCATTAACGAGGGCTGTGATTGGTTCCCTTTTAGGGTCCCCGGGGATATTGATGAAGTGAATGCCCTGAAGTTGCAAGTGGATCAGTGGAAAATCCCCACAGGCCTGGAAGATCCTCACGTTCCTGGTAAGAAACAGGGAAAAGTCCCAGTTCCCATAGAATTCCAACTGTGTCCCGTGTGCCCCCTGCATGTATGACCAGCTGTGTGTGTGCCCCCTGCATGTATGAGCAGCCGTGTGTGTGCCCCCTGCATGTATGATCAGCCGTGTGTGTGCCCCCTGCATGTATGACCAGCTGTGTGTGTGCCCCCTGCATGTATGAGCAGCCGTGTGTGTGCCCCCTGCATGTATGACCAGCCGTGTGTGTGCCCCTGATGTATGAGCAGCCGTGTGTGTGCCCCTTATGTATGAGCAGCCGTGTGTGTGTGCCCCGTGTGGTGCCCCCTGTGATGAGCA